>NC_041387.1:49912689-49929914 GCF_002162155.2 Triticum dicoccoides
ACACACATACCTCTCTAGGCCTCGCCAAATGCATCAACTACACATGTTAAATCACGTACCCCATTGATCTAAAAAGCCCTTTCTTCATGTTTATTTCGCATACAACATTCCTTTTGAATAAAGTGTGGCCAAAAAAATATTTTAGAGTTTCTACATATATACAACATTACAGAGTTATATGGAGGAGTACGAACGCTAATTTGCATTGCATGGTACCCACAATGATATTTATTCCGCACTGTGAATTTGTATATTTTTATACTATATACAAAGTTAGTCATAATAAAGAGAAACAAAGTGCATCTCTCTCTCCATCGCATACCCCCCTGTACGCCCCTTTCACGTATGCACACAAACTATTTCCAGGCCCTCTAAAAGTAAGCCCCCGGCACATTCACGCATGTTTCATCTTTCTCTCGCCATATATACAATGACGATCATTGTATTTGAAGCGAAAGCACGATACGTACAATGGACTTCAGAATCCACTCATTACGGTCACCATTTATGTTTAGTGGTTATTATACAGTCACGGGCTCACCGTACAACTTTGTATTTGCTCAAGACATGACTAGTTGACCAGTTAAACACTCCAGGTGGCCCCTCTAGTGTTGCATCACATTATCTCACTACCATGGTGCCCACCTGTCGGCTTGTATCTACTCTACATCTACACTCTTATAAAATGCACTCTTATAAAAACTAGAGTTGGTGATGATGGTGTGCCTGCCATCCTGCAATATAGGCCGTCCGATTTATATCTGGCAGATAGGAAAGAAACTATGGCAATCTTTCAAAAAGGTACCCACACACCTCTCCACATTTGCAAATAAGGCCTTCCCTCGTTCATCCTTTTCTCTCACAAGAAAAACTAGTCATACAAATGCATCTTCATGTTACGTGCAACGCACGGGCATCTTGCTAGTAAAAATGAAAACAAACAACAAAAAATATATTTGGACGGTGGTTCGAAGTCATGACCGTGGGCATAGCGGACAAGGTGGCCTTGTATTGATATGTTGGTCCGTCTGTTTTAAGTTTTAACACACAGGAGCTGGTGTGGTGATTATACACACATGCACGCATGCACACGAACTGCATGCATGCAACACTCACACAAACACATGCACCCACGCACGCACGCAACACTCACACGTACACACGCAGCCACGCACGCACACAACACTCACACGCACACACGCACGCATGCATGCACACACCAGTACACCACACCACCAACACACACTCTCACGCTCAAGTGCTCAACCTACACGTGCATGCGCACACATCAGGCCCTGACAGATACATACACAACCAGGTGATTCCCGCGCACGGGTTGGAGTCTTGTCGTGCCTGCGTAAATTTGTGTTTATCTAACCTTTTCCCTGTGCGAACTGAGAGGTGGGATCCACAAGGAATGTGGTCAATTTAACTAGTCAACATGGCGCCACGCAGACTATTTGGCCGGCCAACAGAGTGCAATCCGATGCTGAACCGTGAGCAAGTGACCATATAATCACCGCAAAACGTATATAGTGACCGTAATCAGCTTATTCTGAAGTTCGGTGACCGTATTACGCTTTTCTCTCTGTAGGCCCTCCAAAACTACATCTCTACACGTTCTCGCATGTTACATCTAACAACTATGCAATACAACACTACTACTACACTCTAACACAATAAATCATATGTGTTTTTAGTTTTACTAGATATCATATTGTTACTTAATTATTCAGTTTGCATGCATTAAAATTGCCTTTGAAATGTATGGCTAGTATCATCTACCGCGCGGGAAAAATCCTGCCCTTTCCTGTTTAATCGGGCTATATCGATGGATCGTGCGAAACAACAAAACTATAGTACTATACAGTACAAGTGACAGTTCACTGGGCCGTCGTGTCGTGTACTCCTCCGTCGTAAGAGTGGAGCGCTCGCTTTCATAAATCTTCTAGTCCCTTTCGCCGACATGTGGGACATCAAGCTATCGGGTCCATGTGCCATACCGGAATACAGTGCAGAGCAGCCGGGGTGAAGCACCCCAGTCATGGCGCCGACATAGTAATGAGCAATGAGGCGTCAAATCACAAAGCTGCACCTTTCCCGCAGTTAAGTTGGAGGGACGAAGTAATAATGCTAAAAAAAGAAGTTGGAGGGATGAAGCAACCATCATTTCACTCATTGCTGAATCCGCTTCTCCCTCATCTTCTTCAACTTAACCACGTGTTGCTTCTGCCATTGTTCTGCCTCATGTGGGACGCGGATCGGCTTGGTAAAGCACTGACACGTGGGACCGCATGTTAGCAAACCACCAGGACAACGTCCTCTAAAAATAAGAAACCTCCCCCGCCATCCGCCGGCAAAATCACCTCCTTTTTACTAATCTTGATTCTATAATATTTTAGATCAATATAATTGAGATTTGTATAGATAGCACACAGGAGCAAAACCAAGTGGTACGGTTAAGGGCATCCACAATGTGTAGCCAAATGTGAAAATAGCTTTTGGCATCGTGGGAACCATTGTGGACGGTGTTGCCAAAGCCAAAAAGATGGAACCGAAGCTCCCTGATTGATTGATTGAAGGAATAGAAAAATGCAACGTCTCTCCTCTTTCTCCCATGCTTGAACGCATGTAGTACAGTATAGAGCATAGAGTCTACTCCCCTGTCCCTTCTATCACAAATCACAAAGCAGTGAGGTGTCAAATCACAAAAGCACGAACGAAGCAACCATCATTTCACTATTCACTGACTCCGCTTCTCCATCGTCTTCTTCGAGAAACCATCTCACCACACTAAGATGGACGGACGACTCCATTGTGTACTAGTAGTACTAGTACATTTACGCGTCCTTTGGTTCAACGGACTTCCTGGATGCAAATAAGGCGATTGTCTCGGCTTGCAGGCGGCACTTGCAAATGACTTACCGTGGTCTCCCTCAAGGCCTCAATGGTGTTCTCCGTCGAACGCACTTCGCCAAACCACAATGTTCGAGATATCGTCGACATCACCGCAATGGGGAAGGAAGTCAAATATAGTTACTACCTCCATTTTTTTGTACACAAGGCCAGTATATCAAAATTACAATTTGCAAAAGGCCACTAACACTAATCGAGGCAAAATTGATGGGGTTTGCCTCATACTAGCAACCAAGGACATTAATATCCCCTGCATGCATGCGGAAGTGAGAAGGTTGGTTTGCATGGCGCTGCATTAATCAAGCGATGAGGAGTGAGATGGTTTGCTCTTTGGTCTTTGGAGAAAAAATACGCATTAATTGACACGTAAAACAAGGATTTGTATCGATTAAATACCGCGAAGGAAAACCCCGCCTTTCTTTTTTAACACTAGTATCCTAGTACATCCTGTTTGGGTCTAGGCCTTGCATTGCCATACTTCGCCACACATTTTTTCCAAGCTTGCCTAAAGTTTTCAAAAATGCGAAGGAGGTACACTTGTGCATGGCTGTTGCGGTCGCACCACACCCTCACACGGTCGCACCGTACCCTCACACAGTTGCTCCTGCATGCCGCAAACCCAACCAAGGGAACGCACCCTCACTGACATGTGCTATCGCATGTGAACAAACCAAACTCAGCCATCCTACCGCTGACACATAATTTTTGTTCATAGAGTATGTTTATCCAACCTTGGGGAGTATCCGTACGGCCCATGCGGCGGTCTATTGGGGAAGAAGAAGAGGTCAGGAAGAAGGGTTAGGAGACATAGGATATTCATCCAACCGCCTGAAATGGTACACTAACCCAAGTCAGGCGACTTGCATAACAAATATATGTTTTTACACAGCAAAAGATCCATAAAAACAACAACATAAAAAAACTATCACTGCTCGCGGAACGAGACGGCCTCGTCGTCTTTGGCTGTCGGCGTGAACCAGCCGTAGCTGCCAACATGTGTCTCCACACCGTGGTTGTCCTCGGCCTCCAGCTACTCGTTCACGCGGAGCGTGCGAGCGCTCTACACGGATGAGAGCACAACCCGGTTCAAGTCGAGGACGTCCAGTTTCGCCTGCAGGAGGGCCTCGATGGCAGCGCATCCGCGCGCTCCGCGTCGAGTCGAGCCTCCGCCTCCCGATTCAAGTCCAGGACGTCCGGTTCCGCCTGCAGGAGGGCGTCGATGAGAGTGGCATCCGCGCGCTCCGCGTCGAGTCGAGCCTCTGCCACCCGGTTCATGTCCAGGATGTCTGGTTTTGCCTGCAGGAGGGCCTCGATGGCAGCGGCATCCGCGCGCTCCGCCTCAAGTTGAGCCTCCGCCGCCCGGTTCACATCCACGACATCCGGTTCCACCTGCAGGAGAGCCTTCATGGCAGCGGCATGCGCGTGCTCCATGTCGAGTTGAGCCTCTGCCTCCCCGTCCTCCTTTAGTCTCGCCATGTTGAACCGCTGGTCTGCCTGCACCATGGGGGACTCGGACGTCGGCACGAAGTCGACGTCCATTGTCTCATACCCATCAGGGGCCTTCTACTCCGCGACCTCCGCCATGAGCATTGGATCGGCTTCCTCCTCCTTGTAGCTTGGCTCCAGAGAACTCGGGGATTGGCCCGCCGCAAAGTGGGCTTGGGAACGGAGGTCTGTGGCGCCGACCGCCGCCGCGATTTCTGCGCGGCGCTCCGGTGTCAGCATCTTGTAGTAAGTGATCTTGCGGCGCACCATGGCTTTCCGGTGAACTAGGTGACGCTTGATGCGGGCTAGGGGATCAAAAGGTGGGGGAATGGGTTGGAGATTAGGTGTGGTTTTAGGGTAGTGGCTGGCGTAGGCCGAGCAGCAAAGGTTCTGGTGTGAATAGTGGTTCCGGTGACGACCGGTCAATCGGTTTTGACTGTACATCGCTCTTGTCGCGTTCGCGTTGCAGCCCGGCATGCTGTACCCTCCACGTCGCTCATCGAATGGAACGCGCTTCGTCTTGTGTTTTCGCTCGCTTGTGGGACCGCAATTGAGAGCAAACAGACGTCCCTCCCCCTCCCCCGCCCGCGTCATTTATTATACTACCACTCCCTCCGTTTTATGCGGAGTAAATAAAAACAGAGGGAGTATACTACGGATGAGGATCCCCTAACATGAACGAACCCATTGAGTAACTGACATGCGGGGCCTAGAAAGCATGGGGTCCTCCAGTAAGTGACCAAAAGGGAGGGTAAGGCAGGGATGCCTACGTCAGAGGATCCACTTCCACTACTACTCCCTCCTTCCATTTACTATACAGGGCCTAATGCGTTTTTCCAGGCTAACTTTGACCAAATGTTAGAGTAATAATATATGACATGCAACTTACACAAAGCATACGGTCAAATTCGTATGTGAAAGGAGTTTCCAATGATATAATTTTCACATTATACATCTCATGTACTATTAATCTTGTCAACAGTCAAATGCAGTTTTAAAAACGCATTAGAGCATGGTTAAGAATATAGCCAGTCAATGGCTATGAGGGACTGCCATGTCATCTATAGCCATCATCTATTATATGCACTCATACAGTAGTGTGGGCTATAAGGTTGGCTATTTCCCGCAAAACAGATATAAGGTTGGCTATTGTATTAGTACTTTTTTCCGTCTCCTCTCTATCTCTTTCTTCATATTTATTGTATTTAACTAGGAATGCGTATATAGCTAGGCTCTTGCATGAGAGCTCACTCCCCTTACTTTTTCACATCTCTCTCCTCCACATAAGCCCTATATAAATGGAAGGAGGGAGTACTACTATGAGCACCACATACTCTAGTACATATGTTGTCAGTACTCCACGTGTACTATTGGATAGGGAGCTTAAAAAGTTACTATTGGGCTGGCTATACATGGAGAAATCCTAGTAGGAAGAGCATGCGCGAGAACAAGCACATTCACGTGGTTGAAAACAAAGTGGAAACCATCACGAGTACAAATCTAGGAGTACGTACGAATCTAACAATATTGATTGGGCGTTGTTGAATGTTGATACTTTTTTATCAAAGTAGAGATACTTTGACTACACATAAAACTTATATGTAAACTAGAAAGGATAGGAGGGAGTATATGGTACGTTCAAAAATGAAACGAACATTGAATACCCTTTATATATGATTTGCGGATGCTATGATCACCGGTTTAAAATTCGGAATCCGCCTTAGGTATCACGTGCCCCCACTCGTTCTCTCTAGATTTCATCTCAGGGTCTAGAGATCGATTGAAAGAGGACTAGGGTGGGTACATGCGAATGATACTCGGCGGAATGTTCAAATGAGGCATGCGGGAGGATGGACTCGAGCGGAGGGTGACATGATCGATGGAGAAGAGGGTTGGAGAGGAATGAGAAATAAGCAAACGCCACATGATTATACTTGAACAGCTCAAATAAACAATAAGTTGTCTCGCTTGGCCTACATAGTGAAAGGCCTAATGCGCAACGCGGAGCACCGACGCTCGAATATGGCCGGGAAAACAGGGAAACTGACATGTTGGGCACACCCGTTGGGACGACGTAGCACAGACTAGTCCAATGGAGGAGCTAGCCCACGACCTCCTCGCCAACCGACAACCGTTCATATGGGTCGTTGGGGCCAACAATGTGGCGCAGCTCCAGCACCACCCTCTGGACACGGCGACCGCGGTGAGCGACACGCTCATATCGTCGCTAGACACGGTCGGTTTCAGTGTGCTGAGGGTGGCGTTAGTGTTGTGGCACGACCAACAATATGTTTGGTTTGTGCCCAAGGTTGCCTCATCAAAGCATTGGGTAGCCAAAACTTTTGTTGAGGTATTGGTTGCCCATGATTTGGCCGACATTGGCAAGAAAAATGAAGTAGAGTTGGCTAGAGTTCATTGGCATGCCAAAAAAATGGCAACCATCCAAACAAAGACCAATCTTTGTGTTGGGGAACATAGCAGAAATTCAAAATTTTCCTACGTGTCACCAAGATCTATCAATGGAGAAACCAGCAACGAAGGGAAGGAGAGTGCATCTACATACCCTTGTAGATCGCTAAGCGGAAGCGTTCAAGAGAACGGGGTTGAAGGAGTCGTACTCGTCGTGATCCAAATCACCGGAGATCCTAGTGCCGAACGGACGGCACCTCCGCGTTCAACACACGTACAGCCCGGGGACGTCTCCTCCTTCTTGATCCAGCAAGGGGAGAGGAGAAGTTGAGGGAGAGCTCTGGCAGCACGACGGCGTGGTGGTGGAGCTTGAAGTTCTCCGGCAGGGCTTCGCCAAGCACTACTACGGAGGAGGAGGTGTTGGGGAGGGAGAGGGCTGCGCCAGGGGCAAGGGTGAAGCTCCCATGCGCCTCCCCACTATATATAGGGGTGGAGGGGGCTGGTTTCTTGCCCTCCAAGTCCATTGGGGCGTTGGCAAAGGTGGGAGGAAAGAAATCCCATCATTTCCTTCCCTACCTATTGTTATCCCCCCTTTTTAGGGATCTTGATCTTATCCCTTCGGGATATAATCTTATTCCTTCTAAGGGGGGATCTTGGTGCGCCTTGACCAAGGGTGTGGGGCCTTGCCCCCACTACCCACGTTCAAGTGGGTGCCGCCATGCTGGTGGGCCCCACTCCAGAACCTTCTAGAACCTTCCCGGTACAATACCGAAAAATCCCGAACATTTTCCGGTGGCCAAAATAGGACTTCCCATATATAAATCTTTACCTCTGGACCATTCCGGAACTCCTCGTGACGTCCGGGATCTCATCCGAGACTCCGAACAACATTCAGTAACTGCACACCAATTCTCATAACAACTCTAGCGTCACCGAACCTTAAGTGTGTAGACCCTACGGGTTCGGGAATCATGCAGACATGACCGAGACAGCTCTCTGGCCAATAACCAATAGCGGGATCTGGATACCCATGTTGGCTCCCACATGTTCCACAATGATCTCATCGGATGAACCACGATGTCAAGGATTCAAGCAATCCCATATACAATTCCCTTTGTCTAGCGGTATTGTACTTGCCCGAGATTCGATCGTCCGTATGCCGATACCTTGTTCAATCTCGTTACCGGCAAGTCTCTTTACTCGTTCTGTAACATATCATCCCGTGATCAACCCCTTGGTCACATTGTGCACACTATGATGATGTCCTACCGAGTGGGCCTAGAGAGACCTTTCTGTCAACCGGAGTGACAAATCCCAGTCTCGATTCGTGCCAACCCAACAAACACTTTCGAAGATACCTTTAGTGCACCTTTATAGCCACCCAGTTACGTTGTGACGTTTGGTACACCCAAAGCATTCCTACGGTATCCGGGAGTTGCACAATCTCATGGTCTAAGGAAATGATACTTGACATTAGAAAAGCTTTAGCATACGAACTACACAATCTTTGTGCTAGGCTTAGGATTGGGTCTTGTCCATCACATCATTCTCCTAATGATGTGATCCCGTTATCAACGACATCCAATGTCCATGGTCAGGAAACCGTAACCATCTATTGATCAACGAGCTAGTCATCTAGAGGCTTACTAGGGACTTGGTGTTGTCTATGTACCCACACATGTATCTGAGTTTCCTATCAATACAATTATAGCATGGATAATAAATGATTATCATGAACAAGGAAATATAATAATAATAACTAATTTATTATTGCCTCTAGGGCATATTTCCAACAATCTCCCACTTGCACTAGAGTCAATAATCTAGTTCTAGTTCACATCGCCATGTGATTAACACTGATAGGTCACATCACCATGTGACCAACATCCAAAGAGTTTACTAGTGTCACTAAACTAGTTCACATCACCATGTGATTAAGACTCAATGAGTTCTGGGGTTTGATCATGTTTTGCTTGTGAGAGAGGTTTTAGTCAACAGGTCTGCAACATTCAGATCCGTATGTATCTCACAAATCTCTATGTCATATTGTAAATGTTGCTTCCACGCTCCACTTGGAGCTATTTCAAATGGTTGCTCCACTATACGTATCCGGTTTGCTACTCAGAGTCACTCGGATAGGTGTTAAAGCTTGAATCGACGTAACCCTTTACGCCGAACTCTTTATCACCTCCATAATCGAGAAACATGTCCTTATTTACTCCAAGGAAAATTTTGACCGCTGTCCAATGATCCATTCCTGGATCATTCTTGTACCCCTTGACTGACTCATGGCAAGGCACACTTCCGGTGCGGTACATAGCATAGCATACTATAGAGCCTACGTCTGAAACATAGGGCACGGCCTTCGTCCTTTGTCTCTCTTCTGCCGTGGTCGAGCTTTAACTCTTAACTTCATACCTTACAACTCAGGCAAGAACTCCTTCTTTGACTGATCCATCTTGAACACCTTCAAGATCATGTCAAGGTATGTGTTCATTAGAAAGTATTATTAAGCATTTTGATCTATCTTATAGATCTTGATACTTATTGTTCAAGTAGCCTAATCCAGGTTTTCCATTGAAAAACACTTTTCAAACAACCCTTTATGCTTTCTAGAAATTCTACATCATTTCTGATCAACAATATGTCAACAACATATACTCATCAGAAATTCTATAGTGCTCCCACTCACTTCTTTGGAAATACAAGTTTCTCATAAACTTTGTATAAACGCAAAATCTTTGATCATCTCATCAAAGCGTACATTCCAACTCCGAGATGCTTACTCCAGTCCTTAGAAGGATTGCTGGAGCTTTGCATACTTGTTAGCGTCTTTCAGGATTGTCAAAAACCTTCTGGTTGTATCACATACAACCTTTCCCCAAGAAAACTGTCAAGGAAACAATGTTCTGACATCCTATATGCAAGATTTCATAAATAATGCAGTAACTACCAATCCAATTCCAACAGACTCTTATCATCGATACGAGTGAGAAAGCCTCACCATAGTCAACTCCTTGAACTTGTCGGAAAACATATTTAACGACAAGTCGAGCTTTCTTGATGGTGATACTTACCATCATTGTCTGTCTTCCTTTTCAAATCCATCTTTACCCAATGGCCTTACGACCATCAAGTATTTCTTCCAAAGTCATGGATCCTCTCTCGGATTTTATGGCCTCGAGCCATTCGTCGGAATCCGGGCTCACCATCGCTTCTCCATAGCTCGTAGGTTCATTGTTGTCTAGCAAAATGACCTCCAAGACAGGATTACCGTACCACTCCGAAGCAGTACGCGTCCTTGTCGTCCTACGAGGTTCGGTAGTGACTTGATCCGAAGTTTCATGATCACTATCATAAGCTTCTACTTTAATTGGTGTAGGTTCCACAGGAACAACTTCCTGTGCCCTGCTACACACTAGTTGAAGTGATGGTTCAATAACCTCATCAAGTCTCCACCATCCTCCCACTCAATTCTTTCGAGAGAAACTTTTCCTCGAGAAAGGACCCGTTTCTAGAAACAATTACTTTTGCTTCCGGATCTGAGATAGGAGGTATACCCAACTATTTTGGGTGTCCTATGAAGATGCATTTTTATCCACTTTCGGTTCGAGCTCATCAACCTGAAACTTTTTCACATAAGCGTCGCAGCCCCAAACTTTTAAGAAACGACAACTTAGGTTTCTCCAAACCATAGTTCAAATGGTGTCGTCTCAACGGAATTACGTGGTGCCCTATTAAAGTGAGTGTGGTTGTCTCTAATGCCTAAACCATGAACGATAGTGGTAATTCGATAATAGACATCATGGTATGCACCATATCCAATAGGGTGCAACTATGATGTTCGGACACACCATCACACTATGGTGTTCTAGGAGGTATTAATTGTGAAACAATTTCCACAATGTCTTAATTGCGTGCCAAAGCTCGTAACTCAGATACTCATCTCTATGATCATATCATAGACATTTTATCCTCTTGTCACGATGATCTTCAACTTCACTCTGAAATTACTTGAACCATTCAATAATTCAGACTTGTGTTTCATCAAGTAAATATACAACATGTACCCGAATCATTTTGTGAAGTAAGAACATAACGATATTCACTGCATGCCTCAGCACTCATTGGACTGCACACATCAAAATGTGTCACTTCCAACAAGTTGCTATCTTGTTCCATCTTACTAAAAAACGAGGCTTTTTTCAGTCATCTTGCCTACGTGGTATGATTTGCATATCTCAAGTGATTCAAAATCAAGTGAGTCCAAACGATCCATCCCCATGGAGTTTCATGCGTACACACCAATAGACGTGGTTCGCATGTCTCAAACTTTTCAAAAACGAGTGAGTCCAAAGATCCATCAACATGGAGCTTCTTCATGCGTTTTACACCAATATGACTTACATGGCAGTGCCACAAGTAAGTGGTACTATCATTACTATCTTATATCTTTTGGCATGAAAATGTGTATCACTACGATCGAGATTCAATAAACCATTCTTTTAGGTGTAAGACCATTGAAGGTATTATTCAAATAAATAGAGTAACCATTATTCTCCTTAAATGAATAACCGCATTGCGATAGACATAATCCAATCATGTCTATGCTCAACGCAAACACCAAATAACACTATTCAGGTTTAGCCCCAATCTCGATGGTAGAGGGAGCGTGCGATGTTTGATTACATCAACCTTGGAAACACTTCCAACACATATCGTCAGCTCACCTTTAGCTAGTCTCCATTTATTCCGTAGCCTTTTATTTCGAGTTACTAACACTTAGCAACTGAACCGGTATCTAATACCCTGGTGCTACTAGGAGTAAAGTACACATTAACATAATGTATATCCAGTATACTTCTATCGACCTTTCCAGCCTTCTCATCTACCAAGTATCTAGGGTAATTTTGCTTCAGTGTCCGTTCCTCTCATTACAGAAGCACTTAGTCTCGGGTTTGGGTTCAACCTTGGGTTTCTTCACTAGAGCAGCAGCTGGTTTGCCGTTTCATGAAGTATCCCTTCTTGCCCTTGCCCTTCTTGAAACTAGTGGTTTCACCAACCATCAACAATTGATGCTCCTTCTTGATTTCTACTTTCGCGGTGTCAAACATTGCGAATACCTCAAGGATCATCATATCTATCCCTGATATGTTATAGTTCATCACGAAGCTCTAGCAGCTTGGTGGCAATGACTTTGGAGAAACATCACTCTCTCATCTGGAAGATCAACTCCCACTCGATTCAAGTGATTGTTGCACTCAGACAATTTGAGCACAAGCTCAACGATTGAGCTCTTCTCCCTTAGTTTGCAGGCTAAGAAAATCGTCGGAGGTCTTATACCTCTTGACGTGGGCACGAGCCTGAAATCCCAATTTCAGCCCTCGAAACATCTCATATGTTCTGCGATGTTTCGAAAACGTCTTTGGTGCCTCAACTCTAAACCATTTAACTGAACTATCATGTAGTTATCAAAACGTGTATGTCCGATGTTCGCAACATCCACAGACGACGTTTGGGGTTCAGCACACTGAGCGGTGCATTAACGACATAAGCTTTCTACTGACCGCATAATCGCTACTGTCAACTTTCAACTATATTTTCTCTAGGAACATATCTAAAACAGTAGAACTAAAGCGCGAGCTATGACATAATTTGCAAAGGGTTTTGACTATGTTCAGGATAATTAAGTTCATCTTATGAACTCCCACTCAGATAGACATCCCTCCAGTCATCTAAGTGATTACATGATCCGAGTCAACTAGGCCGTGTCCGTTCATCACATGAGACAGACTAGTCATCATCGGTGAACATCTTCATGTTGATCGTATCCACCATACGACTCATGCTCGACCTTTCGGTCTCTTGTGTTCCGAGGCCATGTTTGTACATGCTAGGCTCGTCAAATTAACCTAAGTGTTTCGCGTGTGTAAATCTGGCTTACACCCGTTGTATGTGAACGTTAGAATCTATCACACCCGATCATCACGTGGTGCTTCGAAACGACGAACTTTTGCAATGGTGCATAGTTAGGGGGAACACTTTCTTGAAATTTTTAATAAGGGATCATCTTACTTACTACCGCCGTTCTAAGCAAATAAGATGCATAAACATGATAAACATCACATGCAATCAAATAGTGACATGATATGGCCAATATCATTTTGCTCCTTTTGATCTCCATCTTCGGGGCTCCATGATCATCATCGTCACCGGCATGACACCATGATCTCCATCATTGTGTCTTCATGAAGTTGTCTTGCCAACTTATTACTTCTACTACTATGGCTACCGGTTAGCAATAAAGTAAAGTAATTACATGGCGTTGTTTAATGACACGCAGGTCATACAATAAATAAAGACAACTCCTATGGCTCTTGCCGGTTGTCATACTCATCGACATGCAAGTCGTGATTCCTATTACAAGAACATGATCAATCTCATACATCACATATCATTCATCACATTCTTCTTGGCCATATCATATCACATAGCATACCCTGCAAAAACAAGTTAGACGTCCTCTAATTGTTGTTTGCATGTTTTACGTGGCTGCTATGGGTTTCTAGCAAGAACGTTTCTTACCTACGCAAAACCACAACGTGATATGCCAATTGCTATTTACCCTTCATAAGGACCCTTTTCATCGAATCCGTTCCGACTAAAGTGGGAGAGGCTGGCACCCGCTAGCCACCTTATGCACCAAGTGCATGTCAGTCTGTGGAACCTGTCTCACGTAAGTGTACGTGTAAGGTCGGTCCGGGCCGCTTCATCCCGCAATACCGTCGAAACAAGATTGGACTAGTAATAGTAAGCATATTGAACAAAATCAACGCCCACAACTACTTTGTGTTCTACTCGTGCAAACAATCTACGCAATAGACCTAGCTCATGATGCTACTGTTGGGGAACGTAGCAGAAATTCAAAATTTCCCTGTGTGTCACCAAGATCTATCTATGGAGAAACCAGCAACGAGGGGAAGGAGAGTGCATCTACATACCCTTGTAGATCTCTAAGCGGAAGCGTTCAAGAGAACGGGGTTGAAGGAGTCGTACTCGTCGTGATCCAAATCACCGGAGATCCTAGTGCCGAACGGACGGCACCTCCGCGTTCAACACACGTACAGCCCGGGGACGTCTCCTCCTTCTTGATCCGGCAAGGGGAGAGGAGAAGTTGAGGGAGAGCTCCGGCAGCACGACGGCGTGGTGGTGGAGCTTGCAGTTCTCCGGCAG
Organism: Triticum dicoccoides; assembly: GCF_002162155.2. Lineage (NCBI taxonomy): Eukaryota > Viridiplantae > Streptophyta > Magnoliopsida > Poales > Poaceae > Triticum > Triticum dicoccoides. Next base: position 49,926,733 of record NC_041387.1, read on the forward strand.
GGCTTCGCCAAGCACTACTACGGAGGAGGAGGTGTTGGGGAGGGAGAGGGCTGCGCCAGGGGCAAGGGTGAAGCTCCCATGCGCCTCCCCACTATATATAGGGGTGGAGGGGGCTGGTTTCTTGCCCTCCAAGTCCATTGGGGCGTTGGCAAAGGTGGGAGGAAAGAAATCCCATCATTTCCTTCCCCACTGATTGTTATCCCCCCTTTTTAGGGATCTTGATCTTATCCCTTCGGGATATGATCTTATTCCTTCTAAGGGGGGATCTTGGTGTGCCTTGACCAAGGGTGTGGGGCCTTGCCCCCACTACCCACGTTCATGTGGGTCCCCCCATGCTGGTGGGCCCCACTCCGGAACCTTCTAGAAGCTTCCCGGTACAATACTGAAAAATCCCGAACATTTTCCGGTGGCCAAAATAGGACTTCCCATATATAAATCTTTACCTCCGGACCATTCCGGAACTCCTCGTGACGTCCGGGACTCCCAACAACATTCGGTAACTGCACACCAATTCCCACAACAACTCTAGTGTCACCGAACCTTAAGTGTGTAGAGCCTACGGGTTCGGGAATCATGCAGACATGACCGAGACAGCTCTCTGGCCAATAACCAACAGCGGGATCTGGATACCCATGTTGGCTCCCACATGTTCCACGATGATCTCATCGGATGAACCACGATGTCAAGGATTCAAGCAATCCCGTATACAATTCCCTTTGTCTAGCGGTATTGTACTTGCCCGAGATTCGATCGTCCTTATGCCGATACCTTGTTCAATCTCGTTACCGGCAAGTCTCTTTACTCGTTCCGTAACATATCATCCCGTTATCACCCCCTTGGTCACATTGTGCACATTATGATGATGTCCTACCGAGTGGGCCCAGAGATACCTTTCCATCAACCGGAGTGACAAATCCCAGTCTCGATTCGTGCCAACCCAACAAACACTTTCGAAGATACCTTTAGTGCACCTTTATAGCCACCCAGTTATGTTGTGACGTTTGGTACACCCAAAGTATTCCTACGGTATCCAGGAGTTGCACAATCTCATGGTCTAAGGAAATGATACTTGACATTAGAAAAGCTTTAGCATACGAACTACACGATCTTTGTGCTAGGCTTAGGATTGGGTCTTGTCCATCACATCATTCTCCTAATGATGTGATCCCGTTATCAACGACATCCAATGTCCATGGTCAGGAAACCGTAACCATCTATTGATCAACGAGCTAGTCATCTAGAGGCTTACTAGGGACTTGGTGTTGTCTATGTACCCACACATGTATCTGAGTTTCCTATCAATACAATTATAGCATGGATAATAAACGATTAGCATGGATAACTAATTTATTATTGCCTCTAGGGCATATTTCCAACACTTTGGGTCATGACCAAAATTTTGGTAAGGTGCACTTTGGCCACAATCCAAACACACCCCAACACCCGGCTCGTCGAGGATGCACGGGGCGCCACGACGCATCCGCGGAGTGGTGTAGCACGGCCAACTGCATCCTCAGGACCTGAGACCATGTCGGGTCGTCTTGCTTTTTCAATGACATGCAGGGATCGCATGTGAACAAAGGGCATCTCCAAGGTTACCACGATCGCAGCTGACTACCCTGGCACACCAAAACCCTCGTCCCTCAGGCCGTCACACGGTGTGTTCCCAGCCGGCGCCAGCTGCCCGCATTTGACGTCCATTCGTATGTCGTTGTTAAGAGGCTCGGTGCCCGAGGAACCAACTCCGGCGACTTAATGACGCACCCGGATGCTTGGCCTCACCGGAATGCGCTACTTAAAGCGGCAACGCCCAGCTAACCTCCACACCATAGCGCATCGTCCTCCTACCTGGCACCACATCCGCCGTGACCGCAAGTGCGAACGCTCTGCGGGAGAGCTTGTCTTCGGGGATGAAGCTCGAGGTCGCCGCCCTCGCTTAAGTCGCCTCTCGCGACGCAATAGCGGCGTAGCCGGACGCGGACGCGACCGCATAAGCGGTGGCCACGCTGGCGGCCGACGACGGGAGCTCCGTCAGCCACGCGTCCTACTTGCCGCTGTCCAACTCCGGCACCGCCGAGGTCGGGGACTCCTCCGAGGATGAGTAGGGCGTGGGAGGCGGCAGGGCCTGGTGTGCCAACTGGCCGGTCCGTGTCCCGTGTTCTACTCTTCCTCGCTGAAGACCGCACCTTCACTTCACGGGTCTTGAACCCCGCCCACATACATAGAGATCAAAAAAGGAGGACGTCAGTCGCCGCCGTAGAATAGGTTTAGGGTCGGGTTTCTTTTATTTTTCTGTCCTGTAAAAGTTCGAAATGTAATGAAAATATGTCGTGTTTGCATTAATCTCGGCCGGTGTATATGAACTTTCACAATAATATAGTATATTGTAGGAGTACTAGCAAGATGCCCGTGCGTTGCACGGAAGATCAAGATCTTGTGGGAGAAAAGGATGAACGAGGAGTGCGGGTAAATTGTCATAGTTTCCTTCCTATCCGTTAGATATAGATCGGACGGCCTATATTGCAGGATGACAGGCACACCATCATCACCAACTCTACTTTTTATTGAACCGAGACAAATCTAACATGCAAAGTAAAATAAACACATAGGGTCTATACATACACAATTTATCCTAGGCACTCCAATAGTACGTCCACTACACATTCACGCATTTCACATCTTTCTACATCTATGGGAACCTACGAAAGGGTTAACGTAAATTGCCTCTCTCTCTCCTCCCCTGATTTTCATGGTGGTGGGCCCCTCCCTCCCCCCAATCTACAATCAACAGCTCACATGTTTCATATTACGTTAATTACGTAACTGGGATTACGTAGGTGTAGCATTACTTGTCCTAAAAAACCCAACTAAGCCAACCTCCCAGCATATCGCGCGGGAAAAGACCCGGCCGCGCTGTTTTAGTCGGGATTACCGAATTACTAGTAGTAGTATCGATGGATCACGCGAAGCAACAAGTTTTTTTTGAGGGGGCGAAGCACCTAGTTTAAAAAGGAAAAAAGGCGATACACTCACAACACTCCTGTCGCGGTCGCTTTTCACCCCACACACATTCGGTCCTGCAAACGGAACGCGCTTCGGCTTGCCTCTTCACTGACACATGGGACTGCACTTGGAGAAACCGACCATGCGCCAAACTCCCCCCGCCCACCGCGTGAAAATCC
>NC_041387.1:49930092-49966265 GCF_002162155.2 Triticum dicoccoides
TCCCCCTCCACTCCATTTGCTCCGCCAAAGCCGCCCTCCTTGCTGCGCCGATACATCGGCGCCGTGGTTCGTTGAGGGGATGCACGGTGATCCTCTCGCTCCCACAGTACGCTCTCGTAGACTGCCGTCCTCTAGCCGCGCCGCCACCGCTGGCTACGTTCTTGTGGAGGCGCACGGCGGTCAGCTCCGCCACCACTAGTGATGTTCGTGTGGAGACGCACGGCGGTCAGCTTCCCCCACGGTGCATGCATTCTAGACTGAGGCCACATTCATGTCGGTGTAGCGCTGAATGTTAGCTAATAGACGCTGTTAATCTCACCGTTTGCCGAAGTAGTTTACAGTCAATATGCTCTACTTAAGAAGCTTCCTTGCCCTGTTCTGTACTCAATCTGCTTAGCTGAGATGGCATGCCAAGGCCGATTAGTTGCTAAAATATCCTGCCATATATTTATTGTGACGTAGATTGCCATGGTCTAGTAGCCAATCTGTTAGGTGAAATAGCTCTACACCATTTTATACTCGATCTTTGTTGTTGCGATGGCCTTCGATAGTTCAATGGTTGTGTGCTCGGCCCATTGACTGCTGAAACAGCCTGCCATAATTTAGCACTCAAATCTATTTGCTGAATTAGCTTTACATATATTTTGTTACTTAGATCTGCTCATCCAAATATCTTGCCATGGCTTTAGACATCGACCTAGGTATTTTTTTCTGGACTTCATAAAAAAGCATATATGTTTTTCCTGTAATATCTAGTAGAAGAACTAATTTGTATCTCTAACAGATGGACATGACTTGGTGTCACAGCCCTAGTTCTGGTATGCTCGAGGCTAGCTAGTCATTTGTGCATCATGTTTAAATTCCATTTAAACTTGAAATGGGGATTTGTGAAACCCTCAGAATCATTTTTGGAAATGACCCAAATAAAAATTGCTCCAAAAAGGTCCAAGAAAATGTTCATGTTGCTCTCTGAAAATATTGGACAGAGATAAAAATCAAACCAATATTTTTAGGAGCTTATAAGTATTTATTTTGGGCATTTGGAATTAATCCAGTAATTAATTGCTTTGGATATATATTGTTATATATATATTATATGTCCAAAAATTCTGTTAATTGGTGAGGAGTTTGGGAGCAATCCAACTAGTTCCTACAAAAATTGACAGAAGAAAATAATATGATTTAGTATTATTATTAAATCAAAACAAATCTCAGAAAATAGAAAAGAAAACAAAACAAGAGCAAACTTACCTGTGGCCAGCTCCTGTGCTGGCCCAGCACTGTGCGGTCTGGCCAGCCCAGTTGGCCAGCCCAGCCCGCCTCCTCCTCTGTCTTCTTCCTCGTGCCTACTGGCACTGTGCATGTCGCGCGCGCGCTCGCTCGCGGCCACGTCTCCCGCCACCTCCTGCTTCTCCCTCTCGTCGCCCTGGACGCCCTGGACGACGCCACGCACCGCCCCGCACCTCTCTCCCTCTCCCTCGCTCTCCCTCTTTCCCCTGGTTCTCTCCCGCGCGACCGCCCGAACACTGCCGTCGCCGCCGTTCGCCGTTACCGTAGCCATCGCCTCCCCCTCGCCTCTCCGACCAGACTAGAAGCTCCGCCACATCGCCGGCTACCTCTCCGTCAAGCCACGCGCCTCGGGAGGCCCTGGAGAGTCGCCATCCCCGCCGTCTTCAACCTCCCGACGCCGGAGATCCGCCTCACCGCCCCGCCGACTCCAGCCCTTCCCCAAGCTCGTCGTCGACACCGTCGAGTCCGCAGTGAGCCTCTGCTCCGTTTCCCTCTCCCCGTTCTTCCGTTCCCGCGCCGTAGCCCCCTTCCCCGCCATGGCCGTAGCTCCTCGCCGCCGGTCATGTCACTGCTGTCGTTCTAGCGCGCGTTAGTCGCACCTGAGCACACAGCCGTGCTCTTGGTGCCACGAGGGTGCCGCAGAGCCCCTCGGGTGGCCTCCCCATGCCCTGCAGCCCGCTCCCGCTCGAAGCCGTGCTCCGGCCGCCACTTCGAGCTCCGCTCCGGCGAGCTCCGGCGCCCCCGCAGCCTCCCACCTGCTTCCCTGGATGCGGACGACGACGGGCTACGCCCAGGTGGTCTCCGCGCGTCCATCCGCCGCTCGTAGCGCAAGTCCGGCGAGTCACCACCGCGGCTCGAGGTCGTCGCCGGCCGAACTCTGGCGAGGCCGACGTGGCTGTCATTAGCGCCTAATCCCGCAGCCTAAACCACCCCACCAGCCGCTGACCGTGGGCCCCAGGGCAAGTCAACCCCTGGTTAGTGCGGGTTTGACCCGGGCTTAACCACTGTGTCACTGACGTGTGGCCCCCACACGTCAGGTTTGACCCAGGTTGACTGCTGATGCAGTGCTGACGTCATGCTGACGCAATAATATTTTCTGGAATTATTTTAACTCAGGAAATTCCAGAAAATGTTTCGAACTTAAAAAAATCATAGAAATTCAACCGTAACTCAGATTGAAATAATTTATATATGAAAAATTATCAGAAAAATGCAATCTTTCCATCTGTACTAGTTTCATGCATGACAAACCAACTTATACCTACTGTGTAAGTGAAACACTAAAATGGCATTTATAAGAGCTTAATTTGGAGTTGCATTTGAACCCTTGATTCAAATGGACTTCATTCATTTTGAATACTAGTTGCATTAGCTCAAACAGCATCACATCTTCATGCCATGTTCATGCATCATTTTGTTGCATATGCTTGTGTTTTGATTGCTGACACTGTTCCTTCTCGATAGGTCCTGCTTCGGAGTCCGTTCCAGAGTACCTGTCTGTGAAGCAGTGCCTTCCTTGTTGATCTACCAGGCAAGCAAAACCCCTTGTTCATTCCAATAAAATCCTACTCTCTCGCTCCTGCTCTTTGTTATTGCATTAGGACAACAACGATTCATCTGCTACTTTGTGATGCGGTAGTTGAACCCATTCCTTTGCATGACCTGTCATTGCCACAGTAAATAGTTGAAACCCACTAGCATGTGTAGGAGTTGATTGAAGCCACTATTGTGTTCCTACCATGCTATGCCTGCTATTGCTTAGAGTTGTGTCAGGTCTGATTCATTGGGAATGAATTGGAGTGTTACGATATGTTCTGGTGCTGAGAGTTAAGTGTGTGAACACGATTTGGTAAAGGTAGCGGTGAGAGGCCATGTAGGAGTACATGGTGGGTTGTCTCACTGGAACCGTCCTTAAGCACTGAGTTCTATGTATGTTGTCCAATGACTCGATACTACCACACATTGGGCTCCGGGCGCTCCAAGCCCTCTCGACTTATTAACCAACTTGATCTCTGTCCAGGAGTCGCAACTAGTTTCTGGTGTTTGTAGGCAGTGTTAGTAGTCTACCAAGTGGCACCAGGCCGGGTGGGCTTGGGACAGACTAGGCACAAGTGGCACGGTGTACCAAGCGTAGATCCATCCGGCGAGGTGGGCTTGGGAACCCTGCACACATCATTTGGGGCCGTGAGTGAAACCCCGGCCGGATCTCCTTGCGGATGGAACCCGAATAGGCGATAAACCTGGACTAGAGTCTTGTGTGGTTAGTCAGGTCGTGGCCGACACCCTCGCTAGGCTTCCGCTTGAAGGTTGCCGAGATACATGACGTGTACATGGCGGTAAGTGGCGAGAGCGTGTGTGAAGAAGTACACCCCTGCAGGGTTAACATGATCTATTCTAATAGTCGGGTCTGCGGTTATGGACTTCTTGGATGCTTACATGGTACATAGACAACTTGAAGTAGATACTATAAAATGCTCAAGACAAGTGTGAGTGCTATGGATGGTTTTCTCGTAGGGAGACGGGGATGAATCCATAGTAGTGCATTGTCTGGTGATTAGTGGACTCGTGTGCACCATATCACCTCAAAGAAGTTCTGGTAGTCGTAGAACAGGATAGCCACAGAGTCAAAGCTGGCTTGCTGCAACTAAACCCCACATTACCCTCTTGGTACAAATGCATGTATGATAGGATCTGATGTAAGTCTTGCTGAGTACCTTTGTACTCATGTTGCTTTATTTATGTTTTTGTAGCGGAGACTTAGGTCTTTCTAGTGTTCTCGTGGACTTCGACGAGTAGCTTGTACCTCAGCTACGATCTTGATCGGATGTTGTAGATAGTCAGGCTCTTCAGCCTTTTTCATTTGTAGATGTCTGTACTCAGACATGTAATGCTTCCGCTTGTTGCTTGTATGCTCTGTATGATGGGTCCTTTGACCCATGTTTGCAATAAATGCTATGTTGGCTCTTCTGAGCCTTTATTTATATGAGTTGTTGAGTTATGCTGTGATGCCATGTTGTACAGCACATACTTGCATGTTATGCGTATGTGTAATGTGTATTGCTATGTGTGGGATCTGACTATCTAGTTGTTTATCCTTAGTAGCCTCTCTTACCGGGAAATGTCTCCTAGTGCTTCCACTGAGCCCTGGTAGTTTGCTACTGCTCCGGAACACTTAGGCTGGCCGGCATGTGTCCTTCTTCGTTCCTGTGTCTGTCCCTTCGAGGAAATGTCATGCGGGGTCTACCGGAGACCTGTTAGCCTACTACAGCCCGGTTTATCGGAGTCCTGCTAGCCCAGTTGCTACAGCCCAGATTCACTCGCTGATGACCGACACGTTCATTGCTGGGTCATGTATGCCTGTCCCTGTAAGTTAGTGCCACTTTGGATTCACGACTAGCCATGTCAGCCCGGGTTCTTTGTCATATGGATGCTAGCGACACTATCATATACGTGTGCCAAAAGGCGCAAAAGGTCCTGGGCATGGTAAGGCGACACCCGTGGGAATACCGTGCATGAGGCCGCAAAGTGATATGAGGTGTTACATGCTAGATCGGTGTGGCATAGAATCAGGGTCCTGACAGCTTTGGTATCAGAGCCTGACTGCCTGTAGGATTACCAAGCCAAACTGGTCGAAGTTGAGTCTAGAAGTTCTTTAGTTATGGAAGGGAATTGATTGTGGGAAGGAACGTAAGGCTCTTTTTACTCCTTATACCTCATGGCCTTCTGATCTGAGTCATCCTATCTTTTCGACGGGGTTAAGGAACTAGGCTTTCTCTTCCGTCTATCAGGATCACATGTTACTACTCCGTAGTCCCATAGGATTGGTTGATCAGAGTCATACCCCAGTTTTTGAGTACTTCCGGTGTAGCCTGTTCAGTACTATCCTAGAACCTTGAGTGGTGATGTTGAGTTGTTGTACTACTCCATTTTAGCAGGATGTCTCATTCTGAGCATTTTACTGCCGTTATGCTGCCGGAATTGCCTTAGGAGTTCGAGAGTACTAATTTCCTTGTCCTACATTCCATAGCTTATAGATGATGCTGATTCCGTCCCTGGTTTCGTTTCTCAGGATGTCATCAACTAAGCGAAGTTCTGTTGTTCGTAGCCAGAACCACGGAGATGGTAGGGATGAGGATCCTCCTGACCCGCCTTCATTGACAGAGTTCATGTTAGAAATGGAGAGGAACAAGCGTGAGTCTAACCGCTTGTTGGCACGTATTGAGGAGAACACCGCACATCAGTTCAAAGGGTCTGTAACCATTCATGACTTCATTCGCTTGCACCCACCTACCTTTCATCATTCCATCGAGCCACTCGATGCAGATGACTGGCTCCGTAGCATCACTCATAAGTTGCGTTCTGCGAACGTAGCTGAAGATGACAAGGTCACCTATGCCACATACCACCTGGAAGGTCCTGCTAGTCTTTGGTGGTAGAACTATGAGGCTATGCTTCCAGCTGATCAGATTCCTACCTGGAGAGATTTCACTGAGGCTTTTCGCGAGCATCACATTCCTGAAGCCCTCATCGATCGCAAGAGAGAAGACTTCTGTAGCTTCACCCAGGGTAAGATGGCTGTTGATGCCTACAGTAGAGAGTTTGAGAACCTTGCCCGCTATGCTTCAGAAGAGGTGTCCACGGACGCCAAGAAGCAGGCTAGGTTCCGGAAGGGTCTCAACCCCAAGTTGCGTCGTGATCTCCACTTGCATCATTGTGATACATTCCAAGCTCTTGTGAACAAGGCTATTAATGCAGAGACAGCTCAGCTCACTTACGAGGAGTCTCGTAAGCACACCCGTGATTTGGGATCTTCCTCCGGTTCTAGTTCTCAGAAGCGCCAGATTTGGGTTCCAAACTCCGCTCTTCCACCCGGATATACACCGAGGCCATCTTATGTGGCACCTCATCCAGTTCAGCAGTATGCTCCACCCAGGCCTATTGGTGGACCGCCTACTAATGCGGTTCCACGTCCTACCTCCAAGATTTGTTACAAGTGCGGAGAGCCAGGCCACATTGCCTGTATTTGCACTCAGATCAGAGTTGCTCCACCTCAACCTGAGAAGTCTATTGGCCATGGTAATCCATCACGCAAGATGATCAGTGCCAAGTCAGCTCCCACTGAACATGGACGTGTGCATCACGTCTCAGCTAAAGACGCTCATGATGATCCAGATGTCGTTCTTGGTACACTCCTTGTCAACTGTCATCCAGCATCGGTTCTGTTCGATACTAGAGCGTCCCATTCCTTTATTTCTGAAAGCTATGCCCGCTTGAACGACATGTCATTTTGTGATATGCCATCCCCACTACTTATTCAAACTCCAGGATCCAAATGGCAAACCTCTAGGATAAGTTATGGCAATGAAATCCTTGTTGAAAGACTTGTATTCCTTGCTTCCTTGATATCTCTCAAGTCTTCGGATATTAACATCATCTTGGGTATGGACTGGATGACAGCTCATCATGCCAAGATTGATTGTTTCACCAGGTCTGTTCAGCTTACACACCCATCTGGTAAGATAGTCACTGTCTCCACCAGAGTTGCAAAGCGTCAACTCTATTCTCTTAATGCCAGCCCTCTTCTAGACCTTGAAGATATCCCGGTAGTCCGTGACTTTCCGGATGTCTTTCCAGAGGAACTACCAAGTGTTCCACCCGATAGAGATGTAGAGTTCGTCATAGATCTTATCCCAGGAACTGCTCCAATCTCTAGGATACCTTACAAAATGGCACCCTTAGAACTAGCCGAGCTTAAAAAACAACTTGATGAGTCCTTGCAAAAGGGTTTCATCCGTCCCAGTTCTTCTCCTTGGGCTTGCCCCGTCCTCTTCGTCAAGAAGAAGGATGGTACGGTTCGGATGGTTGTAGATTATCATCCCGTTAATTTGGTCACGATAAAGAACAAGTATCCGCTCCCCAGGATCAACGACCTGTATGATCAGCTCGCTGGATCCTCAGTCTTCTCCAAGATGGATTTGAGGTTAGGCTACCACCAAATCAAGATCAGAAATGGGGACATTCCCAAAACGGCTTTTGTCACTCGTTATGGTCAGTACGAGTACACCGTCATGTCCTTTGGTCTAACCAACGCCCCAGCTACTTTCTCCTGCTTGATGAACTCGATCTTCATGGAGTACTTAGATAAATTCGTCATGGTTTACCTCGATGATATTCTTATTTACTCGAAGAACGAGGAAGAGCATGCCGAACATCTTAGACTTGTGTTAGAAAAACTCAGAGAGCACCGCCTTTATGCCAAGTTCTCCAAGTGTGAATTTTGGTTGCCAGAAGTGACCTACCTAGGCCACGTAATCTCTGGTAAGGGCATTGCTATCAACCCCGAGAGAGTTAAGGCCGTTCTTGATTGGACTCCACCTGAATCAGTCAAACAAGTTAGGAGTTTCCTTAATCTAGCCAGCTATTGTCGCCGCTTTGTTGAAAACTTCTCCAAAGTAGCCAAACCCCTCACGGAACTTCTCAAGAAAGATAAAAAGTTTGAGTGGTCCGCACAGTGTGAATACAGTTTTCAGGAACTGAAAAGACACCTGACTTCTGCTCCCATACTTGTGCCACCGGATTTCACGAGGGACTTTGTTATCTACTGCGATGCCTCACGACAGGGACTAGGTCGCATTCTTATGCAGGATCGTCATGTGATTGCCTATGCATCTCGACAGTTGCATCCACATGAGGAGAATTATCCTACACATGATCTAGAGCTTGTAGCCGTAGTCTATGCACTCAAGACCTGGCGACATTACCTTCTTGGTAAACGTTGCGAGATCTACACTGATCACCAGAGTCTCAAGTATATCTTCACCCAACCAGATCTGAACCTTAGGCAAAGACGTTGGTTGGAGTTGATCACAGATTATGATCTAGGGATTACCTACACCCCAGGCAAAGCCAATGTCATGGCTGATGCTCTAAGTCGTAAATCCTATTACAACAACCTCATGTTGCAGCAGGGCCAACCACTTCTCCATGAGGAATTTTGTAAGCTTAACCTTCACATAGCTCCTCGCGGATTCCTTTCTACCTTGGTGGCGAAACCTGATCTTGAGTATCAGATTATCGCAGCTCAAAAGCAGGACACGGGAATTTCCCGAATCAAGAGAAACATTAAGAAGGGAGTTGGTGGATGTTTCTCTATGGATGATCGTGGTGTTGTTTTCTTTGTGAATCGCTTGGTGATTCCCAAGAATCAACATCTGCGACAATTGATTCTTAAGGAGGCGCATGAATCCCCTCTCACGATTCATCTCGGTAGTACTAAGATGTATCAGGACCTACGCCAGAGGTTCTGGTGGACTAGGATGAAGAGAGAAATCGCTGAGTTCATTGCTAAATTTGACATTTGTCATCGCGTTAAGGCAGATCAAAGGCCTGCTGGCACTCTTCAGCCTTTAGCTATTCCTGAGTGGAAATGGGATAAAGTTGGTATGGACTTCATCACCGGCTTTCCCAGGACCAAGAAAGGGAATAATGCTATCTTCGTAGTCATTGATCGTCTCTCCAAAGTGGCTCACTTCCTTCCTGTTCGAGAGAGTATCACTGCTAGTCAGCTCGCTGACTTATACATTTCTTGAATAGTGTCTCTTCATGGTGTTCCACTAGAGATCAATTCAGACCATGGTAGTCTTTTCACTTCTCATTTCTGGGAGAGTTTCCAAACTGCCATGGGAACCCATCTTTCTTTCAGTACCGCTTTCCACCCTCAGTCGAGTGGTCAGGTGGAAAGGGTCAATCAAATTCTCGAAGATATGCTTAGAGCTTGCGTTATCTCATTCGGTATGGATTGGGAGAAATGTCTTCCCTTCGCCGAGTTTGCTTATAACAATAGCTATCAATCCAGTCTCAAGAAAGCTCCTTTTGAGGTTCTCTATGGACGAAGATGTCGAACACCTTTGAACTTGTCAGAAACCGGTGAAAGACAATTCTTTGGACCGGACATGATCCAGGAGGCAGAAGAGCAAGTTCGCATCATTCATGAGATTTTGAAAACAGCCCAGTCTCGTCAAAAGAGCCAGTATGATCGTCATCATAAGGATATGACTTATGAAGTTGGCGACAAAGCTTACCTTCGGGTTACTCCTTTGAAGGGTACCCATCGTTTCGGTATCAAAGGCAAGTTGGCTCCTCGTTACATTGGTCCTTTTTGCATTCTCGCTAAACGAGGAGAGGTTGCCTACCAGTTGGAACTACCCCCACATCTTTCTCGAGTTCATGATGTCTTCCACGTCTCTCAACTCAGGCGTTGCTTCTCGGATCCCATCCGCGGAGTGGACCACGAAACGCTTGATCTCCAAGATAACCTCACATACCGAGAGTACCCGGTTCGCATTATTGATCAGGCAGAGCGTGTCACTCGACGTCATAACATCAAGTTTCTCAAGGTTCAGTGGTCTCATCATTCCGAGAGAGAAGCTACTTGGGAGCGAGAAGATCGTCTTCGACTGGAGTACCCCACTTTCTTTCCATCGACCCCTGAATCTTGGGACGAGATTCTTTCAAGTGGGAGCGAGTTGTCACATCCCTAGTTCTGGTATGCTCGAGGCTAGCTAGTCATTTGTGCATCATGTTTAAATTCCATTTAAACTTGAAATGGGGATTTGTGAAACCCTCAGAATCATTTTTGGAAATGACCCAAATAAAAATTGCTCCAAAAAGGTCCAAGAAAATGTTCATGTTGCTCTCTGAAAATATTGGACAGAGATAAAAATCAAACCAATATTTTTAGGAGCTCATAAGTATTTATTTTGGACATTTGGAATTAATCCAATAATTAATTGCTTTGGATATATATTGTTATATATATATTATATGTCCAAAAATTCTGTTAATTGGTGAAGAGTTTTGGAGCAATCCAACTAGTTCCTACAAAAATTGACAGAAGAAAATAAAATGATTTAGTATTATTATTAAATCAAAACAAATGTCAGAAAATAGAAAAGAAAACAAAACAAGAGCAAACTTACCTGTGGCCAGCTCCTGTGCTGGCCCAGCACTATGCGGCCTGGCCGGCCCAGTTGGCCAGCCCAGCCCGCCTCCTCCTCTGTCTTCTTCCTCGTGCCTACTGGCACTATGCGTGTCGCGCGCGCGCTCGCCCGCGGCCACGTCTCCCGCCACCTCCTGCTTCTCCCTCTCGTCGCCCTGGATGCCCTGGACGACGCCACGCACCGCCCCGCACCTCTCTCCCTCTCCCTCGCTCTCCCTCTTTCCCCTGGTTCTCTCCCGCGTGACCGCCCGAACACTACCGTCGCCGCCGTTCGCCGTTACCGTAGCCACCGCCTCCCCCTCGCCTCTCCGACCAGACTAGAAGCTCCGCCACATCGCCGGCTACCTCTCCGTCAAGCCACGCGCCTCGGGAGGCCCTGGAGAGTCGCCATCGCCGCCGTCTTCAACCTCCCGACGCCGGAGATCCGCCTCGCCGCCCCGCCGACTCCAGCCCTTCCCCGAGCTCGCCGTCGACACCGTCGAGTCCGCAGTGAGCCTCTGCTCCGTTTCCCTCTCCTCGTTCTTCCGTTCTCGCGCCGTAGCCCCCTTCCCCGCCATGGCCGTAGCTCCTCGCTGCCGGTCATGTCGCTGCTGTCGTTCTAGCGCGCGTTAGTCGCACCTGAGCACACGTCCGTGCTCTTGGTGCCACGAGGGTGCCGCAGAGCCCCTCGGGTGGCCTCCCCATGCCCCGTAGCCCGCTCCTGCTCGAAGCCGCGCTCCGGCCGCCGCTGCGATCTCCGCTCCGGCGAGCTCCGGCGCCCCCGCAGCCTCCCACCTGCTTCCCTGGATGCGGACGACTACGGGCTACGCCCAGGTGGTCTTCGCGCGTCCATCCGCCGCTCGTAGCGCAAGTCCGGCAGGTCGCCGCCGCGGCTCGAGGTCGTCGCCGGTCGAACTCCGGCGAGGCCGACGTGGCTGTCATTAGCGCCTAATCCCGCAGCCTAAACCACCCCACCAGCCGCTGACCGTGGGCCCCAGGGCAAGTCAAACCCTGGTTAGTGCGGGTTTGACCCAGGCTTAACCACTGTGTCACTGACGTGTGGCCCACACACGTCAGGTTTGACCCAGGTTGACTGCTGATGCAGTGCTGACGTCATGCTGACGCAATAATATTTTCAGGAATTATTTTAACTCACGAAATTCCAGAAAATGTTTCGAACTTAAAAAAATCATAGAAATTCAACCGTAACTCAGATTGAAATAATTTATATATGAAAAATTATTAGAAAAATGCAATCTTTCCATCTGTACTAGTTTCATGCATGACAAACCAACTTATACCTACTGTATAAGTGAAACACTAAAATGGCATTTATAAGAGCTCAATTTGGAGTTGCATTTGAACCCTTGATTCAAATGGACTTCATTCATTTTGAATACTAGTTGCATTAGCTCAAACAGCATCACATCTTCATGCCATGTTCATGCATCATTTTGTTGCATATGCTTGTGTTTTGATTGCCGACACTGTTCCTTCTCGATAGGTCCTGCTCCGGAGTCTGTTCCAGAGTACCTGTCTGTGAAGCAGTGCCTTCCTTGTTGATCTACCAGGCAAGCAAACCCCTTGTTCATTCCGATAAAATCCTACTCTCTCGCTCCTGCTCTTTGTTATTGCATTAGGACAACAACGACTCATCTGCTACTTTGTGCTGTGGTAGTTGAACCCATTCCTCTGCATGACCTGTCATTGCCACAGTAAATAGTTGAAACCCACTAGCATGTGTAGGAGTTGATTGAAGCCACTGTTGTGTTCCTACCATGCTATGCCTGCTATTGCTTAGAGTTGTGTCAGGTCTAATTCATTGGGAATGAATTGGAGTGTTACGATGTTCTGGTGCTGAGAGTTAAGTGTGTGAACATGATTTGGTAAAGGTAGCGGTGAGAGGCCATGTAGGAGTACATGGTGGGTTGTCTCACTGGAACCGTCCTTAAGCACTGAGTTCTATGTATGTTGTCCAATGACTCGATACTACCACACATTGGGCTCCGGGCGCTCCAAGCCCTCTCGACTTATTAACCAACTTGATCTCTGTCCAGGAGTCGCAACTAGTTTCTGGTGTTTGTAGGCAGTGTTAGTAGTCTACCAAGTGGCACCCGGCCAGGTGGGCTTGTGACAGACTAGGCACAAGTGGCACGGTGTACCAAGCGTAGATCCATCCGGCGAGGTGGGCTTGGGAACCCTGCACACATCGTTTGGGGCCGTGAGTGAAACCCCGGCCAGATCTCCTTGCGGATGGAACCCGAATAGGCGATAAACCTGGACTAGAGTCTTGTGTGGTTAGTCAGGTCGTGGCCGACACCCTCGCCAGGCTTCCGCTTGAAGGTTGCCGAGATACATGACGTGTACATGGCGGTAAGTGGCGAGAGCGTGTGTGAAGAAGTACACCCCTGCAGAGTTAACATGATCTATTCGAATAGCCGGGTCTGCGGTTATGGACTTCTTGGATTCTTACATGGTACATAGACAACTTGAAGTAGATACTATAAAATGCTCAAGACAAGTGTGAGTGCTATGGATGGCTTTCTCGTAGGGAGACGGGGATGAATCCATAGTAGTGTATTGTGTGGTGATTAGTGGACTCGTGTGCGCCATATCACCTCAAAGAAGTTCTGGTAGTCGTAGAACCGGATAGCCACATAGTCAAAGCAGGCATGCTGCAACTAAACCCCACATTACCCTCTTGGTACAAATGCATGTATGATAGGATCTGATGCAAGTCTTGCTGAGTACCTTTGTACTCATGTTGCTTTATTTATGTTTTTGCAGCGGAGACTTCGGTCTTTCTAGTGTTCTTGTGGACTTCGACGAGTAGCTTGTACCTCAGCTACGATCTTGATCGGATGTTGTAGATAGTCAGGCTCTTCAGCCTTTTTCATTTGTAGATGTCTGTACTCAGACATGTAATGCTTCCGCTTGTTGCTTGTATGCTCTGTATGATGGGTCCTTTGACCCATGTTTGCAATAAATGCTATGTTGGCTCTTCTGAGCCTTTATCTATATGAGTTGTTGAGTTATGTTGTGATGCCATGTTGTACAGCACATACTTGCATGTTATGCGTATGTGTAATGTGTATTGCTATGTGTGGGATCTGACTATCTAGTTGTTTATCCTTAGTAGCCTCTCTTACCGGGAAATGTCTCCTAGTGCTTCCACTGAGCCCTGGTAGCTTGCTACTGCTCCGGAACACTTAGGCTGGCCGGCATGTGTCCTTCTTTGTTCCTGTGTCTGTCCCTTCGGGGAAATGTCACGCGGGGTCTACCGGAGTCCTGTTAGCCTGCTACAGCCTGGTTTATCGGAGTCCTGCTAGCCCAGTTGCTACAGCCCGGATTCACTCGCTGATGACCGACACGTTTGTTGCTGGGTCATGTATGCCTGTCCATGTAAGTTAGTGCCACTTTGGATTCACGATTAGCCATGTCAGCCCGGGTTCTTTGTCATATGGATGCTAGCGACACTATCATATACGTGTGCGAAAAGGCACAAACGGTCCCGGGCATGGTAAGGCGACACCCGTGGGAATACCGTGCGTGAGGCCGCAAAGTGATATGAGGTGTTACATGCTAGATCGGTGTGGCATAGAATCGGGGTCCTGACACTTGGATAACTTCTGCTCGAAGATTCTCCGCTGCATATGTCGAGGGGGTTGAAAACTTCATGAAGTTTATCAGAGCTGAGTACGGTGGTCCAAAATCAGATGTGCTCTGCCTGTGTAGCAGTTGTATGAATTCAGTTACAAGACCCCAGTCAACTATGCAAAATCATCTACACTTGTATGGGATGTCGGTCACATATACTAGGTGGGTTCATCATGGTGAAACTGTGAACGTCAATGTTATTGACTATGTGGAAGCAGCAGATCACCATCTTAATCTGCCTGATGCTCACGTGGAAGAGGAGGAGGAGGTGGTGGTGGTGGAGCCAGTGAGTTTGACCAACGTTGAAACAATGCTACGAAATGCTCGTGCATTCCGTGAACTTTCACCTGTAGAAGAAAAACAGTGGGCCCGCATGTTGGAACAATGCAACATGGTTGTCACCCCAGGAAATAAGATGTCAGTATTCTTAGCTATGGTCACCTTTCTTCAGGTGAAGACATCTGAGCGGATGACCAACAAATCATTCGATGCGATGTTGGCTGTTTTCCGCAAATCTTTCCCAGATGCGTCTGAGTTGTCACACACCTACAGTAAAATGAAGAATTTCCTTCATGCAGTTGGAATTGGATATGATATGATCCATGTTTGTAAGAATAATTGTGTTCTGTTCCGAAAGGATTATGCCAACTTAAGTGAATGCCCGAAATGCAAATCATCAAGATGGAAAGATGGCGATGCTGTGAAGAGGATTCCTCATAATGTTCTGAGACATTTTCCAATTATAACAAGATTGCAGATGTTGTTTCATGATGCTGAAACAAAACACGATGTATTGTGGCATTCTAGGAACCAGGAGTACATAGATCAGAATGTAATGAGCCATCCATCTCATGGTAGTGAGTGGAAAAGCTTCAATCATAAACACAAAAAGTTTGCTGCTAACCCGAGAAACATTAGACTTGGCTTAGCTTCAGATGGATTTAACCCATTTGGCCACCAGAGCGCCACATATAGCATGTGGCGAGTGCTTGTTATCCCTTACAAGATGCCTCCAAATGTCTGCACCAAAGAATCAAACTACATGATGGCCTTGCTCATCCCAGGTCCAAAAAGTCCTGGAAAGGATTTTGATTTGTTCATGGAGCCTCTTGTGGAGGAACTTCAACAGCTATGGAGGGGAGTTCTCACTCAAGACCTATATAGTAGCCCACCAGCTGATTTCTTTCTGCGTGCTGTTATAATTTGGTGCATCCATGATTATCCAGCTTTGGGCACTATGTCAGGGCGAACGACACATGGTTACAATGCATGTGTTCGCTATGACAGGAACCCGCTGTCATAAGCAATACTTAGCAAGATCTGTTACATTGGACACCGTCGTTTCCTTGCCAAGGACAAGCCGCATCCTAGAAAATATCGAAGACATGTGTTCAATGCAAAGCATGAAAACCATGATGCGCCAAAGAGGCTCACCGCCGATGAGTTGCAAGTGGAATTAGAGAAGGTCAGGCATATTACACCAGGAAACCATCCTGGTAATGGTAGCGGGAAAAGGAAGCGTGGCAGGGCAGAAGAGAGATTATTGTTTACCCCCAGGTCCACTTTGTGGGACTTGGAGTGTTGGAAAGATTTGGATCTGCGGCATAATCTTGATGTGATGCACATCAAGAAAAATATATGTGACAGCATTATCGGCACACTTCTTAATATTGAAGG
This sequence comes from Triticum dicoccoides, assembly GCF_002162155.2. Classification (NCBI taxonomy): domain Eukaryota; kingdom Viridiplantae; phylum Streptophyta; class Magnoliopsida; order Poales; family Poaceae; genus Triticum; species Triticum dicoccoides. The sequence goes on from NC_041387.1 coordinate 49,945,694, forward strand.
CAAGACGAAAGATACCTTAAAATCTAGGATTGATTTGACACACTTGGGTATCAGACAGGATTTGCAGGTGCAAGATGAAGGTAAACCACGGGATATGGCACCAGCTGTGTACGTCTTGGACAAGGTAAAAAGAAAAGAATTTTGCGAGGTCCTGTCACGTGTGAGATTCCCACATGGATTTGCTTCCAACCCTGAAAGGAGAGTCAGTGCAGATGGAAACAAGGTACAAGGGTTGAAAACTCATGACTGCCACGTCCTACTTCAAAGGGTTTTACCTGTTATCCTTAGAGGATTGGGCCGCCCTGACTTATACAGAGCGATTGCAGAGTTGGGACAGTTCTTCAGGGAACTCTGTAGTAGAAATATTAGGATAGATGCTTTGGAGCGTCTTAGAGACAAGATACCAACTATCCTATGCGACCTTGAGAAGATATATCCTCCAATCTTCTTTGATGTGATGGTGCATTTGGTTGTTCATCTACCTGATGAGGCACTACTTAGAGGTCTAGTACAGTATGCCTAGATGTACCCTATTGAAAGGCGGTTAGGCACTTTCAAGGGCTATGTTAGGAATAGAGCTAGACTCGAGGATTCCATTGCAGAGGCCTACATTGCTATAGAAGCGTTGACATTCTGCTCAAAATACATTGAAACAGCTGATCACCTTAGCAAAGAGGTGGGTGAAGACAATCATGGGCTTAATGTTTTCGATTATTCTGTTCGAGTTACAGGGAAGAGTCGACAAGAGGACAAGCCTAAAGATTTGGACAAAATGGTTTGGTTTGTGTTGAATAACTGTCCTGAGATACTACCTTATATCAAGTAAGTGCAGTACTGCAGCTTATACATCGTAATCTACTAAACTTGCAGCACATTCTTATATATTTAGATGTTTGACGCGATCACTATGTTGTGCAGCATCTACAAAAAGGAGTTACTACCGCAAAATCCAAGAAACATTGACAAACTGGTTATGGCAGGATTTGCGAAATGGTTCAAGAGCCATGTAAGCTTTTGAATTGCACTGTCAGTTTTTTTCATATATTGAGTACATAAGATGATCAGCTCGTCTATTTTCTAACCATAGGTTAAGAAGATGCGGGAGGATGGGCAGGCAGTTGATGATGCCCTTTACTCACTAGCAATGGGTCCTGATACTCGGGTAAGACATTATGAATCTTGCATTATTGGAGATGTGCGCTACAACACCCTTACACGAGACGAAGGCAGGAAGACACAAAACAGTGCCATCATGAGCACGGATACGTATGACAAAGATACAACTAAAATGTATGCTAACATAACAGACATTGTTCAGCTGGAGTATATCTCTAGTTTCAAGGATCATCGGTGTGTGGTTCTGTTGTGATGTTGTTGGTATAACCTGTTTTCCAGGATCGCAAAACCCAGAGCTGATGATTATTTCAAATCCATCAATTTCAAGGCGGCGTACTAGACCAACGAGACTTTTATTTTGGCAAATCAAGCAACATAGATATTTTTCTGGGAAGACACATTTGCACATAGCGATGACTGGAGAGTATTGCAAAGGTTTGAGCAGAGGAATTCGTTTAATGAAGTTGCACAACAATATGATGCTTACACTGCTCCTGATGTACAAGATAACACAAATGTTCTTAATATCTTTGAGAACCATCACGTCAATGATGCCGGCGAAAAGATTGCCTATCGTGCTGTGGACATACAAGAGTTGATCAAGAAGAAGCCAACGTTCCACGACATTGAGGACGAAGAAGAAGATGACACCGTGGGGAATTACGATTCAGACTGATACACATGGCGAAGATGTTGACGCTGCTGTTGCGGATGATGATTACATTGCTTTTGTCGTATTTGCATGTCAGAAGACGTTTTTTATCTACTATGTTAAATTGTGTTTGCTATGATAATTGAAACCTGATGAACATGTTGTTTAGTATTTTGCTGTGAGAACATCACTTGTTATGTATGCTTATTTGTGTTTGGTGATTGTATGACGACTAAAACATGATGACATTGTTATTTAGTTGTACTCATATTTGGCTGGGAAACTTGAATTTGATGACATAGTTTCATGTTGGACTGCAATTTGCTCGACGTCTTCGAATGAGAACAAAGCTAACCCGACAGGGCCTCTGCTATTTATTTATTTATGAGCAAAAGGGGATACCCCTTGATTTCCATTAATAGAGATCATTAGATGTTCACAACACTACGCCCAGCCTGCTACACAGGTTTCATTCATTACTAGTTTCAGCAAAGTGCTCATGTCATAGCCACTGAATACATCATGAGTGCTACATACACTGCAAATAAAGAGACAATCATCCTACAGAGCACATCGATTTTGCCCATATCTTCACAAGCTCTTTCATCTCCTCATTGCTATCAAGGCCGTTCAACAGCTATTGCTTGGCCATGATCAGAGGAACTGCATCTTTAACCTTCTGCTCTGGATCTTCCTCTTCTGTTGTTCCTTCAGTTACTTGTCCAACACCCCAACCTGCTAGTATTGGGATTCCTCGGCTAACCAAATAATCAGCGTAGTTGCATTCCCCCACATCAGCAACTTCCCAGAAATACAAATCACACGAATCTTCCCTTTTCTTCATGAATCAAATTGGAAGATCATCAACCAAACTATTAAAAAAAATCAGCAACTGAAAGCAGCAAAACAACACTTAAACATATTATTACCCCATGATTCGGGCATTTGTAGAAGACTCGGCCAGGGTTGAGGATTGTGGTTGAGACGTGACGGATGACTCTGCATGATTTGTAGCAGTGGAACCATACCAACGGCAGCGGGTTGCGATGAGCAATCGGCTACAGTGCGCGTGCCGGCGAGGGTGTGATGAGACCCACAGGAGATGGTACGGGTGGGACTTGGCGCATATCTGGTTGTTGCCTGCTGAAGAGCAGGTGGACGAGCAGCCAGCGGACATGGTTGCTGCGGCCAGAGCTTCTGATGCTAGGCAGAGTAAGTAGAGAAGAGGAGAAGCGAACGTTGGATATGTCAGTTTCATTACTTGCAGAGTAGAATAGCACCATATATAGTCATAGTCTAGGTTTGGATTCGAACGAGCTACAGGAGCACGTCTCTCTTTTTTCTAAAATTCGGCAACGTCTCTTTACTGGTAAACTAGCTTGTTCTGTATACCTTCCCAAGTCTTTGATTTTCTTTCCCTTTTTTGGCGAGGAAGGAATGAGGACAAAATTGAGAGTTCCTGGGACTCGAACCCAAGACCTCTCGGTTGAAAACCAAGGGTGCTAGTCACTTATGTGGCGAACATTCACTGGGAGGAGGATGGCATACGAACGCATTTTCATTGTTTTTGTGCGGGTAAAATTTCATTGAATTTAAATTAAGGTATATTTAGATTTAAAATTAATTTGAATCTGGCTAGAAATTTTGGGCTGTATGCTGTTTGGGAAAGATTTGGAGGCTAACTTGTGGGTCTACTAGGTTGATGTGTACGTTGGCTTTGTAAACTTAGTCCACAAATGATTCTAGCAGCAGCGACCGTTGGATGTTAATCCAACGGTCGTGCTGCTTCTTCAATATCTGATCGATGGGACTGCCTGCTCCCGCCTCCCATGGCCAGCTGTGGTGCCGCACAGGCCGCACCGCCCCACCCTACTTCATTGCTGGCCAGGCCATTCCTCTACTCACCCACACCTCCTGTTATTTTCCGGCGATGGCAGCCGGACCAATAAACCCTCGTACTCCCCACCATGTAGGCAACCATTGTCGAGTCTTTCCCGGCTCCGTGTCGTTCCCTTCCTAGGCCTCGCCTTCGTCCACCGCCATGGTGCTCTCGGCGTGGCCTGGTCAACGTGGTCAACGAACGACATCCATCGGACGTGGACTGTACGTGGAGAGGCTGACAGCTGGGTCCACGGCCGCACACAAGGAAATGCCTCCTTATTACGCACAAAATAATGATTCCTCCACCTGATAGCTGGGACCCACCAGAAGGGCCTCTGTATTTCGCGAAGAAATGTTCCCCCCGCTGACAGGTTGGACCCACCAGCTATATCTTCGCACGCAAGGAAGTGCCTCCTTATTACGCACAAAAAAAATAAATGATGTAAGTGCATCTAGTGCCACCCCTAGTTGGTTTTGGAGTATTGACGACAAAGTTGGTTGAGGGACAAATGCGTTTCTGAGAATTGCAGGATAACGCGGGCAGTGTCCCTCATTGATTCGATTTACCTACCGGAGATGACCCCTAAAAATGTATGAAGACATTGAAGACAATGGTGGTATGAGAAGATATTCATATTGAAGACTATGACATGAGAAGACATTGCGTGAAGACTATGGAGCGCGAAGACTGTGTGGTTTCGTTGTTTCCTTTTCTTCTTTGTTGAGTTATAGGAACCACCGTACTGTTAAGTGGGGTCCAAGTGAACTAAGTCAGAGTGACTGAAGTGATGCTCAACCCAAATCCTATGTCTTCGAGCGAAGACAATGAGAGCAAATCTTATCCAGAGCTGGATGAGTCAACTTTACTTGTAGCCCAAGTAAAGTTGTCGCGTGAACACGTGTCAGTTCCTTAGTGACCCAGGGTCATTTCAGACAAATCAGGTCGGGTTGCCTTGTGGCTATAAATAGCCCACCCCCTACACCATAAATTGGCGGATGCTCAGAGTTAGTGCACGGCTTTTGTCGTTTGAGAGCAACCCGCCTCGAAGCATTTGAGAGAGAGAAATCCTTGCGAGGACAAAGCCCAAACACCTAGAGCCAAAGGGTGTTAGGCATCACTGAAGTCTTTCTGTCTGTGTGACCTGAAGACTTATTACACTTGAGGACTGTGTATCCTCCAGCCGGTTAGGCCTCGCGTTCTGAGCATCCAAGAGTCATTGTGGATTGCCGGGTGAACGAAGTCTGTGAAGGTTTGGAAGTCTACCTTGAAGACTTACTAGAGTGATTGGGCGAGGACTGGGTGTCCTTAGCTCAAGGGGGATAAGGTGAAGACATGGTCTTCTGAGTTAAATCTCAGCCTCCCTAACCAGACGTACAGTTGTCACAGCAACTGGAACTGGTCCAACAAATCCTGTGTCTTCAACAAGTGACTGGTTCTATCTCTTACCTCCTTTACTTTGAGTTTGTCTTCGTGAAGTCATTGCTTATCTGTCTTATCTGATTGACTTCATTGCTTGACTACTATTGTTGATTGGCTTCATACTATCTTCCATCCTGATCCTTACTACTTGCTGCTATTAGTCCTGTACTTTCACATCATTGCATATTTGACTATGGCTTGCTTATGGTAGTTTATCTTCCGCTGCATATCAACTAGGTCATTTCTGTTGTTTGTCTTCGAAACTTCTAAGTTTTGAAGACTTTCATAAAAATCGCCTATTCACCCCCCCCCCCTTCTAGTCGATACTAGCACTTTCAATTGGTATCAGAGCAAGGTACTCCCTTGTTCTGTGTGATTCGGTTTAACCACCTGGAGTTTAGCTATGTCGACTGCAGGGATAATCAAAGTCTCCGCTGCCTGCCCCGTGTTCGATGGAACTGAGTATCCCTACTGGAAGAATAAGATGCGCATGCATCTTGAAGCCATTGATGTCGACCTCTGGTATGTCGTCAAGAATGGCGTTCCCAAAACTGGTGAAGGTGTCACCCCTACTGATGTCAAGAAGTTCATTCAACTGGACTCGACTGCAAAGAACATCATCTGTGGTCATCTGACAAAAGGACAGTATGGCTGTGTGAGTGCTCTGGAAACGTCAAAGCGAGTCTGGGACTGGCTATCCAAGGTCAATGAAGGCGTCTCTACATAGAGAGACCAGAGGATCAGTGTTCTTCGCAATCTCTTCAACCGCTTCAAGAGAAACGACAATGAAAATGTCCAGCTCACGTTTGATCGCCTCACCGACATCACAAATGAGCTTCAGGCTCTCGGCGCCACTGAGATCACCAAGCATGAAATCGTCAAGATGCTGCTGAGATCCCTTGACAGCTCCTTTGACACACTTGCCCTCATGATACAAGAACGTCCTGACTTCAAGACTCTCGATCCGTCTGATATACTTGAGAGGCTCAACACACATGAGTTCCAGCTTTCTGAGAAAAGAGATATCTATGGCCCCAACTATGGCCGAACTCGTGCTTTGAAGGCAAAAGTTGTTTCCTCATCTGAAGAAGAAGAATCTGACTGCGGTTCTGAGGATCCTGAAGACATTGGGAGGGAACTTGCTATGCTTGTGAAGAAGTTCCAGAAATTCACCAAGAAGAAGGGCTTCAGAAAGTCTTAACGATCAAGCTCAAGAAATGATGAAGCTTCCACTCATGACAACAAGAAGAGAACCTGCCACAAGTGCAAGAAACCTGGTCACTACATATCTGAGTGTCCACAGTGGGACAATGAGAAGAAGAAGAAGAGCAAGGAATATGATTCTGATGACAAGAAGAAGAAATCCTCAAAATCTTCTTCGAAGTCTTCTTCCAAGTCTTCATCACATAAGAAGAGCTCATTTGGCAAGGCTCGTGCTTTTGTTGGCAAGGAAATGGATTCAGAGGAGGAGTCTGCTTCTGAGGAGGTGGAGGTGGAGTCTGGAGAAGAGTCCGACCCTGACATTGCAAGTCTAGCTCTAGCCACGGCCTATGTTGCCAAGTCCATCTTCAACACTGAAGACACCGACTTCCACACCCACGCTGAAGCTGATGACATGGATGATCCTGCTCCCACCTACTGCTTCATGGCACGCGGTGCCAAGGTAAAATCACGCGATGCTTACTTTCAAACATCAAGTGAAGATGACTCTGATTGTGAATCTAAACCCAGCTACAAAACACTTGCTAAAATTGCTACTGAACAACAAAGGGCTATGGAACATACTCAAAAACTGATAGACAAAAGCGATGACCTGTTGGACGCGGAAATGACACGTTCACAGTCCTTAGTTAAAGACATAAAAAATCTTCATGCTAAGTATCAAGAACTTGAAAGTCTTCATGAGACACTCTCAACCACTTATGAAAAGCTCTCCTATGATTATCTTCAAAGGAAGCAAGAGCTTGAGAAATTGAAAGCGACTCATGAAGATCTTCAAAAAGAGAATGAGTCACTTCACAGATCAGTCCCGCTCAGGATGAATTTGAACCACCGTGCTTAAAATGCATTGAGTGTGATAACGCTGCCTCTGTTGCTGAATGTTCCACTGCTGCTACTGTTGCTCCGTCTTCAACTACTTATGTGGTAACTAACCCCTCTTCTGAGGATACCACTACTATTGCTGATGAAAATGCTAGGTTGAAGACATTGCTTGAAACAGGGATGTATAAAAGTCTGAAAGGGCATCAGACACTGTGCGATGTCCTCAAAAAGCAGATTCTGAACCGAAACCCTAGGAAAGAGGGTGTTGGGTTCGAGAGGAAAATGAATGCTGATGATTCCTACTGGAAGCCTGAGCAGTATCCCAAAACCACTTGGGTTGCTGCAAAGGAACCTTTAGTGGATCCATCCACTTTATCTAGATTTACCTGTGCTAATCCTATTATCATTGATGAATCCTTTGATGCAAACTATAAACTGTTCAAAAATCAGAATGGTGAAGTGTTTGCCAGGTATATTGGTACTAACTGTAGGAATGGACCTCCTATGAAGAAGATCTGGGTTCCTAAAAGCTGTCTTGAGAATCTTCCTGTGAATGTGGTCATGACACCACCAGGGAAGAAGACAAACCCCAGACCAAAGGCATCATATGGTCCAACGACTTCATACGAACACAGGACTCACTTGAGTCACCCTAACGCCAATGTTTTGCAGGGAAATCATACTCAGACTCATGAATATGAGCATGTGTCTTCAAACCGCTATGTTCATAGAACTAAGAACTTTTCTGCTTATTCACATGAGTATCATTCATCTCCTACAAGGCTATTTGCTAGGGCTTCAAAGCCGAAATTCTCAGATGCTGCACTTAGAATCATTGCTTCTAAGCCACACCTGAAAATGTGGGTGGTGAAGAAGAATTAACTCTCTTTTGCAGAATGTGGTCTCCAGCCAGCAATCAAAGGCGTCCGATATTATTGCTGGGGACCTAAAACATAAAGGGACGCATGATAAAATGACTTACTATGTATTCCACATATGAATCTCTTATCTGTCATACTGTGTGTTCTAATCTTGATCTAAGCTGTGATAATCCTAGTGTGCGTCAAATGCTTATGCTTCACAACATACCTTGTGAAGCCTATCCTCCTAACTGCACTGTAGGGCATGTCACCAAAAGCTTCAGAATGGATTATTGACAGTGGATGCACTGATCATATGACTGGTGATCGAAGTCTTCTCATGGACTCAACCTTACGTCCATCCGACAAGAGTCAAATCACATTTGCTGACACTGGTAAAGGCAAGGTATTGGGTCTAGGTAGAGTTGCAATCTCAAAGGATCAACACATGGATAAAGTGATGCTTGTTGAATCCCTTGGATTCAACTTAATGTCTGTCTCAATGCTTTGTGACTTAAACATGATTGTGATATTTGGAAAATATTGTTGCCTTGTACTAATGGAATCTGACAAGTCTCTAGTCTTTGAAGGGTATATGAAAGGTGATCTATACATGGTAGATTCCTCAACAGGTCCACAGCTTGCCGTATGTCTTCTAGCAAAAGCCTCAGAATGCTGGCTTTGGCATCGAAGGCTGGGGCATGCTGGCATGAGGAACTTACACACTCTCATCAAGAAGAAGCATGTCATAGGCATCGAAGGTGTCAAGTTCAAGAAAGATCATTTGTGTGGTGCTTGCGAAGCTGGAAAGATGACGAGGGCCAAGCACCCCTCGAAGACAATCATGACGACATCTCAACCCTTTGAGATGTTGCACATGGACTTATTTGGCCCTACTCACTACTCCACCCTCACAACAACAGCGTGTCTCTATGGCTTCATCATTGTTGATGACTACTCAAGATACACATGGGTGCACATAATTCTCTACAAGACTGAAGTACAAGATGTCTTCAGACGATTCGCCAATCGAGAAATGAACAACTATGGCGTCAAGATCAAGCATATCAGAAGTGATAACGGTACTGAATTCAAGAACACCGGCCTTTATCTTTATCTGGATACAATGGGAATCACTCATGAATTTTCTGCTCCATACACACCTCAGCAAAATGGCATTGTTGAGCGCAAGAACAGAACCCTCATTGAGATGGCTCGAACAATGCTCGACGAGTACAAGACACCAAGAAAGTTCTGGCCTGAAGCTATTGATACTGCATGTCACATCATCAACCGTGTTTACATCCACAAGCTTCTAGGCAAAACATCCTATGAGCTCCTTACTAGCAAGAAGCCAAATGTCAGCTACTTCAGAGTCTTTGGTGCTAGGTGCTGGATCAAGGATCCCCATCACAAGTCAAAGTTTGAACCCAAAGCTCACGAAGGCTTCATGCTCGGCTATGGAAAGGATTCGCACTCTTACAGAGTCTTCGACCTCTTCCACTACAAAATCATTGAAACAGTGGATGTGTGATTTGATGAAACCAATGGTTCACAACGAGAGCTCCTGCCAAGCACACTAGATGAAGCTCCTTCCAGTGAATCTATCAAGCTGATGGGAACTGGTGAAATCATGCCTTCTGAAGCACAGCCTGAAGAGGAACATATCATCTCTGCACCAGATCTACCTAAAGACAATGCTCAGACCGAAGACAATCCTCCCAATGATGACAATGATCAGCAAGAGCAAAGTCTTCGTCTAGTTCATCCTCGTGTTGCAAATGAAGTACAAATCGAGAAGATAATTGATAGCATCAATGCGCCTGGTCCACTTACTCGCTCAAGAGCAACACAGTTAGCAAACTTCTGTGGGCACTTTTCACTTGTGTCAATATCAGAACCCAAGAAAGTTGCTGACGCTTTTGTGGAACCTGAATGGATTCAAGCCATGCAAGAAGAACTTCAACAGTTCAAGCTGAATAATGTTTGGGAACTTGTCAAGCGACCTAACCCTCGCAAGCATAACATTATTGGAACGAAATGGATATATCGAAACAAGCAAGATGAGCATGGTCAAGTCGTCAGAAACAAAGCACGTCTTGTGGCTCAAGGATATACTCAAGTTGAAGGAATTGACTTCGATGAAACATTTGTGCCTGTTGCTAGGCTTGAAGCTATTCGCATACTGCTAGCCTATGCTAATCATCACAACATCTTGCTATATCAAATGGATGTGAAGAGTGCATTTCTTAATGGCAAGATTGAAGAAGAAGTATATGTCGCTCAACCACCTGGCTTTGAAGATCCAAAACATCATGATATGGTGTACAAGCTAAACAAAGCACTGTATGGCCTCAAACAAGCTCCTCGCGCATGGTATGATATGATCAAAGACTTCCTGAAGAGCAAAGGCTTCAAACCAGGATCCCTTGATCCCACACTCTTCACGAAGACATATGATGACGAACTGTTTGTGTGCCAAATATATGTGGATGACATTATCTTCGGCTGCACCAACCAGAAGTATAGTGATGAGTTTGGATACATGATGCAAGAGCAATATCAGATGTCCATGATGGGGGAACTGAAGTTCTTCCTTGGTCTTCAAATTCGTCAACAAAGCAATGGCATCTTCATATCTCAAGAAAAATACCTCAAAGATTTTCTGAAGAAGTTTGGAATGGAAGACTGCAAAGGTTATACGACGCCAATGCCGGCCAAACACCATCTTGGTCCCGACGACAATGGTAAAGAGTTCGATCAAAAGGTATACCGCTCCATGATTGCTTCTTTACTTTATCTATGTGCATCTAGGCCAGATATTATGCTTAGTGTTTGCATGTGTGCTCAATTCGAAGCGGCACCAAAGGAATCGCATCACTTAGCTGTGAAGTGAATTCTTCGATATTTGTCTTACACCCCAACATTCGGATTATGGTATCCCAAGGGCTCAAAATTTGATTTGGTTGGATTCTCGGATGCTGATTATGCTGGTGACAAGGTGGATCGCAAGTCTACATCAGGCGCATGTCATTTTCTTGGTCGATCACTTGTCTGTTGGTCTTCAAAGAAGCAGAACTATGTATCACTCTCAACTGCTGAATCTGAATACATTGCTGCTGGTTCCTGTTGTGCTCAGCTTCTATGGATGAAGCAAACTCTCAAGGACTATGGCATCAACCTGAAACAAGTACCTCTCTTCTGCGACAACGAGAGTGCCATCAAGATAGCCAACAATCCAGTCCAACACTCGAAGACAAAGCACATTGAAATTCGTCATCACTTTCTCAGAGATCATGTCACGAAGAAAGATATCGGTATCATTCACGTCAACACTGAAGAGCAACTTGCAGATATCTTCACAAAGCCCTTGGATGAGAAAAGGTTTTGCAAGTTACAGTGTGAGCTAAATATCTTGGAATCCTCTAATGTCCTGTGATCAGGCACACATCCTAACACTTATGCATGTTGATGACTTAGATGTGCAACACACAAGTAATGTATATCTTCAATCAATGAAGACTTACACTCTGAGTGTGAATACATTAACATGGAATTTGACTTCGGAGTGCCACAATAATTGTGCGCCGTGTCTGGGTCTAATACTTCCTATACGGTGGGTAACGCCACCACCAAATTTCTCTGTTTGAAGTGTTTCACTCATGGCGTTGCTTTTGCAAAGACTTTGCATTTGGTTTGATTTCAGTTTCAATTTATCTTCATGATTTTCTGCACTATGATGGTTTGATCGCATATACATATACTAGTGTTCTGTCCTCTACAGCATTCACTTATAGCTATGTCTTCAAGTTGAATCTTTTGAACTAAGTGAATGTGATCGGACCCTAACTTCTCTATGCTTACTATCTCAAACTCTATCTGTCCAAATCATATGCATTCTATTGAAACTGTCGAATGTCCTCTCTGCATCCTTGTCAGCAGAAGACACTGAGACAAACATCAAGTCCTATTTAAATGATTCATCTTTATTGTCGATATCCGGAGAAGCCGGAACAACCATCCGACAAACTTGGCGGGCGTGGGAACGTGGGACAATTCTAAATATGTTGCATGCTTGTCACGTGTCCCACGGATGTGAACAGACAGGGGCACCTGCGTAATTGCGCTGTGCCGCACACCTACTTATAAATACGTGTCCCCTACGGTAAAGAAATTCTTCTTCCACCTCTCCACCTCGTCAAAACCCTAGCGCCACCGCTAGCTCTCGACGACACCGGCGACGAAGTGCTTAGCTGCCGCGACTTCTCCGACGCCATCCTCACGCCGGCCGCGGACATCGCCCTCTCCTTCGTCGTCGTAGGTGTCCTCCGTCGCCAAGTTAGGGCACGGTGGGCTGAACTGCTCGGTCTCCTATTCTTCCCATCTAGCAGTTCGTCGTGTGGTAATTATAACTCTATTTTTACCACCTTTTTGATCTTCATAGATTCATCCTATTTACCGAAAGTGGTTTCTACCTACTCAAGTTAGATCTATTCTGTCTGCATCTCATAATGCCTAGTCTATTCACTTAGATTTCCTATCTAGTTTGATTCCTCACTTGTACTTATTCACGGATTGGTACAAATCTGGAACCGACTCACCTCATAAAAGTGAATGTCTTCGCATCATGAGGTCAAGGTCTTCAAACTGATTTATCTTCAAAATCTTCTGAGAATGCATATGACCTCTTCCCCTTCCCTCGCATCTCTAATGCTATCACAGGTACATGTCCGTGGGAGAATCCCTTGGTTCTCATAGTCTGCATTCATTTGCAGAATACTTACAGCATCATATCAATTCTCCTGAAGCTAGTTCCTGCTTGACCAGCAAGCGAAAGTCTATGAAGCCTTTGAACATATTGAAGCCATTCAGTTTGAAGTTCATGGCTGCAGAAAAATCAGCAAGGAAGGGTGGCAGACAGCACCGAGAAGGAACTTCCAAAGATCTGCCTGATGACCTAGCAGAGCTCTACAAGACAGATCCTGAAGAGACATAGCATCAGCACAAGACACAAATCCAATGGATTCGACGCTATTGGGCTGAAGAGTGGTTCAAGTACAAGTTCGTCACCAAGGAATATGCAGAGAAGAATACAATCAAGAGTCCTTGGGGCGATATTCTCTATCGAGGTCTTCAACCCAAGAACAAATCTGAAGCTATTGCATAAGATTTCTATCCTTGCATGATCCGTGGACCTCAGCCTGAGAATGCCGATCCCACATCATTACTCTGGTGTCGTGACGACAATCTCTTCAAGCACAATTTTCAGTATGCTAAGGCTTCGGCAAAGGAAAACAAGAAGTCATGGGGATTAGACTTCAATCCTGGCCCCTCTGCTCCCCGTAATGATGGCACACGTGAAGCTGAAGAAAACAGAATTGGCCCCTTTGCAAACCTTGATGGCCTCATCTCCTACATCTTGGTACAAGGTGCCAAAGTGGATCATTCTGACAATGAGGCTGATTCTGATGAAGCCCCAGCTCCTCCTCTGAAGCCACAGAAGAAAAAGAAGCTAAAGGCTTCTAAATCAGCACCTCCAAAAGCTTCTCGTGTGAAGCCACTGGCCACTGCACCTCCTAAAGCCAGTGTGTAGTCTGAAGATCAATCTCGCATCTCCAAGAAGACGGAGAAGAAAAAGCAACTTGTCAGGCATACTGATCAAGCCTTGACTCCTGTCGCCATTCTGTGTGAAGAACCCATTGATCTGTCCAGTGATGAAGATCTTGCTGATGATGCCCTTGAGCAACTGATAAAGAGCAAGGAAGAAGCAGAAATCTTCAACAACTTGCCTCTCTTTGATGTGGAAATCATCCATAACTTCATTGATGAGTGGTTCGACACCCCCAATCTAAGCTTTGAAGATTTGCAGCTTCCCATTGGCCTCAGCGCCTCTTTCAATGGCGCCATTGCTTCTGAGCTAGCTCTTGCTCAACGCATCGTTGAGCTGAAGAACAAGATTGATTATGAGAAGGCTCAATTCAAGAAGCATGTGGCGAAGCTCAGTGTTCAAGACGTCAGAAACTTCAAGGTCATGATGCATGAGCTTAAAGAAGCTTTTCTGAAGAAGCGCCAAGAAGCTCAAGGCTCTCGTGAGTGCATGAAGAGTTTGGCTGACAAGTGTGTGCTTGCCTATAATGAGGCTGAGAAGCGCAAGTCACTTGGCCGTCCTAGCATTGACCCCAGGATGGATGCAAAGAAAAAGAAGAAGCTTCCTGTTGACCAGCCTGCACCTTCAAGCCAAGAAGCCCCTCGCATTATCTTCCCAAGCAGCATGACAGGCTCGAAACCAAAGGTCACCAAAACCGCTTCAGAACAGAAGAAGACTAGGGCTGCCGAGGCTGAAGCCAGAAAGAGGAAGAATACTGAAGCATCTGATGCCGCTCCCTCCAAGAAGAAGCGCAAGACCAAGAAGTCTAGGGCTGCTCCCACAGAGCCCTTAGTTGTTGAACCCATTTCAGTGGTTCGCCCTGTCAGAACATCAAGAAAGAAGGATGATAGTTCATGAGCCTGCTTCCACAGAGGCTCATGAAGCTGAAGATATACCAGCAGCTGAACCCACCGCTGCTGAAGACATTGGTCATGATGACAATGTTGAAGACGATGAAGTTCTTCCTCAGATCGAACACAATGTGGTATCATCGCCTGTTCTTATGAACAGCGAACTCATCAGCATTGGTCGTCCTCTGACACCAATTGCTCAGGATGCATCGTGGGCTGATCACCCACAGCAACAAGACTCCCCAAGTACTCCCCAACAACAACAACAAGATACACCACCCGTGCAAGAAGAAGATGAAGACTTTGAGGCCCAGCCAACTCCATCTCCAAAGGCATTGCGAGCATTTCGCAGGCTTCGCAAACGACAAAGGCCTCAAGTCCCTCTGTCGAGCGTTCCAGAAGGAGAAGTGCAACGCCAACCTGTTGCACGTCAAGTATTTTCTGAACCCACTCCAACTGTGAATGTCTCCATGTCTGAAGCCCAAGCTGCTGAAGACATTCCGGCTGCATCAGCCGAAGAAAATCAAGAAGACGTACATGTCCCTGATGTGAACGTACCAGTGCCCGACCCTCCTATTCATCAAGAGGAGGTTGAAAATGTTGAAGCTGCCACCACCAACGCAAATGAAGCCGATGACGTTGTCATGGCTGACGCTAATGTGGAGCTTGAACCAACCAGTGTGCCTGAAGCTAATGAGGCCACTGCACCTGAAGCTAATGAGGCAACTGCTCCTGAAGCACCTGTTGTGCAGCCTGAAGCCTCAGCTGTTGCCCCTACTCCAGTTCCGCCACCAAGGCCCCATACAGTTGAGCAAGCATACAGCCATGGTCAGCTAACCACTGTTCGATGGCCCATTCTGGTACCTCCGCCTACTGCCTCTGGGCCTCAATTTGATTATCATGTTGAGCATAGGCCTCAGGTCCAGAAGCCCAAGCCAAGACTGCCAAGGTTTCCAGGTACTGCAAACTCACCAGGGTCCTTCAATGCTAATGGCTTCAAAAGCCACAATACCTTCTTTGACAGCGCCAAGAACCCTTACTCAAAGCCAAGGATATCATCAGATCGGTTCTGGAGCTATCAGCAGAGAAGCTATTACTCCTGCGTTCTATATGATCAAGGGCGCATTTTCCCTCATATGCGCCTCGACACTGAAGCCATTGCTGGACTGCCGTGCTTAGAAGAAGCACTTGATTGTTTTCGTGATGCTGGTATGCTCAACTTTATCACAAACAAAGAACATTGGAATGAAGAGCTATTGCTTCAATTCTATGCTACTCTACACATTCGCGGCTACAACAGAGATATCAAGACATGGGTCCTCGAATGGATGACCGGAAACGTTCATCATGAAGCCAAAGCTCTTGACATCATTGAGCTTACAGGGCTAGCCACTCCTGGCGAGCTATATGAGCCTGATTGTTAGCTACACCGCAATGCATTGCAGAGCATCTTCCATAAGCCAGAACCCAACATGAGCCAGATGTTGAGCATGATGAAGCCCTTGCCATCTGACGCTGAATATCCAACAGAGTTCTTTGTTGAAGACCTTGAGTATCTGCCACGCACAATATATCATATCATCAGGCGGACTCTATGGCCGATCAAAGGACATTCAACAGCTGCAAAACTTGAAGGAGCCATGAAGACATTGGTCTTTTACATCCTTAATGGCATCAGCTTCAATGCACATGATTTCTTCATCAGGCAACTTGCTGCTTCTGGATCTGATCTGTTTGGTCTGAAGTTTTATGCTCCATGGGTCATGCGCCTCATCAAGCGACACTCATCTGTCAACTATCAACCATCTGCTCGCAATCATCTGATCTTTTTACCCGAGGTTGATATGTAAGTTGAAGCCATATACTCTGACCCTGCCAAGAAGCCTCTTTGTCTTCAGAATGCCGAGCACCAAAGCTTCACTCAACCCATTGAAGGTGTTCAAGCAGCAACACAAATCTATCCATTGGCTGGAAATACTCGTCTGCCTCATCGAGCACCTACTGAAGCCACTGAAAGCACCATTTCACAAAGGCCTCGGAAGCGTTCTCGCGTTCTCAATGACCGAGAACTTCTTGTGGCCCTTCATCAGAAACAGGATAAACATCACTTTTGGCTCAAAAGACAGATGCAAAGCCTCTTGGTGGATGTCAATCGCATTCATAACCTTGCCACCAAGAATGCCTTTGTTGGTCATGAAACTTGCCGGCGATCATGGAAGAGCTTGACCCTGCTTAGTGTTGAAGCAGATCTTCAAGACGATGGCTTCAATGAAAGATTTCAGTTTGACTCCACTCCTCCACGGACTGCTGTCCTACGTCGCACTCCATCTCTTGAAGACTCTGAATATTCTTCCTCCGCGGCAACTGTCAATGCCAGAGTGATCGATGACGAAGATGATGCTACTTCACCACCTCCTACTACTGCACGCATCGACACTGCACCAAGTTCGTCTGCACCGCCAACCAACAACGATAACCCTGCTGCTTCACCTACTCATGAGGACGAGTAGATGCTCTATGTCTTCAAACCTTTTTGGTCCTTATTGACAAAAGGGGGAGAAGCGTATGAGTTGACAGTCTTCAACGGGTTCATATGGGCGGTTGCATTATATTTTGCCTCGTGCTTACAACTCTTGCTTTTTAAAACATTTGGTTCTTTGAGTTGTAACACCTAAACTTGATGGTCGTCTGCTACTTATTTGCTTTACTGTGATGCGATGATAAATTCCGCATGTGCGATGATAACTTCCGCACTTAGATCATCCTACAAACGTCCATTTTTCATTATGCATGTCATCCTATTTGCTATATCATTTCATGGATGATGAATTATCTTCATAAGTTGAAGTGGATCTCCACAAGTACAACCTGCCATGTGCATTTGCATTCCAAAAGCAAAATTACTTATATGCACATCTTCAGGGGGAGCCCTTGCTACTTATGAAGACAATTTCCTATCCTTTACAATTTCACATACTTTATCCCTGTTGAAAACTTCAACCAGTTTGTCATCAATCACCAAAAAGGGGGAGATTGTAAGTGCATCTAGTGCCACCCCTAGTTGGTTTTGGAGTATTGACGACAAAGTTGGTTGAGGGACTAATGCATTTGTGAGAATTGCGGGATAACGCAGGTAGTGTCCCTCATTGATTCGGTTTACCTATCGGAGATGACCCCTAAAAATGTATGAAGACATTGAAGACAATGGTGGTATGAGAAGATATTCATATTGAAGACTATGACATGAGAAGACATTGCGTGAAGACTATGGAGCGCGAAGACTGTGTGGTTTCGTTGTTTCCTTTTCTTCTTTGTTGAGTCATAGGAACCACCGTACTGTTAAGTGGGGTCCAAGTGAACTAAGTCAGAGTGACTGAAGTGATGCTCAACCCAAATCCTATGTCTTCGAGCGAAGACAATGAGAGAAAATCTTATCCAGAGCTGGATGAGTCAGCTTTACTTGTAGCCCAAGTAAAGTTACCGCGTGTGTTTGAAATCTGACCGTTGGAACACGTGTCAGTTCCTTAGTGACCCAGGGTCATTTCAGACAAATCAGGTCGGGTTGCCTTGTGGCTATAAATATCCCACCCCCTACACCATAAATTGGTGGCTGCTCAGAGTTAGTGCACGGCTTTTGTTGTTTGAGAGCAACCCACCTCGAAGAATTTGAGAGAGAGAAATCCTTGCAAGGACAAAGCCCAAACACCCAGAGCCAAAGAGTGTTAGGCATCACTGAAGTCTTTTTGTCTGTGTGACCTGAAGACTTATTACACTTGAGGACTGTGTATCCTCCAGCCGGTTAGGCCTCGCGTTCTGAGCATCCAAGAGTCATTGTGGATTGCCAGGTGAACAAAGTCTGTGAAGGTTTGGAAGTCTACCTTGAAGACTTACCAGAGTGATTGGGCGAGGACTGGGTGTCCTTAGCTCAAGGGGAATAAGGTGAAGACACGGTCTTCTGAGTTAAATCTCAGCCTCCCTAACCAGACGTACAGTTGACACAGCAACTGGAACTGGTCCAACAAATCCTGTGTCTTCAACAAGTGACTGGTTCTATCTCTTACCTCCTTTACTTTGAGTTTGTCTTCATGAAGTCATTGCTTATCTGTCTTATCTGATTGACTTCATTGCTTGACTACTATTGTTGATTGGCTTCATACTATCTTCCATCCTGATCCTTACTACTTGCTGCTATTAGTCCTCTACTTTCACATCATTGCATATTTGACTATGGCTTGCTTATGGTAGTTTATCTTCCACTGCATATCAACTAGGTCATTTCTGTTGTTTGTCTTCGAAACTTCTAAGTTCTGAAGACTTTCATAAAAATCGCCTATTCCCCCCCCCCCCCCTCTAGTCGATACTAGCACTTTCAAATACCCCCTGCTAGCTGGGACCCACCATAGTGGGAGGATGACTTGTGGGCCAACTAAGTTGACGGGGATGGAGGGCTTTGTCAACTTAGTAAATATGAACGATTCTAGCTCCAGTGACTGTATGATGTCCATCCAACGGCCGTAGTGCTTCTTCAATCTCTGGTCTTCTTGCTCCAGCCGCCCAAACCAGCACCGGTCGTGCCGCGTGCTCCTGCATCCCATGGCTGGCTGTGATGCCGCGGAGGCCTCACCGCCCCCTACTACTCCCACCGCTGGCCAGGCCATCCCTCTACTCACCCACACCCCCTGTTATTCTACAGTGACGACAGCCTCACACCGCAGCCGAAACAGTGAACCATCGTACTCCTCTCCGCTTGGCCTTACACTGTCGCATCTTCCCCGGCTCCGCATCGTCCCCTTCCTAGGCCTCACCGTCGTCCACCGCCGTGGTGCTCTCGATGCAGTGTGGTCAACATGGTCAAGGAACGACTTCCATCAGACGTGGACTGAACATGGAGAGGCTGACAGGTGGGTCCACGGCCGCAGCAAGGAAGTGCCTCCTTATTACGCGGAAATAATGATTCCTCCACCTGACAGCTGGGACCCACCGGAATCGCCATTGTATTTCACGAAAAAATGTTTCCCCCCTGACTGCTGGGACCCACCATCTACATCTTCATACGCAAGGAAGTGCGTCCGGGTAAAAAAACGATTCGCCCCCCTGACTGCTGGGACCCACCAGCTACATCTTTGCACGCAAAGAAGTGTCTGACAGTCGGGACCCACCTGGTCGAAGCGTACGTAGTGTTGTCATTCTGGTCACGAACGTGTACATACATACTGGTGGATGTAGAGGCGCGCACGTGTCGTAGCAGAGGCGTGCATGTAGCATGTACACATATGTACAGCGGCCAGTGTGCAAGAAAGAAAATACGGCCACGTATGTGTACATAGGGGTGGGGTCTTGAACGCCTACTCGCGCATACGTACGGCCAGGGCTCGTGTACATGGCTGGGTCGGAACGGAGAAACTGCGTCGTCGTCGTGTTCATGGGAGGCAACGGAATGCGTCGTGTTCATCGGGAGGCAACGGAACGCGTGGGAGCCAACCGGCTTGGACGGAACATGCGATGGAAACGAGGCCTGGCATACCGCAGAACAGAGGAAACGGCCTTGTGTTCGACCAGCCACATTCGAAACAGGATCCTGTTCATCGGGAGGGGTCTGGCGTACCGCAAAACGAAGGAAACAGACCTCCTACGGTCGAAACAGGGGTCCTGTTGATCGGGAGGGGTGTGCCGTACCGCAAAACGGATGAAACGGACTTGTCTTGGAGCGCTACGGTCGAAATAGGGGTCTTGTTCATCGGGAGGGGTGTGGCGTACCGCAAAACGGGACTCCACGGGATACTGTTCATCTCCACCGTTGACCTCCTCCAGCCTCCACGGGCTACTGTTCATCCACCGTCGACCTCCTCCAGCCTCCACCTGTGACTGTTCATCCATGGGCTCCTGTTCATCCATCCTCCACTGCGTGCTACTCCACCGGCTACTATTCAACCACCCCTCTCCACGGGCTCTTGTTCAACCACCCCTCCACGGGCTACTGTTCATCCACCCCTCCTTTGTCTACTATTCATCCAGCCCTCCACGGGGTCGTCCTGTTCATCCAGCCCTCCACGGGGTCATGTTCATCCAGCCCCAACCAGCTCGATCGATCGGGGTCATGTT
>NC_041387.1:49966809-50067840 GCF_002162155.2 Triticum dicoccoides
CGCTCACTGTTCATCCAGAGGCAGCATCGATCGGCTTCAGTTAGCAACAGTAGTGAAGGAATCGCTCGATCGGGTTCAGTTAACAGCCATCGATCGATCGCTCGGGTTCAGTAACGCGTAGCCTGCAGTGCAATCGCTCGGGTTCAGTTAGAGCCCAACGCCTCGCTTGGGTTCAGTTAGAGCCAATGCCTCGCACACATGCGCGTACGTGTACAAAAGAAATGTGCATCGCTCGGCCCCTGACCACCCACCGTAACCAGGAACTCGCCGAAATTTTCCTCGCCCTCGCTTCCACCATGGTTTTTTCCGTCATGGACGGCCCAAAGAATGTCATGCAGGTGCGTTTCCGGCCCGCCCAGGATGAAAAGCCCATTTTTTGTCATGATTTTTTGTCACAGAAGTAGGAGCCCACCACATCTACGATGATACCGCCTTTTGTCACAATTATCGTCCTAGAAGTGTCATAAGTATGACAGGAAAAAAATTCGTTCGGCCCAAAATGTCACGGATGTGTCTTTTTTTTGTAGTGTAAGGAGGTTGATGCTCTTATTTTGCCACAAGAAAGCTAATATCCAGATACAAATCATGTTGAAGGTTTCAATCCTCGGAGTTACGGATCTCCGGAATATATGAAACAGTGAAAGGGCAGAATCAGGGGACGCGGAAACAGAGAGAGACAGAGAGACAGATCCAATCTCGGAGGGGCTCTCGCCCCTCCCACGCCATGGAGACCATGGACTAGAGGGGAATCCCTTCTCCCATATAGGTAGAAGGTCAAGGAAGAAGAAGAAGAAAGGGGCTCTCTCCCCCTTGCTTCCGGTGGCGCGGGAACACCGCTGGGGCCATCATCATCACCGTGATCTACATCAACACCTCTGTCATCTTCACCAACATCTCCATCACCTTCCCCCATCTATATTCAGCGGTCCACTCTCCCGCAACCTGTTGTACCCTCTACTTGAACATGGTGCTTTATGCTTCATATTATTATCTAATGATGTGTTGCCATCCTATGATGTCTGAGTAGATTTTCGTTGTCCTATCGGTAATTGATGAATTGCTATGATTGGTTTAATTTGCTTGTGGTTATGTTGTTGTCCTTTGGTGCCCATAATATGAGCGCACGCGTGGATCACACCATAGGGTTAGTTGTATGTTGATAGGACTATGTATTGGAGGGCAAGAGTGACAGAAGCTTCAACCTAGCATAGAAATTGATGCATACGGGATTGAAGGGGGGACAATGTATCTTAATGCTATGATTGGGTTTTACCTTAATGAATGTTAGTAGTTGCGGATGCTTGTTGATAGTTCCAATCATAAGTGCATAGAATTCCAAGTCAGGGATGACATGCTAGGAGTGGCCTCTCCCACATAAACTTCCTATCGGTCTAGTAAAGTAGTCAATTGCTTAGGGACAATTCCACAACTCCTACCACCACTTTTGCAGACTCGCTATACTAACTTTATTGCTTCTTTACCTAAATTGCCCCTACTTTTTATTTACGTGCTCTTTATATTCTTGCAAACCTATCCAACAACACCTACAAAGTCCTTCTAGTGTCATAATTGTCTTAGGTAAAGCGAACGTTAAGCGTGTGTAGAGTTGTATCGGTGGTCGATGGAACTTGAGGGAATATTCGTTCTACCTTTAGCAACTCGTTGGGTTCGATACTCTTACTTATCGAAAGAGGCTACAATTGAACCCCTATACTTGTGGGTTATCAAGACCTTTTTCTGGCGCCGTTGCCGGGGAGTTATAGCGTGGGGTGAATATTCTCGTGCGTGCTTGTTTGGTTTATCACTAAGTAATTTTTATTTGTTGTTAGTTGTTTTCTATCTTTATTTATGGGTAGGAAACGCAAAATACCAAAAAAAATAGTTGTACCTACTACACCAATGGTTGAAGAACCATTCAAAAGCTATCACACTCCTCAAGCTTTTTACTTGGATCATCTTCGATCCCTATGTGCTCATGCTGAAACCCCAACTAGCTTAGTTGAGGGCAAATCTTTAGATGAGCATGCTTGTTATGTGCGACACCGCTTATCTCAAAAAGGGAAACTTTTACTGGATCAAATTCACCGTTTGCAATGCTATGCTTGGAATTTATGTGAAATATATGATTTTACTTGTTGTTCTAAAAACCCTAAGAAACACCTTCCCTATCAATGTGAGTTTAGTGATAATGGAATCGTATCTTCGTATGCTAAGGGTGTTTATAATTACTATGATGTTCAACAAATTGAAGAATTTGTTGCTTTTAAGGGTGCTTATGAAATTGCTTGTTTGATTGAAAAGTATGATGCTACTCTTTACAAATCTGAAAATTTTGCCATACTTCAATATTGTTATGATAATTATGCTTCTAATGCCTATGTTAAACCATATATTGAGGACTCCTCCGCTGTCCAAGAAGAGACTAATATTTTGCAGGAGTCTATGGAAGAATAAATTGATGAAACTGTGAGCTCATTGGATGAAAAAGATGAGGAGGAGAGTGAAGAACAAAAGGAGGAAGAGCGGATTGATCACCCGTGCCCACCTTCTAATGAGAGTAACTCTTCAACTCATACATTGTTTAATTTCCCTTCGTGCTTACCGAAGGATGATTGCTATGATGATTGTATGATCCCGTTGATTCTCTTG
The DNA here is from genome assembly GCF_002162155.2 of Triticum dicoccoides. Lineage (NCBI taxonomy): Eukaryota > Viridiplantae > Streptophyta > Magnoliopsida > Poales > Poaceae > Triticum > Triticum dicoccoides. The sequence goes on from NC_041387.1 coordinate 49,969,459, forward strand.
AAATACCCCTTTTTGATGATGCTTGCTATGCTTGTGGCCATGATGCCAATATGAATTATGCTTATGGAGATGAACTTGCTATAGTTCCTTATGTTAAACATGAAATTGTTGCTATTGCACCCATGCATGATAGCCCTATTATCTTTTTGAATTCTCCCAACTACAATATATCGGAGAAGTTTGCTCTTATTAAGGATTATGTTGATGGGTTGCATTTTACCATTGCACATGATGATTTTGATAGATATAATATGCATGTGCTTGCTGCTCCTACTTGCAATTATTATGAGAGAGGAACTATATCTCCACCTCTCTATGTTTCCAATATGATAAAATTGCAAGAAACTGTTTATACTATGCATTGGCCTTTACTTTGTGTGCATGAATTGTTCTTTTATGACATGCCGATGCATAGGAAGAGAGTTAGACTTTGTTGTTGCATGATATATGTGACTTTGTGCTCACTACTAAATCACAAATCATTGTTAATTAAAATTGGCTTTGATATACCTTGGGATCCGGGTGGATCCATTACTTGAGCACTATATGCCTAGCTTAATGGCTTTAAAGAAAGCGCTGCCAGGGAGACAACCCAGAAGTTTTAGAGAGTCATTTATTTCTGTTGAGTGCTTTCATGAAGTTTAAAAACAAAAAAAATAAAGAGGGGAACCCAAGACTTTTCAAAAAGGAAAGTGAAAGTGAGAAAGACGAGCATTGTTAAAGTGGGAGCTAGCCTTGAACTTTATTCATGCTCACAGAAACTTTGTGAATATTGATTACAGAAACATTTCAACAAAAATAATTATCCCCTTGTACAATTCCATTGTATTATAAAAATAATGTGCCAAGGTTTGCCTTTAGGATGTTTAGATTGCTTGTTGGTTTGTGCGATGCAGGACAGAAACTTTGGCTATTGTGCGATTTTACGGTTTTTTACTGGAACGTCAAACGGTTCTGAAACTTTTTGCACTATCTTTCTATAAAAATTGTTTATTTTTCATAATTTTGGCAGAATTTTTGGGGTACCAGAAGTATGGTGAATGTTCAGATTACTACAGACTGCCCTGTTTAAGACAGATTCTGTTTTTGATGCATAGTTTGCTTGTTTTGATGAAACTATCAATTTCTATCAGTGGATTAAGCCATGGAAAAGTTATATTACAGTAGCTACAATGCAAAAACAAAATATGAATTGGTTTGCAACATTACTTAGAGTAGTTATTTGCTTTATTATACTAATGGATCTTACCGAGTTTTCTGTTGAAGTTTTGTGTGGATGAAGTGTTCGAAGATCGAGGAGGTCTCGATATGAGGAAAAGGAGGAGAGACAAGAGCTCAAGCTTGGGGATGCCCAAGGAACCCCAAGTAAATATTCAAGGAGACTCAAGCGTCTAAGCTTGGGGATGCCCCGAAAGGCATCCCATCTTTCTTCAACAAGTATCAGTATGTTTTCGGATTTGTTTCATTCATTTGATATGTGCAAATCTTGGAGCGTATTTTGCATTTAGTTACACTTTTATTTTATGCACCATGTTGGTATGAGATAGTCCTTGGTTGATTTATAGAATGATCATTGCACTTCACTTATATCTTTTGAGTATGGCTTTATAGAATGCTTCATGTGCTTCACTTATATCATTTGAAGTTTGGATTGCCTATTTCTCTTCACATAGAAAACCACCATTTGTAGAATGCTCTTTTTCTCCACTTATATTTGTTAGAGCATGGGCATATCTTTTGTTGAAAGAATTAAACTCTCTTGCTTCACTTATATCTATTTAGAGAGATGACGGGAATTGGTCATTCACATGGTTAGTCACAAAATCCTACATAAAACTTGTAGATCACTGAATATGATATGTTTGATTCCTTGCAATAGTTTTGCTATATAGAGATGATAATATGTGGGATGTACTAGTAAATGGTTGTGTTTAGTAAGGATATTGGTGTTAAGGTTTGTGATTCTCGAAGCATGCATGTATGGTCTCCTAACTATGTAACCAAATTGCCGCGCATTGTATTTTGATTGTTTATCTTTGTGTGAAGGTCGGGGGTGCGTGATGGTTAACTCCTACCAACCTCCCCCCTAGGAGCATGCGTAGTAGTACTTTGCTTCGAGGGCTAATAAACTTTTGCAATAAGTATATGAGTTTTTTATGACTAATGTGAGTCCATGGATTATACGCACTCTTACCCTTCCATCATTGCTAGCCTCTTCTGTACTGTTGAGTATCGTGATTATTAGGAAAGCTAGGATAGCATAGGATATCATTCTACCTTGCCTTGTACTCCAAAATGATCATGTACTCCTACATATATGCCCATGAGGCTCAAGCAATAGATTGAACTATTCCACCAAACCTCTCTCTCCCTTCCAACTTGGTATCAGTTTCCGGGTTCTAAACCCAAGCCGTCGTCGCTTCCGCACCCGCACGCCGGCCCTGGGGCGGTCGGCCTCCATGACCGCCACTGTGGGCCGTGCCGCCCGTACCTAGGGTTCGTCCGCCGGTCGTGTTGACCAGCTGCCCTAGAGAGTCTTTTCCCCGAGCCCTTGCTCCGGGGTTTTCTCTCTCCCGCCGGTTATCTTGACCGGTGGTTTATTTTTGGTTTTCTGATCTAATCTTGATCGGTTTGCGTCGCCCACCGCCGCCGTTGACCCCGGGCGCCTCTACTCCAACCCCGGCGCGATAGGCCGGCTTCTTCACCGACCCGGCGGCTTCGCGCGTTGTTCGCGCGTCTGCCCGCTGGTCGCCCCAACCTGGCGGCCTCGCGTCATGTGGCGGCCCTGCACCGCCGCCGTTCATGCGTCGGCCGTCACCACCCTGCTCCGACCGGGACTCCTGCATCACCCCGATCCGGTGGCCTCGCGCCATGCGGCGGCCAATCATAGCCGCCCTACCGCCCGCCGTCGCCGGCTTCATCTCGGACTCCGCCTCCACCCCATCTCCATCGAGCGGCGTCCCCGACCTCGCGCGCGATCGAATTGATCACCCGCCCGCCGCCATGATCTGCCTCACCTACGCCATGCGACCAACCTGGCCCGTTGGTTGCGTGCGCCTCCATAGGCCCCGTGAAGACTGTCCCGAGTTCAGCGCGCCCAACTATCGATCGAGCAACGGGCTGCCATTGCATCGCCCCATCAGGCCGCAGCGCCGCCGCCCCGTGGTTCTTCTCTCGGCTGCGCTGACCCACGTCACTGCTATGTCGCCCCTTCGGGCCATAGTGCCATGGCCCGCGGTCCACCGCCGCCTCGAGGCCGTCCACTCCAGGTCATCCCCGTGGCTGCACCGACCCTCACGTCGCCGCTGCATCGCCCCTTCGGGCCGTAGCGCGTGTGGCACGCGGTCCACGCCGCCCTCCCGAGGTTGTCCCCGCAGTTACACCAACCCCGCTCCTTCGCCGCGCTGCCCTTTCAGGCTGTCGCGCCGCGGCCCGCGGTCCCCGCCGCCGCCCTGAGGTCTTCCTACCGTTGCCCCGACCTGCCCGCCGCCGCTGCGTCGCCCCTTCGGGCCATAGCACCGCGGCCCGTAGTCCACTCTGCCGTCACCACGCGTCGACCTCCCGTGGTATGCGTCGTGCTGTCTCCCTTGGCGCGGGAATGCCACCGTCCGCGCCGGTCTTCGTCATGTTGTCGGGATTTTTTGCCTACTTCGAGCACTGCCGTCGCGCTCCTAACCTAGCCACCGCCGCCGCAGCTCTTCTTCGGCCGCCGCCGCCGCTACCCCTGTAGCCGCCACAGCCGCCCGTCCACCCCCTTCGTCTTGTCTAGCACCAGCCCTCGCCAGCGTTGCCATCATCTACCCCGACCGCTTCATCTACTCCGACAACCGCGAGCAACATTGGCCTCGCGCCGATTGGCGCCACAACTGTCGTCGAGTCCTTCTCTGCCGGCCTCTCTGACTTCTTCAACATGGCGCCCAGCTCATGCAGGTCCCAGTCTATGCATGCCCGATGCTGGGAACACCACCGCGTGCCTTTGTCCACGACGTGTCCCCGGGCCTGGCAAGCCAGGTGCGGCGCTTTGTCAACTTCGTCTTCGTCCGTCTACGCATGCCCGGTGCTGGCAACACCGACGTGTGCCTTCGTCTATGATGTGTCCGCGGGGTTGGCAACCTCGACACGATGCGTCGTCAACATCATCTACTTCCTGACGCACCACTACTTCGACACCACTACGCCCACGACTAACTCGGCGCCTCTTTGCGCCCGCGGCTCCACGGTGACTTCCTCGACACTGACTACCCCGACTCGACATCGACCACGACATTATTCGCATGGCTACCTCGACCACGGCTCCACCACCCATGCTCTCGGCTACATCGACAAACGGCACAAAGGGATACCGCCTGCTTGAGCAACCTCATCGGTTTTCACTCCAGCCACGACTCTGCGATGCATCGACCGTTATGACTGTGGGGGGGTGTCCGTCAGCTTTCCTTCGAATTCTTCTCCAGTCTCACCGTCTGTGTCGCTACCGTTGTGACTGTGGGGGGATGTTGAGTATCGTTATTATTAGGAAAGCTAGGATAGCGTAGGATATTATTCTACCTTGCCTTGTACTCCAAGATGATCATGTACTCCTATATATATGCCCATGAGGCTCAAGCAATAGATTGAACTATTCCACCAAACCTCTCTCTCCCTTCCAACAGGTATCGTGCATTGCCCTTTCTCACCTCGAGAATTGGTGCAAACTTCGCCGGTGCATCGAAACCCCGTGATACAATACGCTCTATAACACATAAGCCTCATTATATCTTCCTCAAAACAGCCACCATACCTACCTATCATGGCATTTCCATAGCCATTCCAAGATATATTGCCATGCAACTTCCATCATCATCATATACATGACTTGAGCATTCATTGTCATGTGGCTTTGCATGATCGTAAGATAGCTAGCATGATGTTTTCATGGCTTGTCCATTTTTTGATGTCATTACTACACTAGATCATTGCACATCCTGGTACACTGCCAGAGGCATTCATATAGAGTCATATTTTGTTCTAGTATCGAGTTGTAATATTGAGTTGTAAGTAATAAAGTGTGATGATCATCATTATTAGAGCATTGCCCGAGTGAGGAAAGGATGATGGAGACTATGATTCCCCCACAAGTCGGGATGAGTCTCCGAACTTTATGAAAAACAAAAGTGGCCAAAGAAGCCCTAAGAAAAGAAGAGAGAGGCCAAAGAAGCCTACAAAAAAAAGAAAAAAAAGAAAAAATGAAAAAATGAGAGAAAAAGAGAGAAGGGGTAATGTTACTATCCTTTTACCACACTTGTGCTTGAGAGTAGCACCATGTTCTTCATATAGAGAGTCTCTCGAGTTATCACTTTCATATACTAGTGGGAATTTTCATTATAGAACTTGGCTTGTATATTTCGATGATGGGCTTCCTCAAATGCCCGAGGTCTTCATGAGCAAGCAAGTTGGATGCACACCCACTTAGTTTCAGTTTGAGCTTTCATACACTTATAGCTCCAGTGCATCCGTTGCGTGGCAATCCCTACTCCTCGCATTGACATAAATTGATGGGCATCTCCATAGCCCGTTGATTAGCCGCATCAATGTGAGACTTTCTCCCTTTTTGTCTTCTCCACACAACCTCCACCATCATACTCTATTCCACCTGTAGTGCTATATCCATGGCTTGCGCTCATGTATTGAGTCAGGGTTGAAAAAGCTGAAGCACGTTAAAAAGTATGAACCAATTGCTTGGCTGACACCGGGATAGGCATGAGGGGTACCTTGTGTTAAGAAAAGGGAGCATACAAGACTATATGATTTTGTAGGGATAGCATTCTTTAGCATTGATATTTTGAAAGGCATGATTGCTTGTTGGGATGCCCGAGTATTAAATTCTTTTATGTCAAATGATAGACTGTTGCTTTGAATCACTCATGTCATAATATTCATGCCATGATTAGATTACATGATCAAGATTATGCTAGGTAGCATTCCACATCAAAAATTATCTTTTTTATGATTTACCTACTCGAGGACGAGCAGGAATTAAGCTTGGGGATGCTGATACGTCTCCATCGTATCTATAAACTTTTATTGTCCCATGCCAATATTATACAACTTTCATATACTTTTGGCAACTTTTTATACTATTTTTGGGACTAACATATTGATCCAGTGCCCAGTGTCAGTTCATGTCTGTTGCATGTTTTATGTTTCGTAGAAAACCCATATCAAACGGAGTCCAAACGGAATAAAAACGGACAGAGAATATTTTTGGAATATTTATGATTTTTGGGAAGAAGAATCAACGCAAGACGATGCTCGAGGGGCCCACGAGGCAGGGGGCGAGCCCCGGGGGGGTGGGCGTGCCCCTGACCCTCATGGAAACCCCGTAAGGCGGTTGCTGCTCTTCTTTTGCCACAAGAAAGCTAATATCCGGAAACAAATCGTGTTGAAGGTTTCAATCCAATCGGAATTACGGATCTCCGGGGATATAAGAAACTGTGAAAGGGTAGAATCAGGGAAAGCAGAAACAGAGAGAGACAGAGAGACAAATCCAATCTCGGAGGGGCTCTCTCCCCTCCACGCCATGGAGACCATGGACCAAAGGGGAAAACCTTCTCCCATCTAGGGAGAAGGTCAAGGAAGAAGAAGAAGAAGAAGAAGAAGGGGGGCTCTCTCCCCCTCGCTTCTGGTGGCGCCGAAACGCCGCCGGGGCCATCATCATCACCGTGATCTACATCAACACCTCCGTCATCTTCACCAACATCTCCATCACCTTCCCCCATCTATATTCAGCGGTCCACTCTCCCACAACCCGATGTACCCTCTACTTGAACATGGTGCTTTATGCTTCATATTATTATCTAATGATGTGTTGCCATCCTATGATGTCTGAGTAGATTTTCGTTATCCTATCGGTAATTGATGAATTGCTATGATTGGTTTAATTTGCTTGTGGTTATGTTGTTGTCCTTTGGTGCCCACAATATGAGCGCGCGCGTGGATCACACCATAGGGTTAGTTGTATGTTGATAGGACTATGTATTGGAGGGCAAGAGTGACAGAAGCTTCAATCTAGCATAGAAATTGATGCATATGGGATTGAAGGGGGACCAATATATCTTAATGCTATGGTTGGGTTTTACCTTAATGAACATTAGTAGTTTCGGATGCTTGCTAATAGTTCCAATCATAAGTGCATAGAATTCCAAGTCAGGGATGACATGCTAGCAGTGGCCTCTCCCACATAAAACTTGCTATCGGTCTAGTAAAGTAGTCAATTGCTTAGGGACAATTCCGCAACTCCTGCCACCACTTTTCCACACTCGCTATACTAACTTTATTGCTTCTTTACCTAAACAGCCCCTACTTTTTATTTACGTGCTCTTTATATTCTTGCAAACCTATCCAACAACACCTACAAAGTCCTTCTAGTTTCATACTTGTTTTAGGTATAGCGAATGTTAAGCGTGCGTAGAGTTGTATCGGTGGTCGATAGAACTTGAGGGAATATTTGTTCTACCTTTAGCTCCTCGTTGGGTTCGGCACTCTTACTTATCGAAAGAGGCTACAATTGATCCCCTATACTTGTGGGTTATCAGGTATCATCTTTCTTATTCCTGCACTAGATCCATGTTGGGAGGATACGTGGATGACACCTAACGGCAATGGCTGCCTCTGATACTAACTTGGCTGACTCTGTAGCATCACACTGGCCTTTTTAAACCTGCCTCAAAATGGATGTCCATTCTTCCTCCTTTAGATTTTGTTAATTTGTCAAGCATTATCTCTGATGTTTATTTCCGCCTGCACCATGGTGCCAGTTCAACAACGAATATGGAAAGTATTAGTGCACATCAAACTATGATAGTACATATAAAGGAGCAGGCAACTGCAACTTGACTCGTTCAGGTATCGTCTTGGTGTTGATGCTCATGAGGTTCATCTGATCTTGCCATGTTCTGTCGTGTTAGCAGTGCTTCGGAAGTAGTGTTAGGTGTCAAGGCAGCTTGGGAACATGCCACTTGCGGAGCAAACAAACGAGTAAATCGTTGAGATGATGGTATAGTTGAAGGAGGTGCTGCATATGGTGGATCAGGTGATACCGTGTTTGTAGATTTAGCGAGTGGACTCGGACCTTCTACTGCACTATAAGTACCAGCCGAATCTCGAGGGAAGATCCTTTTCTGTTGCACCCGACGAGTAACACCATTCCCAACTATATTCTTTTCCTTGCTCTTTTTTTACTTTGCCATGTCAAGCCGTACACACAACACAAAAGAATAAAATCACTCTTCAGAACTCGTTGATGCATGATACAGACGAGCAGTACTTTGATGTAAGACAACCGTATGAGGAGGATGGAATATGTAAGAAAAACAGGACAAAATGATATATTCACACCTCTGATGTGTAAACTACATAGAAGGATTTCCTAGAAATTAGAATTAATGCAAGCTAGACACCATATGAAAGATGTAACCAATATCACTTTGCCATGTTAAAAGTGTCTTGTCATAAGTGGCATTTCAAAAAAATTAGAAGCAATACAAGTGTACAACCTAGAAATCAATGCCAAGATCCAACCACTATCACACTGCCAAGTTAAAAGCATCCAATCATAAGTGATTGACGCGGGATACACAACAGCAGTACTTTAATGTACGAACATGGTACGGTAGATAGATGCAGTGTATTCTAAACACAGAAAGGCATGTCATATGCACATGTATAACGTATAAACTCAGCAGGTGCAATTTAATCAAATTAGAAGAAATACAAGCTAGACAACATATGCAACATGAAACCAATTATCACACTGTCAACTTAGAGCAAGCACCTGCGATGGTGGAGTAGGGGAGATGAACTCATCATATAGCCTTGGGACTTCAACTGCAGTAGCAGTGGCAAATCTAGAGAGCCTCCATTTGTGTCGGTCTGGAGGACCACCAACATCCCCTAACTCACTCTTTTCCTTCCTCTTTTTGGATATTTCCTTCTAAAGTCAAAGCCACAAGAAGAGGAATAAAATTAGCTTTGCATAACTGGTTGATGCATGATACAGACGAACACTATTTTGATGTAAAGCAAGCGCATGATAAGAGGATGGAATATATACAAAAAAAGACAGCATTGCATATTCACACCTATGATAGGAGGATAAAATATGTATGAAAAACGGTAAGCAGAGGCATTTCAACAAAATTAGAAGAAGTGAAAGCTAGGCACCATATGAACATGCAACCAATATCACTCTACCAGGTAAAAAGTGTCTCGCCATCAGTGCCATTTCAACAAATTAGAAGAAGTACAAGCTAGAAGACAATGCAAGAGGCAACCTACATCCCACTCCAAGTTAAATGTGTCTTATGGGTAAGTGATTGTTGCAGGATACACAACCGTACTTTGATGTAAGAACATGGTGTGGTAGAAAGATTTATTATGTTCTAGAAACAGGAACACGTGTCATATTGACATGTATAAGTTGTAAGCTATGCAGATGCAATTCAACAAAATTAGAAGCAATACAAACTAGACATCATACGGAACACACAACCACATATAACAGTGCCAAGTTAGAGCGAGCAATTGTGATGGTGGAGCAGGGGAGATGTGCTCATCATCTACACAGCTATGTTGATTGTCTAGCCTTGTGTTGTCTTCCGAATCTTGTTGGGAGGATGGCGGAGTAGAATCTGTAGAGACCCTCTGTTTTCTCCGAAGGACCACCCTCATCCACTGCTTTACTAATTTACTTCCGTTGTATTGATTTTGCATGTGAATTCAAACCGATAAGAAAAAGGAAAATCGCTCTTTACAACTCATTCCCACATGATATTGTTAAACACTACTCGGATGAAAGGCAAACACATGATACGAGGATAGAATATGTATGAAAAACATGATGGTGTGACATATCCACACCTATGATGTGGTAACTAAGCAGAAGGCATTTCAACAAATTAGAAGCACCGCAAGCTAGACACCATACGAAAGATGCAACCAATATCACTCTGCCAAGTTCAAACCATCTGGCGTTTCAACAAATTAGAAGCAATACATGCTAGAAATCATATGCAAGACGCAACCAATTTCACAATGGCGACTTAAAGGCCCCTCGTCATAAGTGACTGATGTGGGATACGCAATAATAGTAGTCTGACATAAGATCATGGTGTGATCAGATATATTACGTTCTAGAAACAAGAACACGTGTCATATTCATAGGTATGATGCGTAAAGTAAGCAGATATGATACAACAAAGTTAAAAGCAATACAAGCTAGACATCATACGCAACATGCAACCACATATAATAGTGCCAAGTTAGAGCAAACACATGTTATGGTGGAGTAGGGGAGATGTGCTCATTATCTACACAGCTACGTTGACTGCCTAGCCTTGCATTGTCTTGCGAATCTTGTTGGGAGGATGGCGGAGTAGAATCTGTAGAGACCCTCCGTTTCAGTTGCTTAGAAGGACCACCATTATCCAATGCCTTACCAATTTCCTTCAGCTTTATTGATTATGCATTGTGAGGTCAATCCGACAAGAAAAAGGAATAAAATTCGCTCTTTAGAACTCATTCATGCATGATACTGATGAACACTACTCTGATGAAAGGCAAACTCATGATGCGAGGATGGAATATGTATGAAAAACTGGACGACATGACATATTCACACCTATGATGTGGAAACTAAGCATAAGGCACTTCGACAAATTAGAAGCACTGCAAGCTAGATGCCATATGGAAGGTGCAACCAATATCACTCTGCCAAGTTAAAACTGTCTCGTCATAGGTGGCGTTCATCAAATTAGAAGCACTACATGCTAGAAATCATATTCAAGATGCAACCAATATCACACTGCCAACTTAAAGGTGTCTCATCATAAGTTACTAATGCAGGATACACAAGAACAGTAGTTTCATGTAAGAACATGGTGTGATAGACCGATATACTATGTACCAAAAACAGGAAGGCGTGTCATATTAACACGTATAATGTGTAAGCTAAGCAGATGCAGTTTACACTAATAGAAGCAATACAAGCTATACACCATATGCAACATGCAACCAAATATCACACTGCCAAGTTAGAGCAAGCACCTGGCATGGAGTAGGGGAGTAGAGACTTGGAACTTGTAATGCACTAGCAGTACAAGGAGAATCCGTGCAGATGCTCCATTTACATTGCTACAGAGGACAACCATCATCACCTTCCTTACTCTTTTCCTTCCTATTTTTTGATTTTGCCTTCTAAAGTCAAACCCACAGGAAAAAGGAATAAAATTTGCTCGTCAGAACTCATTGATGCATGATACTGACGAACAGTACTTTCATGTAAGGCAACCGCATGATAGGAGGACGGAATAAGTATGAAAAACAGGACAGCATGACATATTGACATGTATGATGTGTAAAGTGTAAACTAAGCACAAGGTGTTTGAACTAACTAGAAGCAATGCAAGCTAGACACCATATGAAAGATGAAACCAATACCACTCGGCCAAATTAAAAGGGTGGCCTCATAAATGTATTTGAACAAATTAGAAGCAATACATGGCAACAGGCTAGAAATTATATGCAATATGCAACAAATAAAGGTGTCTCATCGTAAGTGACTGATGCAGGATACACAAGAGCGGTAGTTTCATGTAAGAACATGGTTAACAGATAGATGTAGTATGTACGAAAAATAGGAAGGCATGTCATATTCACAGGTATAATGTGTAAACTAAGCAGATGCAATTTACCCTAATTAGAAGCATTACAAGCTAGAAACCATATGCAACATGCAACCACATATCACGCTGCGAAGTTAGAGCAAGCACCTGCGACATTGGTGTAGGGGAAACACAGTCTTCAAGTACAGAGCAACATTGAATATCTTCATTTAGACTTGCTATTTCTTGAGAATCATTTGGGCAGGATGAAATTGCACTCTTTATAAGAGCAGCGCGTCTCATACTAACCCACGGGCATGACTGTCTCATCATAAGTGATAGATGCAGGATACACAAGAACAGTAGTTTGATGTAAGAACATGGTGTGATAGGCAGATGTAGTATGTACCAAAAATAGAAGGCGTTCATATTCACATGTATAATGTGTAAGCCAAGGAGATGCAATTTAACAAATTAGAAGCAATACAAGGTAGACACCATATGCAACATGAAAGCACATATCACGCGCGAAGTTAGAGCAAGCACCTACGATGGTGGTGTAGGGGAAATGTGGTCTTCAAGTACAGAGCTACGTTGAATGTCTTCATTTAGACTTGTTGTTTCTTGAGAATCATGTGGGCAGAATGAAACTACACTCTTTATGAGAGTAGTGTGTCTCATACTAACCCACGGGTGTGACTGTATCATCATAAGTGATAGATGCAGGATACACAAGAATAGTAGTTTGATGTAAGAACATGGTGTGATAGGCAGATGTAGTATGTACCAAAAACAGGAAGGCGTATCATATCCACATGTATAATGTGTAAGCTAAGGAGATGCAATTTAACAAATTAGAAGCAATAGAAGCTAGGCACCATATGCAACATGCAATCAGATATCCCACTTCCATGTTAGAGCAAGCATCTGGGGTTGTGGAGTAAGGGAGATGATATTTGGAACTTGCACTCCAGTAGGAGTAGCAAGAGAATCTGTAGAGATCATGTGTTTCGGTTGCTCCAGAGGACCACCATCATCCCGTGCGTTCATCCTTTTAGATTTCGCCTTGTCAAGTCAAACACACAAGAAAAAGGAATGAAGTTCGCTCTTCGAAATTCGTTGATGCATGATACTGATGAACACAACTTTGATGTACGACAACCACATTGTAGGAGGATGGAATATGTATGAAAACACTAAGCAGAAGGCATTTCAACAAATTGGAAGCAATGCAAGCTACCTCCGTCTCGTTTTACTAGGCCCCCTTGTATTTTGTGTCATATTTTAACCATGATTTTAACTAATAAAATAAAAGTTACAAGTAGCAAACATAATATCATTGGAAACTACATTGAAATATGAATCAAACAATATAATTTTTGGTGATATGCAATAATATTTTGTTGTTCAAATATATGGTTAAATTTTGACCCAAAATACAATGGGGACTAATAAACCCAAACGGAGGTAGTACAATTCAAAGAGCTGAATTTGAAAGTGCATTACGTCGACTAGAGGGGGGGTTAATAGGCAATTTTTATGAATTCTTCACTGAGGAATTTCAGGGTGAGGAAATTCCTAAGCGAAGAACTACTTGCAGCGGAATAAGTACTCAGGTATAAGCATAACAGAGCAACAACATAGTCATCATGATGAAATGAAAGACAAACACAGAGTACAGAAAGCGTAAACACAGGATAAGCAGGATGAAGACAAACTGACTGACGAATTAGGATTGAGGAATTTAGAGAAAGCCTTCAGATAAAGTCTTCAAACAGTAATGATCAGGTACATCAACATAACAGAGGAAATGAAAGGGTTGAGGAAATAGAACCAGTAGGCTCAGTGAAGATAATGATTTGGTCGACCAGTTCCAACTGCTGTGATAGTTGTACGTCTGGTTGGAGCGGCTGAGTATTTAAACTCGAGGACACACAGTCCCGGACACACAGTCCTCATCGTATTCTCCTTGAGCTAAGATCACGCAAATCTCGCCCAACAATAGTGGTAAGTCTTCACAGGTGACTTCCAAACCTTCACAAACTCGGTCACTCGGCAATCCACAATTCCTCTTGGATGCTCAGATCATGACGCCTAACCGTCTGGAGGATACACAATCCTCAAAGGTAACAAGCATCGGTTCCACGCAGGAACAATCTCTTCAGTGATGCTCGATCACTTTGGGTTTGTAGGTGTTTGGGTTTGGGATTTGGGTATTTCCTCACTTGATGATTTTCGCTCAAAGTCCTTGGAGGATGGGATGCTCTCAAATGACAAGTGTCAGTTTCTCTCAGAGCAGCCAACCAGCTAGTGGTTGTAGGGGGCGACTATTTATAGCCTAGGGAGCAGCCCGACATGATAAGACATAAATGCCCTTGGCTGATATGACCGTTAGGTGGTAGGATATTTTCGGGCCAGCTGGCGCGTGGCTCAGCAATGGTCGGATATCTGAGGTTGGAATTCCTCAGGGCTATCATGTTCCTTACTGTGTAAGCAATTTGCACTGGCGAATTCCTAACTCCTAAGTCAGAACAAATTCCTTAGAGACCAGAAGATCTTCGTCTCTGTCACTGAAGAAATCGACTGAACCGATATGAGATTTGCAATGGCTTCACTCGAAGGATTGGGTAGGTGTAGGATTTTTAGATGAGCATCACTTGGAAATCAGTTTCCTTAGTATTACCTCGACCCCCTTTAACAATACGGTGTTTCCTATGACCGAAGAAGAAGAAAAGAAACTATGAAAACAAAAGTCTTCGCACTTCATAATCCTTGCATGAATATCCAAGTCTTCAAGGTCACACCAATTTCTTCATTTTCAAAGTCTTCACGAGAACCAAAGTCTTCAGCCGAAGACATTAATTTTTAGGGGTCGACTTTCACTGTAAATATCAAACTCCTCATCGACTTATAGAACCTGTGTATACTCACAAACACATTAGTCCCTTAACCTATAAGTCTTCAATACACCAAAATCACTAAGGGGCACTAGATGCACTCACAATCTCCCCCTTTTTGGTGATTGATGACAATATAGGTTAAGTTTTCAACGGGGATAAACATATGAATTGAAAGTACTCAATATTGAGGAATTTGATTGCAAGATATAGAAGAACTCCCCCTGAAGATGTGCATAGTGTGGAATTTGCTTTTAAAGCAATGCACACTTGAAGAGTAGAATCATGGAGATCTCCCCCTATATCTTGTAATTCATACACGCATTTTAACATATGAAATGAAGAATTTGAAATGCATGATGAAATATGGTAACTGATGTAATTCAGCATGCGTGCATAACATTAAAGAGGAAATAGCATGCAGAAAAACACAGCAAAAGTATCAGGTCACCATCGGACTTAAGTTTACAACTCAATCAACAAAAGCTTCAGAAGAGCGAGAGTTGCAACTTAACAAAAAACGCTCATACATATATACCCATTTGAAGACTAACTCAAATTTCTCCCCCTTTATCATCGAATGACAAAAAGGGACGAAAAATGAGGACTAACGCCCCTGAAGAATTTCTTCACGAAGTTGATGGAGGAGTGCCAGCGTTGTCAGGGTCTGTTGTTATAGTAGGGTCTGCCGCAGTGTCGTCCAAATCTTCATTTTCATTAGTATCACGGGATGAGGAATATGAATTGGGCACCAGAGGAGGAACTTGAACTTTCTTGAATTTCTTCAGTGGAGGTTTAGACCAGTCGAAGTCCTGTTGTAAACCCATTTGCTTCAAATCTTCATCACCATAGAGATGAGTTAGAACAGCCCAGGTGCGATCGAATACTTCATTGAGGTAATAGTGGTTTTTCTTCACCGAATTGTAAGTGGAAGTCATGTTGTGAAGAATAGCGCCAAACAGACGCTTTACCCACTTGTGATTGCGATCCACCTTTTCATGAAGACTGAGGAGAAGCTCACGATCAGTCATCACCCTTGGAGCTATAGCCTGACGACTTTGCTTTGAAGCATTGGCGGCAGAGTCATGAGTGGCAGAATCATCATTGGTGGAATAAGAAGCAGCTTTGCGAAACTGTCCATCCAATGGTCGATTGCCTTCATCAATGATAGTAGTGGCCTTGCCCTTCTCATCAGCTGAGGAAAATGTTCGTTTGAGAACTTCAATTGGGGGCAAGTAGCTGCCATGGTTGAGTGTATCAGCTTTGTAGTTGAGTGAAGACCTTGATCTGAGGAATCTCATAATCCAGGGCGCATAAATCTTCAACTCAAATGGCGACATTGCAACATTCGCCAAAGTCCTCATGAAGAAATCATGATAATTCACGGGAATACCGTGCATGATGTGGCAAAGCATATTCTTCATGATGCCAACGATTTCTTCATCATTTGAATTGTGGCCTTTGATAGGACTCAGTGTCTTCGTCAGAATGCGATAGGCTATTCTTGGCACATATTGCAATTCCTTCGCAAGGAATTTTGTCCTTGATGCTTGACCAGGCTTCAATGGCTTCATCAGCACTTGCATATAATGATCAGATAGCTCAGTTTTAGAATAGATAAGACGTGCACCTTCTGGGGGAGGACTGACAGATATGGCATGAAGCAATTCAGTTGTCAGTGCCTTATAATGAGTGTTTTCTGTCATCCAGTCCAGCACCCAAGAGTTCACATCTTCAGCATTACCTGTGATGTGCAGTGTCGCATAGAATTGAAGAATTAGTTCTTCATTCCAATCGCATATGTCAGTGCAGAAATTGAGCAATCCTGCACCATGAATAGCAGCGAGGACTGGAGTGAAGCAGGGAAGTGATTCCATATCAACATGAGGAATATGCATGTGGTCAAAGACTTTATCCTTGTTGAAGAGCATTGAAGCATAGAAATTTGCTTGACTAGCTGTCCAGAAGCGCTTCCTCCTCAAACGAGCAGAATCATAAGGGTTGTATTCAGTGAAGAATACATGCTCATTGAAGAAACCATCAGCCTTGAACTTCGGAGTTTTGGAGAACGGATTCTTCGGCTGTGGCTGAGGAGTGTCAATGATCTGAAGAATAACTTCTGGAATGTCAATTTCTAGAGCCGCAGGCTGATGAATATCATCTTCTGCTTCAGTAGCAGCCTGGGCCTCCATTTCTTCAGCAACATTTTCATCAGCACTAGTGGCTGGAATTTCTTCATGGATGGAAGGGGCATTGTGGATTTCATCAGAACCCATCTCAACTTCAGTTGGAGCTGGGGACTGAGGAATTTGCTGTAATGGTGTGAACAGAGGAGAGTTGGGGTGTTGACTATCCTAAAAATCATCGTTCATCACTGGAGTGGTGTAGCCTATGTCCACATCCCCATCCACTTCCATTTCTTCAACGCTGGCCTCTTCAGCAGTGAACTGAGGCATTGGCGATGATACCTGAGGAGTTAAACTGAAAGCATCAACTTCAATTTCTTCATCCATCTGCTCTGTGGAAGCAGCAGAGGGATCTTCATCAGGAAATTCTTTAGGAATCTAATATTCTTCACCATAAGAAACAAGTTCCTTTGATGGCATGCTTGCAAGAGGAACAACATCAATGGGATTGTCAAGTGAACTTGTCAAAATCTTCGCCTTCTTGGGGGCCGAAGATTCTGAAGCAGCTGATGCTTTCCTCTTCTTTAGTGCAGCTCGCTCCACAGCTTTGGTCTTCTTCACTTCCAAAGCAGAAGGAAGAACTGGACTTGGTAGAGGTGCATGCGGAGCAGAGGGGATAGGATCAATTTCTTCAGGCTCAACTGATGCAGTTGGCCTGTCTTGAGCAATTTCTTCAGGCGCAGCGACAGAGTCTTCAACTGGCCTGGTAGATTCCTCAGTGGCTGGAATTTCTTCAGCAGTCCTGGTACTAGCAGTTTCATTAGCAACCTGATTTTCATCAGCATTGCTGGCAATTCCTTCAGTGGCTTGAGCAGATGCTTCAGCCGGAGACACTTCTTCAGATGAAGTGAATTTCTTCGACAGCTTGACGAATCTGACTTTGGCTCCTAGCCAATCTGCCTTGTAGGAATCAAATTCATCGCTGAGCTTTTTGATGTCAGTTTGTAGTGCAATGAGCTACTAAGGTGAAAGACTGAGGACATTGTCCTTTAGTTAGCGCTGCTTTTTGTACTGCACTTTCTTCACAGTCCTGGCTTGGTCATACTTCCATTTTTCTTCAGCAATGAACGCAACCAACATGTGACTTTGTCCAGGAGTGAGGCCTAGATCTAGCAGAGGAGTGTTTGGATCCTCATGCCAGATGTTGATGAAATCCAGGATCTTCTTCAGATCCAGTAGAAGGGGCACAACACTTCCTTTGGCTCTAGCAACCCATTTATATTTGTTCTTGATGATTTCAGCTAATTCCTCATCATTAGCTTCATCATCATCATATGGAATTTGAAAGACCACCTGCTTCTTGTGAGGATTTGGTCTAGTGCCTCGTCCAGCAGTGGCCTTGGTCTTCAGCAGAGATGGGCTAGCAAAAGAACTTGCAGAAGCTCCTGAGGCAATTGATATGCATGTGGTCCTTTGGCAAGTGGCGAGATGCACAGGTGCCGAGGATTTTGCCGGAGGAGCTGAGGACTTTGAAGTCCGAGGAAGTTGAGCAGCTTGAGGAACTGGGGCAGCTTGAGGAATTTTCCTCGGTGGCACTGAGGAAATTGGCCGTGAGGGCATTGAAGAAGAACTTGGTCGTGAGGGCATTGCTGAGGGAGGTGGTTTCTTGGCAGGCTTCTTTGGCATAACCTTCTTGCTTGAAGAAGCCTCAGCAGCGGCAACGGCAGCAGCAGAATCCTCATTAAATTTCTTCACTGCTTCTCTTGCCTGCCTTGCCAACTTGGCCTGCTTCCTGGCCCATTCATTTGCATAATCCTCACCATGTTTAAGGCTTGTTGGATCTGCTAATTGGTCAGGTGCCAGAGGAGGTCTTGAGCATGGAGGGTTAAGAGCGAATTTCTTCATGCATTTGGGAGTGACATATTTGTACTCCCTCCACTCTCTTGCCCATCTTCTTTCAATCCTTTGAATGTGTACTTTGCGCTCATTCTTCGTTTCCTTGCCATGATTTGCCTCATCACGCGTGCAGTACCCTGCATAGATGTCCGCAGGGATATCAAAAGTAGTATTAACTTCAAGCTTCCTTCCTCCTTTCTGAGGCCTTTTACCATCTGCCATTTTCTTCAGCTGAGGAATTTGCACAATTGAGTTCTCTGAAGAAGAATGCAGCTTTTCTTCGAAGAACGCTGCAAATGAGTTAAGTTGATGAGAACCTAGTGATTCAGCCATAGACATGTGTACCTGTGAATAGAGTATAGGTGCGAAGAATTTGGAGAGGTCATATGCGTTCTCAGAAGTTTTTGCAAAACTGAACAAGTTTGAGGAAATTGACCCGATGTGTCTTGAAGAATTTCACTAAGCGTTCTTTGACTTAGGTTCCAGAGTTGTGCCGATCATGAGATTCACACAATTGAGGAATCATGAAGAAAAACGTCACTTAGAGAAAAAGATCATGAACTGAAGATTTGTGCTAGGTGTTTAGAGTGTGGAGGATGAAGAATAAACACCTTTTGAAGATTTGATGAAAATCATCAGTAGAATAAATGCGGTAAAAGTAACTTTTAATTACCCTTGATGAATAACACGACGAATAGGAGGTGTAGATTTAGAAGTTCGTCGGCTCGGATCTTCCACGCCCTAACTTGGCGGAGGAAGACGTCTACGGCGCGGAGGAGGGAAGATTTCCGCGGCCGGCGCGAGTACGACAGCGACGAGGTCGAGGCAGTGAAGCTCTTCCTCACCGTGGATGATGGAAGTAGCGGTGGCGCTAGGGTTTGATAAGCTTGAGCAAGGGAGAGAGTTCGATCGGAGTAAAAAGTGAAGTGAGGAGGGAGAGTGGGTATTTATAGACACTGTGAAAAACTGTTCACCCGAAGAATTTGGACGAACGTGCCCCTAACCCTTCTCATTCGTGCGACATGTGTCACCCACGTACTATGAAGTGGAGATCGTGGGTGAATAGATAAGTATATCATGGAATGCGTAACGGTTTGAGCGGCAAAAGCCAAAAATTCAGATTTAGAATTTTTAACGTTTCATTCGCAATTTCTTCAGCTGACAAGGACACAATGAAGAATTTGAACGAGTTTCAAATAGAACGCACATGAAGAATTTGTGAACAGACTGGGTTGAGTTTTGCATAGATGAAGAAGGGTCCAATCACATTCACTTAGCAAAAAAGTCAACTTGAAGAATTAGCAATAAGTGAATGTTGTAGAGGGCATAAACTCATATATATATATATATATATATATATATATATATATATATATATATATATATATATATATATATATATTCAATTCAAGAACAATGACGGAAAGAGTGAAGACAATGCAAAGTTGAAGAATTTGAAAAACTGAGGAATTTCAAAAAGAAGAAAAACTCAAATGGAAGATTTTCAACTTTGGTTGGTGGCGTACCCCACCGTATAAGAAAGCTCATTTCAGACACCGCGTACAATTGTCGTAGGGTTCTAAGAATCAATTTCTTCACACTTAGAGGGTTAGTCTTCATTGTTTGAAGAAAAATGTTACTTTGTGTGTTGCACATCTAAGTCATCAAGTCAGCATAAGTGTTAGGATGTGTGTCCTTTTCAAAGAACATTAGAAGATTCTAGGATATTAAGCTCACATCGCAACTTGCTAAATCTCTTCTCATCCAAGGGCTTTGTGAAGATATCGGTCAGCTAGTCTTCAGTGCTTGCGTGGTCGATGGAGATGTCGCCCTTCAACACATGGTCACGAAGAAAATGATGACGAATCTGGATGTGCTTTGTCTTCGAGTGCTGAACTGGGTTACGAGAAATCTTGATGGCACTCTCATTGTCGCAGTAGAGAGGCACATTCTTCATGTTGATGTCGTAGTCCTTGAGTGTTTGCTTCATCCATAGTAATTGAGCACAACAAGATCCAGCAGCAATGTACTCAGCTTCTGCAGTGGAGAGTGATACGCAGTTCTGCTTCTTCGAGGACCAACATATCAAGGATCGTCCGAGGAAATGACATGTGCCTGACATTGACTTGCGATCCACCCGATCACCAGCATAGTCAGAGTCTGAATATCCAATGAGATCAAAGGAAGAGCCCTTGGGATACCATAATCCAAGTGTTGGTGTGTGAGCTAGATATCGAAGAATATGCTTCATGGCCTTATGGTGTGATTCCTTCGGTGTAGCTTGAAATTGGGCACACATGCAAACACTAAGCATAATATCCGACCTAGATGCACATAGGTACAATAAAGAGCCAATCATGGAGCGGTATACCTTTTGATCGAAGTCTTTACCATTTTCATCAGTGCATAGATGGACATTGGTCGGCATTGGAATTTTGACACCTTTGCAGTCTTGCATGCCAAATTTCCTCAATAAATCCTTGAGGTATTTCTCCTGAGATATGAATATGCCATTGTATTGTTAACGAATCTGAAGACCTAATAAGAATTTCAATTCTCCCATCATAGACATTTGATATTCTTCACTCATCATAAAGGAAAATTCATCACTGTAACGTTGGTTAGTACAGCCAAAGATAATATCATCAACATATATTTCGCACACGAATAATTCATCATCATATGTTTTGGTGAAAAGAGTTGGGTCAAGTGAACCGGGTTTGAAGCCTTTCTTCATGAGGAATTCCTTCAGTGTGTCATACCATGCCCGAGGTGCTCGCTTGAGGCCATAGAGGGCCTTGTTGAGTCTGTAGACGTGATCTGGAAATTTTGGATCCTCAAAACCTGGTGGTTGAGCAACATATACTCCTTCCTCAAGCTTACCATTGAGGAATGCACTTTTCACATCCATTTGATGTAAGATGATATTATGATGGTTAGCGTAAGCAAGCAATATGCGAATAGCCTCAAGTCTAGCAACAGGTGCAAAAGTTTCATCGAAATCAATTCCTTCAACCTGTGTGTAGCCTTGAGCTACAAGACGAGCCTTATTCCTCACCACGAGGCCATTTTTGTCTTGTTTGTTGCGGTAGATCCATTTGGTACCGATGATGTTGTGCTTGCATGGGTCTGGTCGCTTGACTAGCTCCCACACATTGTTGAGCTTTAATTGATGCAATTCATCTTGCATGGCTTGAATCCACTCGGATTCCATGAATGCTTCATCTACTTTAGTGGGCTCTATGATAGAGACAAATGCAAAATGCCCACAAAACTTAGATAGATGTGAAGCTTTTGAGCGAGTGAGGGGACCTGGTGCGTGAATGTCATCGATGATCTTCTAAACTTGCACTTCGTTTGCAATGCAAGGATGTGCGGGTTGAAGATTTTGCTTTGGTCGAGCAATTTCTTCAGGACCAGTTTCTTCAGTAGCACCAGTATGATTTTCTTCACGATCAGGAATGACTTCTTCAACAGGTTCTTTGGTAGGGATGACATCCTCAGTAGCTTTGAACTTGATGGATTCCTCAGGTGACATTTCATCTAGCACAGGAGGTAGGTGCTCTCTTTGCGAGCCATTAGTTTCATCGAACCACACATCTACAGTTTCAACAACCTTGTGATGATTGATGTTGAAGACTCTGTAGGTGTGCGAGTCCTTTTCGTAACCAAGCATAAAACCTTCATGTGCTTTCAATGCAAATTTAGGGTGATGGTGAGGATCTCTAATCCAGCATTTAGCACCGAAGACTTTGAAATAACTTACATTGGGTTTCTTATCAATGAGGAGTTCATATGAGGTCTTTTTAAAGAATTTGTGAAGATATACCATGTTGATGATGTGGCACGCAGTATCAATTGCTTCAGGCCACAAGCGCTTAGGTGTCTTGTATTCATCAAGCATAGTGCGGGCCATCTCAACAAGAGTCATGTTCTTGCGCTCCATGACGCCATTCTGCTGAGGAGTATAAGGAGCAGACAATTCGTGAGTAATACCAAGCATATCGAGATATTCATCGAGGCTAGTGTTCTTGAACTCGGTTCCATTATCACTCCTGATATGCTTGATCTTCACACCGAAGTTAGTGGAAGCCCTTGAAGAAAATCGTCTGAAGACTTCCTGCACTTCATTTTTGTAAGTGATAATATGCACCCATGTGTAACGAGAATAGTCATCAACTATAACAAAGCCATATAAAGAAGCAGAACTAGTGAACATGGCATAATGAGTAGGGCCAAATAGATCCATATGAAGTAATTCAAAGGGACGAGAAGTGGTCATGATAGTCTTCGAGGGATGCTTGGATTTGGTGATCTTTCCAACCTCACAAGCCCCACAAAGATGATCTTTGAGGAATTTGACACCCTCGATGCCAATGACATGCTTCTTCTTCGCGAGGGTATGCAAGTTCCTCATCCCAGCATGACCAAGTCGTCGATCCCATAACCAGCATTCTGAAGCTTTTGCAAGTAGACATGTGGCATGCTGTGGTCCTGCAGAGAAATCAACAATATACAAGTCTCCTTTCCTAAAGCCTTCAAAGACTTTGGAGTTGTCAGATTCCATTAGCACAAAGCAACGAAGTTTGCCAAAGACAACAACCATATCGAGATCACCAAGCATTGAGACAGACATGAGGTTGAATCCTAAGGACTCGACAAGCATGACTTTGTCCATGTGTTTATCCTTTGAGATTGCAACCTTACCTAGACCCAATACCTTGCTTTTGCCTTTGTCAGCGTAGGTGATATGCTTCGGATGAGATGGTGACAAATCAGTGTCCATCAACAAGTTCCTGTCACCAGTCATGTGATTTGTACATCCACTATCGAGGACCCACTCAGTAGATTTGGGTTGTTCATCCTGCAGATGAATTAGTGCAACTTACGAACCCATATACTTCATCAGTGAAGAATATGATATCAATTTCATCAACAGTAAAAAAAATTAGCAGTATGAGGACGTGAGAATTGAATGATTCATTTATTCATGATTAGCTTGCGTCCTTTCAAGCATATTCAGGTCTCCAGCAAATTCTTCAGACGAGTAAGTTTGTCTGGAGACCTGACCCTGCATAAGAGATTAGTTCTTTTTCTTCACCACCCACATCTGGAGGGGTGGCAAAGAGTTCATCATTCTGCGAGCTCCATAAGAAAATGATGGCATAGAAGCCAGTGCACTTCGTTTCACAGAAGAGTGGTTAGGATAAGCATATGAATAAGCAGAGAAATTATTCGAGGACTTATGAACATAATGGTTTGAAGAATGATACACATATTCATGGCCCTTAGACTTTCCCTGCGAAACAGAAGTGTTAGCACGATGATGTTCATATGAGGATTTTGATCCACGTGAGGAACTTGATCCATATGAAGAATTTGGTCCATATGAGGACTTGGATCCATATGAAGATTTTGATCCATATGAAGAATATGATCTGGGGTTCCTATTCTTCACGGGTGGTGTCATGATGACATTCACCTGAAGATTTTCAAGGCATCTTTTAGGAACCCAGATTTTCTTTATAGGGGGGCCGTTCCTGTAGTTAGTTCCAACATATCGAGCAAATACTTCACCATTCTGATTCTTAAACAGTTTATAGTTGAGGTCAAATGACTCATCAGAGGAATATGAAGAATCACAGGTAAAGCCAGATAAAGTGCATGGATCTACAGGAGGTCCTTTTGTAGCAACCCATGAGGTTTTGGGATACTGCTTAGGTTTCCAGTAGGTTCCATCAGCATTGAGTTTCCTCTCAAAGGCAATACCCTCTTTCCTAGGGTTCCTGTTCAAGATCTGCTTTTTAAGCACAACACATAGAGTTTGATGCCCTTTGAGGCTTTTGTAAATGTCTGTCACATACAATTCCTTCAGACCTGCATCATTGTCAGTGATACTCGCGGTATCCTCAGATGAGGAAATTGTAACCACACAGACAGTTGAAGAATTTGCAGCAGTAGAAGCATTTGAACATTCAGGTGATGAATTAGCAGATTCACGTTCAATGCATTTCAGACATGGTGGAATAAACTCTTCCTGAGCGATACTGATCTATTGAGCAAGCAATGAATCGTTTTCCTTCTGAAGATCTTCATACCTCACTCTTAACTTTTCAAGATCTTGCTTTCTTTGAAGAAATTCATAAGAAAGTTTCTCATGATCAGTTAAGAGAGTGTTATGATGATTTTGAAGGTTGTCAAACTTAGTCTGAAGTCTCTGATGATTATCAGTCAGAGATTTGGTTCGATTCAATTCCTCACCCAACAGGTCATCGCTTCTATCTAGTTGATCTTGAATTTTTTCTAAAGCTCTTTGTTGTTTAACAGCAATTCTAGCAAGTTTGGAATAGCTAGGCTTGAGATTTTCATCAGATTCATCCTCACTAGAGTCAGAGGTGGAATGTTTGAGTACCTTGGCACCTTTTGCCATGAAGCAATAGGTGGGAGCATAGTCATCGACGCTTTTGTCGGCAGAGTTGGGGAGGTCATTTTCTTCAGTGTTGAAGATGGACTTGCTGACATAAGCAGTAGCGAGGGCTAGGCTAGCCACACCAGAGTCAGATTCCTCAGATTCCTCCTCTTCCACATTTTCCTCAGATTCAGCTTCAGAGTCCATTTCCTTGCCAATGAATGCCCGGGCCTTCTTGGAACTGCTCTTCTTGTGAGATGAAGATTTTGAGGATTTTGATGATGAATACTTTGAAGATTTCTTTTTCTTCTTTGAATCATCAGAATCATCATCTTTGTAGTTATTCTTCTTTGATTCCTTTTCCCACAGAGGACAATCAGACATGTAGTGACCAGGTTTCTTGCATTTGTGGCAAGTTCTCTTCTTGTAGTCACGAGACGAGGAATCATCATTTCTTAAAGACTTTCCAAAAAGACCATGGCGAGAGAACTTCTGGAATTTCTTCACGAGCATTGCTAGCTCCTGGCTCAATTCTTCAGGGTCACCAAGGCTGCTACCAGAGTCTTCAGCTTCAGACTCAGATACTGCCTTGGCCTTCAGAGCACGTGATCTATCGTAGCTCGGTCCATAGAGATCTCTCTTCTCAGCAAGCTAGAACTCATGAGTGTTTAGCCTCTCGAGGATATCAGCGGGATCTAGTGACTTGTAATCGCCTCGCTCTTGAATCATCAGTGCAAGGGTATCGAATGAGGTATCGAGTGACCTCAGCAATTTCTTCACCACCTCATGATCGGTGATGTCAGTGGCGTCAAGCGCTTGAAGCTCATTTGAGATGTCAGTGAGGCGATCGAAGGTTTGCTGAACATTTTCGTTGTCGAGTCTCTTGAAGCGGTTGAAGAGATTGCGAAGAACATCAACTCGGGAGTCATGTTGAGTTGAGACTCCTTCATTGACCTTGAACAGCCTGTCCCAAATCAGCTTGGCAGTTTCCAAAGCATTCACTCTGTCGTACTGTCCTTTGCTCAGATGGCCACATATGTTATTCTTTGCTTGAGAATCAAGTTGCTCGAATCTCTTCATATCAGCAGCATTCACAAGGGAGTGACTGAGGGAACACCATTTTCCATAACATACCAAAGATCGTTATCAATTGCCTCAAGATGCATGCTCATCTTGTTCTTCCAGTAGGGGTAGTCCGTCCCATCAAAGGTAGGACACCCAGCCGAGACCTTAATCATACCTGCCGTCAACATAACTAAAACTCCAGGTGGTTAAACCAAAATCACACAAAACAAGGGAGTACCTTGCTCTAATACCAATTGAAAGTGCGTTATGTCGAGTAGAAGGGGGGGTGAATAGGCGATTTTTATGAATTCTTCACTGAGGAATTTCAGGGTGAGGAAATTCCTAAGCGAAGAACTACTTGCAGCGGAATAAGTACTCAGGTATAAGCATAACAGAGCAACAACATAGTCATCATGATGAAATGAAAGACAAACACAGAGTACAGAAAAGCGTAAATACAGGATAAGCAGGATGAAGACAAACCGACTGAAGAATTAGGATTGAGAAATTTAGACAAAGCCTTCAGTCAAAGTCTTCAAACAGTAATGATCAGGTACATCAACACATATAGAGGAAATGAAAGGGTTGAGGAAATAGAACCAGTAGGCTCTGTGAAGACAATGATTTGGTCGACCAGTTCCAACAGATGTGACAGTTGTACGTCTGGTTGGAGCGGCTGAGTATTTAAACTCGAGGACACACGGTCCTCACCGTATTCTCCTTGAGCTAAGATCATGCAAATCTCGCCCAACAGTAGTGGTAAGTCTTCACAGGTGACTTCCAAACCTTCACAAACTCGGTCACTCAACAATCCACAATTCCTCTTGGATGCTCAGACCATGACGCCTAACTGTCTGGAGGATACACGGTCCTCAAAGGTAACAAGCGTCGGTTCCACGCAGGAACAATCTCTTCAGTGATGCTCGATCACTTTGGGTTTGTAGGTGTTTGGGTTTGGGATTTGGGTATTTCCTCAGTTGATGGTTTTCGCTCAAAGTCCTCGGAGGATGGGATGCTCTCAAATGACAAGTGTCAGTTTCTCTTGGAGCAGCCAACCGGCTAGTGGTTGTAGGGGGCGGCTATTTATAGCCTAGGGAGCAGCCCGACATGATAAGACATAAATGCCCTTGGCTGATATGACCGTTAGGTGGTAGGATATTTTTGGGACAACTGGCATGCGGCTCAGCAGCGGTCGGATATCTGAGGTTCGAATTCCTCAGGGCTATCATGTTCCTTACTGTGTAGGCAATTCACACTGGTGAATTCCTAACTCCTCAGTCGGAACAAATTCCTCAAAGACCAGAAGATCTTCGTCTCTGTCACTGAAGAAATCTACTGAACTGATATGAGATTTGCAATGGCTTCACTCGAAGGATTGGGTAGGTGTAGGATTTTGAGATGAGCATCACTTGGAAATCAGTTTCCTTAGTATTACCTCGCCCCCCTTTAACAGTACGGTGTTTCATATGACTTAAGAAGAAGAAAATGAAACTATGAAAACAACAGTCTTCGCGCTTCATAATCCTCGCATGAATATCCAAGTCTTCAGGGTCACACCAATTTCTTCATTTTCAAAGTCTTCAGGAGAACCAAAGTCTTCAGCTGAAGACATTCATTTTTAGGGTCGACTTTCACTTTAAATATCAAAATCCTCATCGACTTATAGAACCCGTGTATACTCACAAACACATTAGTCCCTTAACCTATAAGTCTTCAATACACCAAAATCACTAAGGGCACTAGATGCACTTACAAAATTCTTCTACTGAGGACTCCTGTTCTTTGACCCAAAATTACAAAGGGACATGTTACTTCTACTAGGAGTTGAATCCTTAGTAAGGAGTAACATGTTCCTTTGTAATTTGGTTTTTGACTCCCGTTCTTTATCATTTCAAGGCTGCTATTTCCTATTATTGTTGAGCTGTAGAACAAGATGACCTATCAGAGGCCGATTTGTAAGCAATGCAAATTGATTCTTCAGGAGTGATAGAAAATTCATACTTACACAAATCATGGGTCTCTTTAATTCAAAGGATTATCATAGAATTTTTGAATGAAAAATTTCCTACATAAGTCGTTTGATTCGTATGATTGAATCCTATATAAAATAAATTCTACTTTTTACTACATTCCATAGGAACTTTATGAACCACTCAATGATTTGAACCACTTAAAAAATCCTTTGCGATCAAATAACTCAAATCATGTATATAGAATTTAAATGGACATCGCATTATATTTCTACGTTTTTAAAATAAGTAAAATGCATCATTAGTCCTAAATCTATTAGAGGTGTGTCACTTTAGTCCTATAACTTTAAAACTGCAGTTTTGGATCAGTCAAAGTAGGAGTTGCATGTATTAGTTATGATGTTCTTTGGATTGTAGCCAGGGATCAAAACTATTAGAGGCGTGTCAGGTTAGTTCTATAACTTAAAAATGCAGTTTTGGGTCCTAAAACTATTGGTGGTGCGTCAATTTAGTCCTATAACTTAGAAATTGCAGTTTTGGGTCCCAAAACCATGTAAGTTTGTTCATCTTAGGTCATAAGCTTGCATGGCCAGCATTGACCCTCCAACATGTCGCTTGGAGATGCTTGTATTGTTGCCACGTTGACCCAATGGACCCATCATGTTAACTTATGAAAGGTAAATATGCAAGAAAACTCCTAGAGTGTTGTCTCGACTCATTCTCGCACCCTTGTCTTCTTCCACGCATAGAATGTTGGGAGGCGACAATATGAAGACCATCAGTGGAATGATGGCTTGAGCTCAAGCGAGGCGAGTAGACCGGACATCTCGGCCTCACCCAACAGTAGAAGAATGACATGTCGCACAACGTCCATTTGCTACCCACCCGTGGTTGCTGCCGGGGCTGCGTCACTCTCGTCAACCTTTGCGTTAACTTCACGGTTTCCGCGCACTCCTCTGCGTCTTCCGGCAGCGGTGACAATTCCCCACCCATGGCCATGCTCGTGCGCAAACAACAACTTGCACGACCAACTCTATGACAAGGGTGTCGGGGCTACGATGATGTCGTGAGAGAGAGAGGGTGGGTGGGTGGGATGACGTCCTCCATCCAGATTGGGTCGGGATCTCTCCGGCAGCTGCGCCAAGGGATAGGGATGCCGTCCTTCATGCCGACTGGCTCAGGGTCTCCCCGGCGGTCGCGCCAAGCCTCCCAGTGAGGCTGCCCTGCAGCTCATAGCCACACAGGCGATGGACATTTAGATTGTAACACACACTGCAACTGGAATCATATGGACCACATTTGGGGAAGTAAGCACATATAAAGGGCTCGTTTGAAAAAATGCACCATAGATGCTGGCCATGCAAGCTTAGGACTGGAGATGAACAAACTTACACAGGGGACCCAAATTTGCAATTTTAAAGTTGTAGGACTAAAATGGCACAGCTCTTATAGTTTTATAATCCAAAACTGCAGTTTCAAACTAATAGGACTAAATTGACACATCTCTGATAATTTTAGGACCCAAAACTAAGTTATAGGATTAAACTGACACAATAGTTTTAGGATTTGTGATGTATTTTCTTATCTTATAATCTTATAAATATAAAAAGACCCAAAGGGGCATATCCAATTAATCTCGGTCATCCAATTATGTCAATCCAACGACCTAAATTGCTTTAATGTCGAGCGCTCAACATGTTTAGCGTGTAGTTAATTTCATACCAAATATAACGATGATCACATAAATAATATCCTACATAATATCCGCATACACTTAATATACTTTAATTGCACGTACACATTGACTGCTTCTTAACAAAATCCTGAGTCAAAACCATGTGCCATGTGGACGAGGCGGCAAAACGACACACACCTATCTCGTGAGTCGTGACCGGCACCTCCGCCCGCAGCCGAGCCAACGATTGGCCCCGGCCCACCGCCGCACCGGGAAGCAAAATTTAGGCCACCCAAACCCGGGAGGAAAACCCATCCATTCCCGTTCAAACCCAGCTCACCTTCCTCCCCCCTTCCCACCCGCCGCCGGCGCCACCGCCGCCCCGGGACGAACGATGCTGCTGGTCAGCCAGGCTGCCAACGGCTCCCTCTCCGCGCGGCGGCTGCCCTCCAAGCCGCTCGCCAGCCGCCGCGGCGCCAACCCCTACCCTCTCTTCGCCGGCCCGCGCGTCGCGCGCCGCCGCCTCGTGCTCTCCGGCGCCGCCGACGCGCGGGACGCGCCCCGCCGCGCCTCCGCCTCGCCTCCCGCCCACGCGGCCGCGGGCGAGGGCCCCTCCGGCTCCCCCGCCGCCACCGAGGACCCCGTCCTCCTCGGCGTCAGCGACGACCGCGTGCCCCTCGAGGGCGTCATCCAGGTCGAGAAGCCCGGCCAGGCCGACGCCCAGTCCAAGCTCGTCTCCTACGCGTAATCCCCGCACCCCCGGCGCGCCATTCCCCTTTTGTATTTATGTTCGTCTTCGATTCGCACGTTCGGTTCGTTCGCTGATCCCTTGCGTTCGCAGGAAGATAGGGCTTCTGGCCGGAGGGGATCTGCTTTGCCTGCTGGTCTTCTCCGCGATTGGGAGGCTCAGCCATGGCCTGCCCGTGCTTGACGTCGAGACGTTCAAGACGGCCGACCCGTTCATTGCTGGTCAGAGAAACGTGTCCACCCCTGCTTCTTTTTTCCTCTGCTGTTCTTCTGTTGGACGAAGGGGTTGCTAACTGAATCGGGTCTTCTGCAGGTTGGTTGCTTAGCGCCTACCTCCTTGGCGGATTTGGTGATGATGCCAAAGGAAGCAATGGTGTTGGGAATGCTGTAACTGTTGCGGCCAAATCCTGGGCTGTTGGGATACCGGTAATTTGTCTCCTATCAGCACTTGTACTCAAAACCCAAACAAGACCTTAATTTTATAATTAGAACGGCAATAAATCCACTGATTTCGTAATGCGTATTTATAGATTGTGAGTTCATGTTATGGACATTGTAGAGTGTATACCCATTTGCTTAACAGATAATCAGCCGTTGCCTGTTAGCCCGGTTCCATCAAGCTATCCATGTCCATTCTGCTGAGCATGTGTTCTATCGTGAATCCTTCGTAGTTCATTGTGTCTGATATGTTGTATTGTACCCGGCCTTTATCAATACATCTATTGGATGCATACGTCAATTTTTAACAAGGAATAGTGGAAAACCACCCCTTGTCGGCAAAGATAGCATACTGTTTTGGTTCCGTGGCTTTTGAAGGCAAGTTAGGGAGACAGTTTAAACATAATATATGAGAAAGCCTGTATTATCAGTTTCAGCAATGAAATTGGGGGGTACCCCTTAATTCGAGAAAAAAACTATATGAGAAAAGTTGAAGAGGATGGATTCATCTTAGAGAAAGGGCACAAGCAAAAAGTAGAATGGAATTTTTCCCAATAACCTAAAAAATTCCCTGTTTTTTTAGCTGTAATGGAATGTAGAGAGGCTCCTGCAGTCATGTATTAATCAAAGGTAAAATAAGGTTACATGATATGTAGTACAAGGTACAGGGTCTTTGACCCTAATCCATAAGGACTACACTTATGTCAGGGAACAAGAGTTCTAGGTAGTTTGCTCAAGAGTGCAAATCTTGCTTGAATCTAGACAGCCAGGACCTATGTGAATATGGAATCCTTTGGAAATCATATTGTTTCTTTCACATTTGACTCAAAATTTGAAGTATATATAGTCAGATAAGCTTGTTACACATTTGACTACCTTTTAGTAGCCCAATGAAGATGCATTGCTTTACAAATTTTTTATTGGCGCTACCAAATAGACAAATACATCGCCTTACTAAACAAACTAAGAATCTTCTCCATGGCTCTATCGACCGAGTGATGTGTCCAAACCTCTAAAATTGATTGTTGCCTTTCCTATCCTGTGGTAGTGATGATGTAAAAAAAAACCTAGTCAAAATTTTATGGTTCCGCAATCATGGGGAAGCAAATGCTGGCATTCTTTTGTGCTTGCGTACTTGATACATGCCTCACCTCAATAATGTCTTGTGGATATAAAGATGGTGTTCTGTTCTGTGTTTAACTTGTGCAATTTACTGCTATGTCTTATGGTTTATCTGTTGTGCTAGTTTCTTTTTATGCCAATATTTTTTGGGGGATGGTAATACCTGAAGCACAACACGACAGGTCTTGTATTTATGAGATTATAACTAAAGAAACAAGCAACGATGATGGCATGACGTGCATTTGAGTATCTGTGGTTTTTGACATGCATGCTGTGGTGTTAAGTCTACGATTTCTATTTGTTTGGATCACTTTATAGGATTTTAGACATTTATGCCAATTTATTGCTCAAGATGTAGGCTATGCTAGGAGATTATTTGTTTCAGAGTGTTGAACCATACATAATTTTGTTAGATTTCCATGAACAAGACTACGAAATTCAGGAAATCTTACACAAACATAATCGAGCTTGGTCAGTCTTCTGAAGCTGGAGAGCCGTTGTTAACTTGCATAAGTCTGCACTTGCATCTATGTGTGTTCTGAACTCTCTAAAAACATGTTCATAATCATGTTTCTTATTATGCGATTGTTCCCACTCTTGTTTGTTTGATGCCTTCATTAGCATAGAAGCATCTGATGATGATGTGTCTGCTGGTTTTCAATGTCTGGTACTGACTTCAGTGTGCTATCTCCTTTCAGTTGGGAATTGCCATTCGTTCAGTGACCGCTGGTCATATTCCACAAATTCCTTTCGTCTTGGTGGCCATGGGAAGTACTGGGGTCTTGTTGACTGCATGGCGTGCTCTGATTTCCCAAGTTCTTTCTGCTGGACAGAGCAAGAAGGATGATGTATACAGAAAGGGAAATCCTTTTGAGCTTTTCGAGGTTAGAAGTTTTTTTATATTTTAAACCATTACCACAGCATCGTTGATTTCATTCAGATGTTTCCATCGAAGGCCATTTTGGCTCAAAATTTTCTCTGAAATGTATCCTAGTACAATTGATTAGCCTATTAATAAACATGTCCTAACATATGCTTCCTTCTCTTTTGGCACATTTTTTCAATTGATTGTAGCTAGTTTGTCCGAAAAATGATATTCTAGGTCTTTGTTTGCTGTTTTGCAAATATTTACACATAGAGCAACACTTCATCCTTTCTGAGGTTACTCCTTTATCTCTGATGATTGCAAACAACATAGAAATGTTTTTCATTATTTCATACGGCAGGTTCTGTTGTAACTTTTTGGGTATAATTTGGCATTTTTTTTCCCAATTGATAAACTTGTCATGGAAGGAGAAGCTCATCTTTGTAACAAGGTCGAAAAGCTCTTAAAACAAATGCAATGATGAAGATTGAATTATATTGCTTATTTTCTAGTAGAAACTTTGCTCTGTGCAAAGGCTTTGTGCTTCTTGGTTCCCATCCAAAGTCATCTTCGTTTCTACTGCGAATTGTTATCTTTCAAGCACTGACAATGGCCGGCTTTTACTTATGCCAACTTACTTCCTTTATCCTTGCAGTTGCTCACATCGCTAGTGCGGAGGTGGTGAGATCTTAAGCTCAAAAAAGCAAGGATTACCACCAACCTTGTGTAAGTACAATTTTGAAGGCCATAGTCGGATCATATGCAGAAACTGCTTGACAGGTTCGCAGACAGAGGCAATGCACCCGCATACTAATATTAAGAAGATGTAGCTGATTAATCACTTGTATTACTGTATGCAGTCTGACTCAATCATTCTAATACTAATGAATAAACTGTGCCCGCTTGATCATGATTTTTTCTGTTTCTTCCTACTTTATGCACAAACGATTGCTGCTTCGCTTACAGATGCAATTGCCTGTTTTGCACCGAGTACACCAATGTTCCCTCGCTAACAAAGAGCAGACAAATGCTATGGATTCAGAGTAACGGTACATTTTTATCCCCTTGTCATCACCAGGAAACATCTCAAAAATGAGTGGAGAACAATATGATTTTTTGCAGTACAGCTGCAGGGAGCATGGGGGGAAAGAGAGGAGATTTTAGGGTGCAAATTGTAGTGGTTAGTTAGTGAAGTGCTAACGGTATCACTGACAAGAACTGGAGGTGAGACGCAGAAGGCCTGATCCCTACTACTTCTACGCTACTAGGATCACTGACGGCTCAGCCAGCCAAGCAGGTCTAGTCTAGATGCCGCCCCTGAAGAAGGGCTCGCCGAGGAAGGAGCTGGAGTAGGTGCCGCCGCCGTTGGGGAAGAGCGTGAGGAGGCAGACGACGGCGAGCACGAAGCCCCACGCGTAGCGCTCGCTCCCCAGCGGCGTGATCTCGTCCTGCGCCGGGATCTCCTCCCCGTCGCGGATGAAGGTGGCGAAGAGCCCCCACGCCAGGCACAGCACGCTGCCGCCGACGGCGTCCGCCCCCAGCAGCAGCGACGTGCCGAACGACAGCAGCGCCGCCGTGCGCCGCCCGAACAGCGCCTGCGCGACCCGGCCGCCCTCCAGCCGCCCGACCGGCAGCAGGTTCAGCGACGTCACCACGATCCCCAGCAGCCCCGCGAACGCCAGCGGGTCCACCGGCACGCCCACGCCCTCCACCGCGTTCGGCAGCACGTTCCCCAGCTCGTCCGCGTACGGCCCGATCACCTGCTGCACGAACGACAGCAGCGGGTTGTTGTAGAAGAACTCCGGCCGGATGAACCTGCCAGTCCGCCGCGCGCGAAACGTCGTCAGAGCTCTGGCTGGGGTTAACAATGGCGAGATCGATGTGTGTGTGGTGGTGCTGCTGCTACTTACAGGGCGTTCTCGCCGCCGTTGAAGCTGCCGTCGGCGATGAAGGCCGAGACGGCCAGCACCACCGACGTCAGGTACGCGCTGGCCGTGCGGGCCACGGGGATGTCGAACAGGGCCTTCTTGCTCGGCAGCAGCGACTCGTAGTTGTTCATCACACCCAGGCACCCCGTCCAGTTCGACGGCACCAGGAACGATGGGCTCAGCTTCACCCCGTACCTCGCCGCCGTCAACCTCGTCGCGATCTGCCATGAAATTGTTGTTCCCAAGACCATTATTACAAGGACGAGCATACATGCAAGAAAAGCTTAACGGAAATGATAAAGCTTAATTAGCAGGTGCAGTACCTCTGACACGCCGAGGATGGAGAGGAAGCCTCCGAAGAGGGGGAGGACGTCGGAGACGTAGTCGTCGAAGGACGCGCCAGGCTTGAGGAAGAAGCCGCTCATGAGAGCTATGGTCCCGAAGGTCGTGACGGCCAAGGCCACGGCGCTCAGGTAGCCCCACGGCGTGCTCAGCTTGGTCACCTCCAGCTGCAGCTCAATCTCTGCTTTCGGCTGCACCATGCAGACCTGCTTGGTGATGTCGTCGTTCCTCTCCTCCATGAACCACAGGGTGACCTCTGTCCCTGCCGCCTCGGCGATCTTCTTCTCCAGCTTCGGCCTCACCTCCTCGATGGGCTTCCTCAGGTTGCCGATGAAGATGCCGCCGTCGCCGAACCTCCGCACGTCCACCGCGAAGAACGTGTCGTACCCGAAGCAGCTCTTGAGCTGCACCATTAATTCGAGCACCCAGATTTCAACAAATCTTCACGAAATTTTTCCCATGATTGAACTGTGAATACCAACTAGCAGTACAAGCGATGATCGTTGAGGTTAATGAATAGATTACCTTGTTGAGGTCGAGCGCCTTGAAGGTCTGCTCGGCCTCCTCCAGCCTCTGCTTCTCCCGTTCCAGCGTGCCCTTGATGAACCCACGGAGCAGGCCGCCGACCGGGCTGGCGTCGGGCTCGCGGTCGAGCTCCCGGAGCTTCCGGTCGGCGCGCTTCTTCTCGAGCTTGATGGCGGCCTCGATGGACGGGTTGCCCATGAACTTCTTGAACTCCTCGTCCGACCTCCAGTCCACCTCCTGCTGCTCATCCCTGCTCTTCTTCTCGCTGTCCTCGCCATCACCTCCTTCCTGATGATCTCCTCCCCCTCCTCCTCCGGCATGATGCGACGACACCTTCTTCGCCTCCTCAACCTTTTGCTCGTCAGGAGCAACGGCAGTGGAGGAGACCGGCCGGTTCTCCGTCGCCTGATTTTGCTCCCGCAGCGAGCACCTGAATAGGGAGCTTCTCCTGAGAGGCCTGAGAGGTGGCCTGTGATGGTTCTTGCAGAAGCTTCTTGGTAAGGTTGCTCTCCCACCAGTGCTGCTGCTGCTGCTACACACGATAGTTGCAACGAGCGAAGTGGAAGCCATTACTGGTGGCGAGCTGCTGTGAAGCTCGATTGATGGTGCCTGCTGCCTGTTCGATCTGGTGCTTTGATTTTGGTGTGGAGATCCTGGGAGCTCATGGGGGGAGCTTAAAATGGTTCGGAAGGAGCAGGAAGGCGAGCGTTCTAGAAGGCTGGAGAATGCGCCGGGAGGAGTCGTGAAGAATGCGACGGCCGGAGCAGCAGATGTGATCGAGTAGTGGCGGGTGGCGACGAAGGAGGTGAAGGCCCCGGCTTATCCAATTGGTCAAGAGAAATGTACACTTGGCGGCAGCTCGGCTTGCTAGAGCTTCTAGCGTGGGCCCTGCCTCGAAAGTCTTTGGTAACTTGCTTTCCGTACACTCACATTTGGGCCAAATTCGAACATTTTAACTAGTATTCCATCCATTTCAAAATAAGTGTCTTTGATTTAGTACTATCTCCGTCTTATTTGTCGCTTAAACGGATGTATCTAGCACTGAAGCACATCTGGATATATCCATTTCAGCGACAACTAATTCCGGATGATGGTACTAGTACAACTTCGACTAAAGTTGTAGTTAATCAAATCAAAGACACTAAAGTTGTACTAAATTAAAGACACTAAATTTGTATTGGTAGTTTTTTTTTGCGGGGTGTAGTAGTAGTCATTTTGACATTAGAAATTGTTTGCTATCATTTTGACATGCCGGAGAATTTTTTTAGATCATTAGTTTGTAATGAAAAATATTTGAATATTTTTTATATTTAAAGATGCTTGATTTAGGACGAACTATAACTTTAAGTATTTTGCAAAGGAGGCAGTGTTCATGTAACAAGATTAATTGTTTATATATGCATGAGGGAGTGTACAGTAACATGGCTCGCTAAAATCTACATACATGAGAATATAGGATTTGCAGAGCTTATACAACTGAATATGTATGTTTTCAAGTCCAAGAAAATATACTCCTTTTGTTTGCAATTATAAGATGTTGACTTTCGCTTCTTTTACGCGTGACTTTGACTATAATTTTGTTTAGATATATTTTTTCTGAAATGTTTTTTTGTTTAAAAGTAATATTAGATTTAGATTAAGTCTCTTTTAAGTGTTGTGTGTGTATCTACTGTGGCGGCGTTTTGATGTCGCGTGGAATAGAAGTCCAACAGTTTGATCACCATCTTGGTTTGGTTCTCTGACAACACCACGAACCCTGTCGTATTCTCGTCATATAGGCATGGTGGATTGTCATCCAATGTGTGGCGATGGTGACGATGATGCTGGGTTCGTGTCTATTTTGTCCAATGGTTCTATAGTGGGTGACAAAGTAGTGATTCAGTAGCCTGACCTACTAGATATCTTTGTTTTTGTTTGAAAAACTAACTAGTGAATGATCATTCATTACAAACTTAACGACAAACCATTTGGCGGCCATAGGGTCTAGGAGTCGACATTGTCTAACTTGGACTCTTGAAGGTACCCGCCTACTTGGGAGGTTTCCTCCTTCGTAGCTACGCCCAGTTGCCGGCTCTGGGCACCCGGGGAGGCATTCTCATGCTTTGGGATGGTTCCGTCATTGACATCAATGACACTGTGGTATTGGAATTCTGTCTCTCCGCCTCGGTCACCTTGCGTGAGTCTAGCAACACGTTCAAGGTCACCACCATCTATGGCCCTTCTACCACCTCGAGAAAAGATGATTTCTTTGCTGAATTGATCACTCAAAAGCCTGCATATGGATCCAAGTGGCTGGCCCTAGGTGACTTCGATCAAATCTACCGGGCTCGTGACAAGAATAGGCGCAACATTAATAGAGGCCGCAACACCCTTAAATCTTGTGGGCTCAAAGAGATCCACCTCTAGAACCATCGCTTCACTTGGAGTAATGAAAGGATAAATCCTACTGTGTGCAAGCTTGACTCTTTTTTCTGTAACACCGAATGGGACATCCACTTCACTCACGTTTTGCATGCCTTGTCTTCGCCTCTCTCCGACCATTGCCCGCTCTTTCTTGCTAATGAATGTGGCCCTAGAAGACTCCAGAGCTTCAAGTTCGAAAATGTTTGGCCCTCCCTTCCGCGATTCAATGAGAATGTGCATAACGCTTGGAATGAGCATACGGTGCACACCGAGCCTTGCCAAGTGTTATTCCACAAACTTCCACAAACTCAGGAAGACTAGTGTCCAGCTTTACGAATGGAGTAGAAGCCTCTTCTCCAAATCCAAACTCCAACTTCATCCTGCTCTTAGGATCATTCTTGAGCTCGATGTGGCCCAAGAATCCCACACCTTAAGCCAGGCCGAGCATGATCTCCGGCCTCAGCTCCAGAAAAGAGTGGTGAGTTTGGCGGTCCTTGAGCGTTCAAGAAAGAAACAATCTGCTCACATTGCAAATTTGTAGGAGGGTGATGCCAACACCAAATACTTCCATGGGCACATCAATGCTAGAAGGTGAGAAAACTACATTCCCTGATTGGAGCGTAATAATGGTTGGGTCACCAAGCATGAGAGAAAGTAGGAAATCATTCTTGATCACTTCTCAAACATCATTGAAAAGGCA
The DNA here is from genome assembly GCF_002162155.2 of Triticum dicoccoides. Lineage (NCBI taxonomy): Eukaryota > Viridiplantae > Streptophyta > Magnoliopsida > Poales > Poaceae > Triticum > Triticum dicoccoides. The sequence goes on from NC_041387.1 coordinate 50,008,206, forward strand.
AATGCTAGGAAGAAAGACTTCAATTGGGATCAATTTCATTTTGAGGACTGTGACCTTGGTAAGCTTGATGAGCCCTTCACGATGGAGGAAGTGCATAATGCCATCAAGCAAATGCCCATGACAAGGCCCCTCGACCCGATGGTTTCACCAAAATGTTCTTCAAATCATGTTGGGGAATTATTAAAGATGATGTTATGCAGGTGATCACTACAAAAAAAATGCACTTCCGTGATGATACGTGTTTGTCACAGTAGGTCGCGTTTTCTGTCATGCATGTACATCCATGACAAATTTATGACAGAATCAAGATAGTCATACATGTGCTGTCGTAGAAGTGTTCCATGACATTACCAAAATTATCATCACGAAAGTGTCCACTTCCATGACGATAAATCGCGCGTCACAGAAGTGCTTTCGTCAAGGGTGACTGACACGTGGCATCCACCGTAACGGAACGCTGTTAAGCTATTGGGTCGGGTTTTGGATCCGATAACCCGTTAACAGCCCCGACCAATGGGGATTTTCCACGTGTAAAATCATCATTGGCTGGAGGAAACACGTGTCGGCTCGTTGTTGGGATAGATGTCATCCACTCATTGGACAGAAGGCGCCTATGATACGTCGACATGTGGCACGACCCAACAGAGGCCCATTCCTGTGAAAAGGCCGGCCCATTTGACTTGGTCAAAAGGTGACGTGTCGGCCCATGGAAAGCCTGTTAACGGCCTGTTCGCATATAGCCCATTTACAGCCCGCTAACCCAAGGCCCGTTACGCCCTATCCGAATTAGGCCCAGTAGCATCATCTGGGCCATCCAATATGATTCCAGCCCGTTTTCACTTCTGGCCCATGTATGGCCCATGACGTCTTTCGGCCCATATGAGGCCCTATGTAACTCTTGGCCTATTAACGGCCCGTGGTGAAACTGGCCCGCAATGAACAGTGTATCACTTTAGACCCATTAATGGCCCGTGGTGAAACTGGCCCGTAATGAGCAGTGTATCACTTTATACCCATTAAGGGCCCGTTATTCAGTTGGGCCATTTCCAGCCCATGTTATATTTCGGCCTTCTTAGAGCCCATTTATTCTTGGGCTCATTTCGAGCATTCATTTACTTACGGCCCATTACTGTCATTTTCTGCTTGTGGGCCAAATTCAACCCGTGGTTACAGTCGGCCCATTTGTGGTCCGTTAATACATTGGGCCGTTTTCATAGCGTCATCAAATATAGCCTATTAACGATGGCCCGTTATGGTCGGTCCATGAACGGACGATTCCAACTCTAGCCCGTTTACGACCATAACGCGGCCTGTTATTGGCCCATGTTTGGCCAATCGATCATACGGCCCGTATAAGGCCCATTGATGATACGGCCCGTAGAAGGCCCATTGTTTCTATGGCCCGTAGAAAGCCCAATGTTTCTACGGCCCGTAGAAGGCCTACTGTTTCTACGGCCCGTAGAAGGCCCACTGTTTCTACGGCCCGTAGGAGGCCTAGTGTCACTACAGTAAATATTAGCCCATGTTTATTGTGGCCTAGTTTTAAAAAATAGGTTATTGCAGCCACTAGTAAACCACGGAAAAAGAACTGCACTGACTACAAGCAAACAAATAAACAAGACAACAAGGAAATAAATAAGTAAGGAACTTATGCTAGGGTATCACGGCTATTACACATATTATATCCACTGGGCATCAAAGTTCACCACCAGTCCAAATATAGGGAACACAACAGCATATAAACGCCGCAGCAAAACAAGTCCAGAACTGAAACCACTTCAGAAGAGTTCAAGAAACAATATCCTGGGTACCCATAATGTTGGAAAGATGCTTAGCAAGCTTATTAACTTTCTCTTATTTGGCGCTTAAATCCTCCAGCGCTTGCTGTTGCACAAGAAAGTACGCATCTGAATTCTGCAGGGACTTCCTCAGTCCTTCGGCTTCTTGCCGCATCACGGCTGACTGATGCCTTTCAGCTTGTAGCTGAGACTGAAGAAGCCGAAGTGATTCAGGCAGCGAGTTCGAAGAGCTTGTGCCAGTGGTACTAGCCAGTAACTCAAACACTATATCAACGCAGGACTGTGGGGTTTTCTCAATGTCGGATTTTGGGTTCCGGCAGACCCTTGAGGTTTGAACACTGGGGTACGCGCAGAGATTATGCCCTCTGCCTACCTGCTCCTCACCGAATCGCTAGGATCTAAACTACGAAAGAATCAGCACAAAGACACAGGGTTTATACTGGTTCGGGCCACCATTGTGGTGTAATACCCTACTCCAGTGTGTGGTGTGGTGGATTGCCGCTTGGGCTGATGATGAACAATACAAGGAAGAATAGCCTCGCGAGGGTCTGTTCTTGGCTGGTGCGATGAAGTGCTAGGAGGAGTTCAGTCGCCCTATCTCTCTCTCTTTCTATTCTAGATGTATGCCAGATACCAGATCATCATCTACCCTGGGGGTGGCTAGTCCTATTTATAGGCAAAGGCCCTGGGCCTCTTCCCAAATATTGAGCGGGAAGGGCGCCAACAATTGGCCATTTTGAAGGGGAACAGCGGGTACACTTATCCTGACTAAAGTTGGTCCTCGCCTGTCAAAGGCTCTGGTGGTGACGCCGGCTTGGGATCCACGGTGACCTCCGTCCTACCGTTGGACTGGTCTTCGTCTTGTTGCACCAAAATGGATGCCTTTGCTTGATGCTCTCGCCTGCGCTTGCTCCCCTTGCACCAAAGAGGAAAGAAGGACACTGCACGGGCTGGCGCCCGACTGGCGCCCGACTGGCGCCCTTGGTCGTCATGGCTTGCGTCATGGGCACCTCGCGAGGTACCCTGCCTTGAACTCTCCGCCTCCTCGTGAGTCAGCCTGATGAGGCCATGCCTGAGGAAGCTCCTTGTCGTCCGCCCCGCGATGCTTGGCCCCTCGCGAGGGTCTTGAGCTTGTGCTGATGAAGATGGGCTGTGCTGGGCCCCCTTTGAGCCACGCCGCAGGCCGCAGGCAGGCAAGTCTGGGGACCCCCGTTCCCAGAACACCGACAGTAGCCCCCGGGCCCACGGCGCGCCCGGACTTGGCCGAGCAGAGAGGCGAAAGGGCAAGTGCGAAGCGTTGTGGGCCCTAAGAGCTTGCGGTCTTGGGCGCCACGTGGCGGTTGATTGGACATGGGCGGCACCGTTCCCCACGATGCCTCGGCAACTGCACGGATTCGACAACTCCCTGCATGCAAAGCGGGTCATGATTACCTGCGATCGTGGAAGCCGACGGTTGGCCTCCTCTGGCTATAAGTACGGAGCGGCGCGAGCCACTCCAGTTCATCTTCCTCTGCTACTTCTCCTCTTCTTCATCTTCGCCACTGCTCCGCCTTGCCGCCATGGCTCCGATACGCCGGTTCTCTGTGGAAGAGAAAGGGAAGCCCCCCGAGAGGGCCTCGACTCACTTCCGCCAAAGAAGCGGTTGGTCCTCTGCCGCCGAGATGAGGGCGCGCGGCAGGAGGTGTTGAGGCCTTGGTGCGAGCGGCCGCCGCCAGGGTTTCCGCTGCCCTTGTACGCCCACCTTGAGGGCCCTACAGGAGCTGATGCTGAGCGCCATGGACGACGCCGCCGTCGGCGCCGGCGGGTCACGGCGGTGCCCGTTGTCCCTTCGGGAGTTCACGCCGAGGGCTCCTCCCGAGAGTTTGTGCTCCACGCCGCCATGCCTCCTCGATCTTGGATTCGCCTTCCTCCTTCCTTCGCCTTTGAGATCCCGCCTAGGGGGCCTTTCAGGCTCTGGCTGCAGCACGCCGATTGCCAGACTCCTGCGACCGATACGGATGTCGAGGTCGTCGCTCCAGGTAAGGTCTTCATGACCCGGGGCTGGGGCGAGATCGCCCGGGTTTGCAGGACGAGGGGCGCCCTCGTGATCCACCTGGAGTTCGACGGTGCCTCCATGATGTTCTTCAAGGTCTTTGGCGAAGATGGGCGTCGGCTGGAGTGCTGTCCCATAGGCAGCAGTAGAAGCCCCAGAGCGGCAAGGACCAGGCCTGCCGTCACACGTTCTTCTAGCAGCTCCTCAAGCGGCGTGGGCGCCGGAGGATACAGCGACTCCGCCGAGCTCTTCGCAACTCCAGAGACGAGCAACGACAGCTATGAGCCCCCGAGCCTACGCCGCTCTCGGAGCAGGACGGGCTCGTTAGGCCGCCATCGTCTCTGGTCTGGATGAGGTTGGCGCCGGTGCCTGGCGGCCCACTGTTGATGATGACGTCTGCCATGATGGTTCCTGTAGTTAGGACTCCTTAGGATATGCGTCTTTTGTCCCTGCGAGGAGCCAGAATACGCCACGCGGGGGCTTGTAAGGTGTCTGTAGCTCCATTTGTCAATATGATCCTTATCGTGAAGCGGTGCGAGATGCTTATTCCGTCTTAGCTTAGTTTCTTCCTTTCGGACCTCGTGAGGGCTTGATGCTCTGCGCCGATGGGTCCCAGTCCCAAGGCGGCTTCAGCCATCGCTGGTATGCCAGGTCGCGATGCCGTGGTCAAGGCCAGGAGGTGAGCGGCCCGAGGTCCGGTAAGAGAACCTGAGTCGCGATGCTCAGGAGGTCCCCCTTAGCGCTCAAGCAGCCATCATTTGGTGAGAAAGGAGAGCAACGCTGCCAACACGGGATTGCATTAGGTGCGGGGATGGTGATGCGATAGCTAATGTTCTCGTAGGATGACTTATCTTGTGGGTCAGGAAACGCTTCCTGGTGGGGGGCTAGGTCCGTGCCCTGGCTGGCGAGGGGTTGCTTGGTGAGGTCCTCACGTGCTCCTCCCCTCTCGCCTTCGCTCCCCTTTCTGCTCTACGTCCTCGGGTCCCGGCCCTCGAGCTGGTCTCAACCATCGCTAGCATGCCAGGTCGCGATGCCATAGACATGACCAGAGGGTGAGGGCTGGAGGGCCAGTAGGAGCCCTGAGTCGTGATGCTCAGGCACCCCCCTTCAACGTGCAAGTGGTTCGCGCGGGTGAGAGTGAAGAAGACACCGTGAGGGCCTCGCCTGATGATGCTCCTTGGAGGGACCCTGCAGGCTCAACACAAAAGGAACGAGAGTTCGCCATGACAATCGATAGTTAGTCGTTAGCTGCTTTGGAGAGGAGACGAGGCGCAAAAGGCCTCGCGGGGTGTGTTGGGGCACCCGTGAACCAGCACGGGGCTCACGGGGCCCGTCCCCAAGGAGGGTTGCGCCCGACACTGGGCCCTATCTTGGAGTGTGTTCCTGCAAATTTGACTAGATGCCGGTGCTCTACGTCCTCGGGTCCCGGCTCTCGGGCTGGTCTCAGCCGTTGCTGGTATTCCAGGTCGCGATGCCGTGGACAAGACTAGAGGGTGAGGGCCGGAGAGCCGATAGGAGCCCCGAGTCGTGATGCTCAGGCACCCCCCCTTTAACGCGCAAGTTAGGTTAGATGTGGAAACTCTACGTCCTCGGGTCCCGGCTCTCGGGCTGGTCTCAGCCGTTGCTGGTATGCCAGGTCACGATGACGTGGACAAGACCAGAGGGTGAGGGCCGGAGAGCCGGTAGGAACCCTGAGTCGCGATGCTCAGGCACCCCCCTTTAACGCGCAAGCTTTCGACATCCAAGAAGAAAAGGTACCGTGAACAGGCACCAAATAACAAGCATGATGGGTCGAAAGCATGGCCCTAAGATAAATGCAGAAGGGGTACATGCCACTGGGTCTGACCCGAGCGGCTTGGGGATAATGCAGCCCGAGGGGCGCCCCCAGCAGAGTAAGCTAAGAACATGAAATAAAAGGGATACACGCCGCAGGGACGGACCCACGCGGCCTGGGAATAATGCGGCCCTGAGGGCGCTCCCAGCTGGAAATGAAACTTGAAAGATGTCACGTGATGATGCTGAAGACGAAGGGGTGTTGATGTAGCAGACTCGGTGGGCCGCGGGAGCCGATCCTCACGAGCCCCCAGGCCCTGGGGCCTCGGGAGGCTCCGGAGGCGCTGGTGGCTCCTCGCGGACCATCTCCATCTCCACCAGGGCTGCGGCACGCCTGACCTCTCGAGCCCCCAGGGTGGCCCTCATGAAGCGCTGGTACGCGGCAGCCGCATTCGGCAAGCCATAAGGCATGCGAACGTAGCTGTGGGGCGGACCCTCGCAGCGTCCCACTTGCGAAGGCCAGAGGCGCTCCTGAGACGTGGGTCGGTTGAGCCCTGGTATGTCGATGCAGACGCGCAGCCCACCATCCTCGCCTGGATGGGGGGCCACAGCGGGTAGGCGGCGGCCGCCTCTCATGACTCTTGACTCCTGTAGCTCCTGAATGGCCTTGCTGACAAACTCCTGAGGGTCTGGCCCTCCTTGCCTTGCTCCTTCTTGAGGGAAATGTGCTTCGAAACACGCCTCCACGTGATGCCCAAGCGCCTCCCTCGCGACCTTGGCGAGGTCGGCGGCCCTCCAGGGGAGAGCCCCCGAGCCCTGCCTGAGGGGGGCGCCGGGCGCGCCTCCCTATGTGATAGAAGGAGTCTCCCCCCTGAGCAGGCGCGGGCCCTGAGGGGCCTGCCTCCTGAGGGGCTGGGCCGGACGATGTCTTCTTCTTCTTAGGGGCGGCCTCGGGAAGCCTCCTGCTTCCCCGGTCCGGGTCTTCCAGTGACGCGGCCTGGAAGGCTCGCTCCAGGGAGCACACTGCGTCTCTCTCTTCGTAGGGCACAATGATGACTCCGCCACTTCCTGGCATCTTGAGGACGTTGTAGTCGTGGTGGGTTACAGCCATGAACTTGGCCAGCGCTGGGTACCCGAGGATGGCGTTGTACGGCAGGCGAATGTGGGTGACGTCGAAGTCAATGAGCTCGGTGCGGTAGTTGTCGCGTGCCCCGAAGGTGACAGGGAGGTGAACCTGCCCGATCGGGACCGTGGATCCGTCGGTGACTCCGGAGAAAGGCTTGGTTGGCTGAAGCTGATTGTAGGGCACTTGGAGATTGTTGAACATTTCCACAGACAGGACGTTGAGCCCTGCCCCGCCATCGATGAGGGTCCTGGTGACTAGCACGTTGCTGATGATTGGGCAACAAAGCATCGGGAGGACTCCAGCTGTAGCCGCGCACTTGAGCTGATCCGCAGAGCTGAACATGATGGCGCATGCCGACCACCTGAGAGGGCGTGTGGCCTTGAGCTTGGGAAGGGATGCATTTACTTCGCGGGCGAACTGCTTGAACATGCGCTGAGAGGCTGGGGCTTGAGCCCCGCCCAGGATGCAGGCGATCGCGCGTGGCTCCTGGAAGCCCCCAGCCCCCTCGTCCTGATGGCGATCCTCGTTTCTTCTTGGCTGCGGCGGCAGCAGAGGGAGACCTGCGTTCCCTTGTGGGCGATCCTCGCGAGGCTGATCCCTCAAGCCTCCCTTGCGAGGCGGGTCCTTCCAGCGATCCTTGCGAGGTTGGTCGCGCCACCCCTGGCGTGGGCCGCGGTCTTCCCAACGTCCTGCGTTCCTTCCTCCTCCCCGGTCGTAACCCCGGTCGTTGTGGTCGGGACATCGGCTGACCCTTCCTTCACGCACGGCCCGGAGCTCTTGGCATTCATTGGTGTTATGGGTGTGGAGGTCGTGGTACACGCAGTACCGACTGCCCTTGGAGGGTTCGGGCTGATCTCTGCCCCGCTTGGTGTCTGGCTCTGCCGTGAGCACGGCAGCCCCCTTGTGCTTCACATCCTTGGCTTTGGGCTTCTTCTCTTCTGGGTCTGCGGCAGGCAGCTCGAGGAGGGAGAGGCGCCCCTCCTCAGCCCTGGCGCACTTGGTCGCCAAGTTGAACAGCTCCAAGGAGGTGCACAGGTCTTCACACATCGCCAACTCCTCCATCATCTTGACGTCGCGCACGCCATCGGAGAAGGCTGAGATGATGTCCTCCTCGGTCACCTTGGGGATCTTGAGGCGCGCGTTGTTGAAGCGCTGGATGTACTTATGCAGGGTTTCCCCTGGCTGCTACTTGATACGGTGCATGTCGCTCACGACGGGTGGCCGGTCGCGAGTACCCTGGAAGTTGGCGATGAAGCGGGTGCGCATCTCGTCCCAGGAGGAGATCGTGCCTGGTGCCAGATTCAGGAGCCAGGTGCGGGCCCCGTCCTTGAGCGCCATGGGAAACCAGTTCGCCATGACCTTCTCGTCTCCGTTGGCGGCCTCGATGCCCAGCTCGTAGAGCTGTAGGAACTCTGCAGGGTCAGCTGTGCCGTCGTAGCGGGGAGGCATGTCTGGCTTGAACTTGCCGGGCCACGCGACGCTGCATAGCTCGGGGGTGAAGGCGCGGCAGCCCGCTGTGGCCACAGGAGGCCTTGGGCGACGAAGAGCTTGGTCCTGTGGGTCCCCATGCACTGCAGCTGGGAGCAGCGCGGGGTCTTGACGTGCCGGAGCAGGGAGCGCTCGAGCGGCTTCTCGAGGGCGTGGGACTTCTTGGCAGCTCTGTTCCTGCCGCGCTGGCGCCTGACGGGGCGGGTTCCGCTCAGGGGCCGCGCGCCTTGGAGCCAGGGTGCCTTCTCGAGGGGGAGGCAGCTGAGGCGCCCCGGGAGCTTCATTGCCTGCGCAGGGCGGGGCACGGTGCAGTGAGAAGGATGGCGCGGGGGAGCCCCCAGCGGCGCGGACGAGGTCGGCGACTCGGTCGAGCCACTCCTCGTAGACGTCGTCGATTGGGCGGTAGCGCAGGAGCTCGTTTGCCGCGATGAGCGCAGCTCGAGCCTCCATGGCCGCGCGGGGCGCGCGAGACGAAGAACCAGCAGGGGTGAGCGAGGGTGTAGCAGTGCGGCCGTCTCGCCTCATGGATGGGTGCTGGGACGATGCTTGCTGCTCGTTCCCCGCCAGGCCGGTGGCGGCGTTGACGGCAGGTGACGGGGAACGACGGGGGCGCCCGCCAACGGGGGCCGTCTGGGCGACGCGGGAAGCGAGGGCGGCATGGCGCTCGGCGCGGGCCCGATGAGCGTCTGACATGGACGCGATGGTCGGAGAAGAACAGGGCGACGGGAGGCGAATTCCGGCGCACCCCTACCTAGCACGCCAAATGTCGGATTTCGGGTTTCGGCAGACCCTTGAGGTTCGAACACTGGGGTGCGCGCGGAGATTACGCCCTCTGCCTACCTGCTCCTCACCGAATCGCTAGGATCTAAACTACGAAAGAATCAGCACAAAGACACAGGGTTTATACTGGTTCGGGCCACCATTGTGGTGTAATACCCTACTCCAGTGTGTGGTGTGGTGGATTGCCGCTTGGGCTGATGATGAACAATACAAGGAAGAATAGCCTCGCGAGAGTCTGTTCTTGGCTGGTGCGATGAAGTGCTAGGAGGAGTTCAGTCGCCCTATCTCTCTCTCTTTCTATTCTAGATGTATGCCAGATACCAGATCATCATCTACCCTGGGGGTGGCTAGTCCTATTTATAGGCAAAGGCCCTGGGCCTCTTCCCAAATATTGAGCGGGAAGGGCGCCAACAATTGGCCATTTTGAAGGGGAACAGCGGGTACACTTATCCTGACTAAAGTTGGTCCTCGCCTGTCAAAGGCTCTGGTGGTGACGCCGGCTTGGGCTCCATGGTGACCTCCATCCTGCCGTTGGACTGGTCTTCGTCTTGTTGCACCAAAATGGATGCCTTTGCTTGATGCTCTCGCCTGCACTTGCTCCCCTTGCACCAAAGAGGAAAGGAGGACACTGCGCGGGCTGGCGCCCGACTGGCGCCCTTGGTCATCATGGCTTGCGTCATGGGCACCTCGCGAGGTACCCTGCCTTGAACTCTCCGCCTCCTCGTGAGCCAGCCTGATGAGGCCGTGCCTGAGGAAGCTCCTTGTCGTCCGCCCCGTGAGGCTTGACCCCTCGCGAGGGTCTTGAGCTTGTGCTGATGAAGATGGGCTGTGCTGGGCCCCCTTTGAGCCACGCCGCAGGCCGCAGGCAGGCAAGTCTGGGGACCCCCGTTCCCAGAACGCCGATACTCACTGTCTACAAGATCGTTTTTATCACCTTTCTTGGAGACCAACAGGGTTGTCTCACTATCTTGAACCTTATCTGCATTACTTTCTCTACCATTGCATAGTGGGGTGCTCTTCTCCAATATTTTGTTTGCATACTACAAGAGAAACAAGCAGACACATCACATGTTTAGCTTGTAGTATACCAAACTCATTTTGGTAAACCGGTTTAGTAGTAAGGTGGACAGGATAACAGCATGAAACAAACATATATCTATGTACTATGGTCACTGTATTGTCCATATCATTCTAGTTTATGTTCCCTAATCAAGATAGAGACACAGTTCAACTCATATATTTTTAAGACACAACAGCATAGACAGAATATAAGTGTGAGAAACTACACAACATTGGCGGCACTTGTAATGTGCATCACATGAGAACATAACTGTTTATACAACTTAAACTGAAATCAACATAGAGCAAGAAGTTAGAACATCAATCCAGTTAAAGAAATAGGTTTAAAACATACCTGTTGCGCCATTGGAGTTTCAATTGGATCCTTCAAATTCGAAAGTAGTTGGTATGAGTAAATACAGTGATGCAACAGCAAAGGAGTATGGACCATAGCTACGGAATCTGACCTGAGAACAGTTGCTCTTCTGCTTTAAACGTGGAGTTTGGGTTAGCTGTGGTGGTCTTCGTGCTTTGGACACTGCAGTAGCTTTACAAACTGCTTGTGTGGGGGTACTCTATGGTGGACATGGTGCTTTGTCAACTATAAGTGGGTTACTATCCGCTGGGGTTGCGGTTAGATGGGTTGTAGCTCGTTCTCTGCCCAATGGTGTAAGTGTGCAATCTGGAAGAGTCTCGATTATGTGTGGTGGGGCTAGTTTGTGGGCCAGTACAACCATGGTTCTATCCGCATCGACGGGTAGCACTGTCTTTTGTGAAGACGGGTTTTTGCTCCCTTAGATACTGCCATCACCCCCTCCAATTCAAATGGCTGATAAACAAGAAAAGAAATTGAGCGTACATACATTGTATGATAGACAGATGTGGTAATTCACATATATGTTGTCTAACCAAACAGGACAGCATGACACAATTTCACATATATGATGTCTAACTAAACAGGATAGCATGACACAGTTTCAGATATATGATGGATAACTTAACAGGATATAATGGCATAATTCAACATATGATGAGTACCTAAACAGGATGACATGACAAAACTATATGATGTCTTTCTAAAATAGGTTGGGATGAAATAATTCACATACATGTTGTCTAAGTATACATGATGGCATGATATAATTGACATAATTGATTCATATACTAAGCAGCTGGCACTCGCATGTATGATCTCTAAACTAAGCAGATAGAATTCAATATTGTGCATATGATGTCTAAACTAAGCAATGCAAGACACCATATGCATCATATAAGAAATATAAACATTGCAACTTAGAGCATACACCTCAAGTGGGATATAGGACTGGTCATCTGTCTCTGAATCCTCCTCTGAGGAGCTCCCTGTGCTCAAATGGATGATACACATGAAGAGTAGTTCAATATACACAGATTGTCGACAAATGGAATACGTGATGAAAAAAAATATGGCATGAGATAATTCACATATATGATGCCTGGCTCCATGGCGGTGCATAATTCACATATATGATAACTGGCTGAAAAACATGGCATTGCACAATTCACATATCAGATATAGAAAGCAAACAGGAGGCATTCACACAAAGCATGTCTAATCTAAGCAGATGGCATGGCAATGCAAGACACCATATGCATGATATGAGCAATATAACCCAGCCAAGTTAGAGCATGTACCTCGGGGGGGGGGGATACGACTGGTCATCTCTCTTTGAATCCTCCTTTGAGGAGCTATCTGTAACCAGGAAGAAATTTGCATCGACAGGTAGCACTGACTGCTCAGAAGACCTTGTTTTCACTCCAGATTTTCCCATGACCGACTCAAATGGCTGATGCACAGGAAGAGTAGATGAATGTATAAACATTGTTGACAAATGGAATACATTATGGAAAAAATATGGCACGATACAATTCACATATACGATGACTGGCTAAACAGGATGGCATTGCATGATTCACGTATATGATGCCTGGCTAAAGAAGATGGCATTGCATAATTCCCATATACTCCCTCCGTTCCTAAATATTTGTCTTTTTAGAGATTTCAAATGGACTACCACATACGGATGTATATAGACATATTTTAGAGTGTAGATTCACTCATTTTGTTCTGTATGTAGTCACTTGTTGAAATCTCTAAAAAGACAAATATTTAGGAATGGTGGGAGTATGATATAGAAACCAAACAACTGGCATTCACACAAAGCAAATCTAAACTAAGCTGATGACATATAAGATGTATAATGTAAGCAATGCAAGGTGCCATATGCATGATATGACCAACATTAGCATGCCAGGTTAGACCAAACACCTCAGGTGGTAAACAGGCATGGTCGGCTCCTTCTGAATCTCCATCTGAACAGTTATCTTCCTCTGCAATACAATCTGGAAATGCAGGAGAGGGGGGGGGGCACTTCGCCCACCATGGAGCAACGTCTGCATGACATTATATTCGCACGCAACGGTCTTCTCTTTTTCTCTACATGTTCAGTACGATTGTGTACAATATCTGACATGCATAATAAAAAGAATAGTTAGATTTTGTAAGGCCTAAGGGGTGCATGCAAAAATCAAGACTGATGGTAGCAAATGAGTGGATGGATCCAAAACTAATAATAGCAGGTAGATTATAGCTTCAGTTTAAAAAGATAGACAATGGATCATCTATTGTTTGTTGCCCACCCAACATGAACCACACAGAAGACCCTAGATGAACCAGATAGTAGACAGATACTATTCATTGCTGGCTCGATATGAGACCCATGGGCAATTCAAAACTCAAGATTGAATGATAAAGTAGCAGGTAATAATAACCGATGTATAACGTAAGCAAACACGAAAGACTGCGACCTCTCTTCCGGAACTGTGTAGTCCTCAGGTTCATCTGCTCAGTCGATGATGGTAATGCAGTTGGTGTGGCTGCCGACAACGAGGAAGATGATCTAAGGCGGCGAAAGAAAGTCTACAGGAGGGATCTCTGCTGCAGTGAACGCTTCTGTCGATGGTGCACCTCAGGTGGGGTGGATGATGGCACGACAGGAGCAGGACATAACACACAGAGTTTTCTTTGATGCCAATCTGAAAATGAAGTAAATATGTAAGGGCTCCTTAGAATTGGAGGATTCTATAAACGCAGGGACAGGAAAAACACAGGAATAGGATAGGAATGCACGTGCAAAACAGAGCATTTGGAAACATAGCATTTCAGTCAACCTGGGTATTTGGCTCGCATGAATTGGAAGAACAGAGGAATGGAGAAACAAAGTGATGTGACGAGTGTACAACCTCTTTGGCATAGCCTTGTGGACCTTAGCATCATTGGGTTGGACGTGGAGGATGGTGATGATGCTGGTGTGACTATCGGAGGCGGGGAAGAAGATCCGAGGCCTCTGGAAACGACACTGAGGGTATTGCTCTGCTGTGATGGACGGTTTCGTCGTTGGAGCAGCTCTGCTAAGGTGTACGGCAACAAGGCTGAAGCATGACAAGACAGACAACTTTAATCTGAAGTGGGACCCTAATATCATCTGCAATAAATGATGTAAAATACATCACCAAAAAGTGCTAGATGTAAAATGCATCAGCCGCGCCACGGCCGCTCTGACAGATGTTGTAAGTACTGTTCACTCTGAACTTAACTAAAGAAAATGAACTTCATAGTCGAAACTGAATTTTACTGTCGAAACTGATTGAACTAGTAACACATCATTGCAATAGATGTTTAGGGCGTTCGAGCACTAGTAGCATAGAAGCAGTGATCTAAATCAGCAGGCGCTCGAGCAGGGAACACACTAGCAGAGAGCAAGTCATGCAGTAGCACCGCGAGCGAGTGCTAAAGCAGCAACTCCTGTAGCTGCTGGAGGTCGTGCAGCAGCAGCAGCAGCGCAAGCGAGAGCAAGAGCAGATCAGCAGCATGAATGAAAGCAGGAGCAGTGCAGTAGCGCGACCGACAACAAGAACAGAGCCGCAGTGCGAGCGAGAGCCGGAGCAGCTGCAGCTAGTGTCATTGTGAAAGTCGCCGCTGAGGAAGCAACGACATGGGGGAGAGACGCCATGGATGATGTGGCCGGTGACGACGCCGTCGATGGAGACGCCATGTCTGCTCGGTATCGAGCGCTGGCAGCCCCGTGAGGTCGAATAAAAGATAAAATGCAGCGGTGAGTGCAGAACCTCCTTGGTGGCGCCGAGTTGGCCTCGGCTTCATCGGAGGAATTTGTGAGGGTGCTGCAGTTCCGGTGGGGCAGGTTAAGACGCTGCTGTGGGGATTGAGGTGGCGTGATAGACGAGGCGAACATCGGGGCAGCTCCTTGGAGGTGGAGGACGGGGCGGCTGATCCAGCGGGACGACGAGATCGACAACGGATCCTCATCCGGTGCGGTGGATGAGGGACGGCGAGCTGTTGCGGTGGACGACGTAGTCGGGGAAGAGTCTCCGGCTGGGAGGCGGTCGGGAGGCCGACGGAGGAGCGTGGGGTTTCGTGGGTTTTGGCGGCCTCGGTGTATGAATGGGGGGGGGCGAAGGGGGAGGGGGAGCCAAGCTTAGGGACGCGCTTGTCCGAAATGTAGGGTAAGTTACCAGCGTACCCCCACCGGTTTTGACACCGCGACGTGGAGCTTCATTTCCGGCTGAGGGGTAGAAGGGGGATTTCGCGTGTCTGGGCTGCGGGAGCGATTTCGGATGAGGAGGGAGTTCTCACGCGCGTCCAAATTTCGGGATAACAAGGCGCGGCGCGGGTTGAAGAAGCGGGAGTTTCAAAGCAGGTGAGACAAAAGATACTCGAGCTTGAAAATTTCGGGATAACAAGGTGCGGATTCCTTGTTCGGCAGTACAAACTTAACGTGTAAAAAAAATCATACAAGACACAAGAGAGTCATGTCCCCTTTTACTATATTGCTACAGATGCCATTGAAAAAACTACAAGAAAAATGTAAAAAAAATCGGGAGAACAAGATTACCCTGCATAGTACCAAATCGATTCGCACTTCCCTCAACAACAACAAAAAACAAATTAATTCCCACCAAAGAAAGAGTACTGTCCCTTTTTATATGATTACAGATGCCATGATCTCAAATTTCAATTTTTGAATCCACGTTATGTTGAATTCGAATATATCATTAGGTGACCTTGCGGTTTATAATTGTAGTCGTACATTTTGATCTTCCATCATATATGAACATTTTACTCCATTATGTGAACATATATATTGTCGTCTACCATATGGACTAAATTTGAATCAATTTTCCTTATTTGAATACGATTGTTGTCAAGTTATACAATAATTTAAATATTATCTTGATAACAAAAAGACATGCATATAGCAGTAATCATATTTCACTATGAACTACATGTACCATACGCTCTCCAATTCAAATATCTGTATCCATCTTATGTTGAATTCAAATCATAGTACATTATTGGTCTAGGTAGCGAGATGTTTGGGATAATCTAAACCCTGTTTTCATACGTATAATTTTTGGCTGAATTGGGACAAGTTTTGGTATAAGCTCTTGCAAAACCGGAGATTCTCTCAACAAGCCTCGTGGTTCCGAGAGGGAACGTGTCACCTTTGTGTGCGAAACGATATACGCTGCCTCCCCCCTGATTTTATTTACAGAGGCAACATAGAACTATATGAGTGCCCTGTTAAATTTTGGAATTATTTCGGGTTCATTTGGCCTTTTACACATTAATTGAGTTTCTGGACTTTTAATGTGCACAATCTAAATATGAATTGCATGCACATGCTCCGGTGCACCAAAGTGGGTTGAAAAATCACATGTGTGTCCTTGGTTAAATTTCTACGTCCCATGGAAGAAATGAAAATGAAAGTCAAACATCTGGGCGTCATGACTCTGCCGAGAACATCAAGAAACTTAGATTTTAAATTCATGTAAATCCAAAACTCGGCTAGAAATCATGAAACTTGGCATGGTGTCATGTCATGGTACTAACATGTTGTGGTAAAAAATTGGGCCGATTTGGAAGCTTGTGGTTCTAAGAGGGAATGTGCCACCTTTGAGTGTGAAACGATATACGCTGCCCCCCCCACCCTTGAGTTTCTTAACAAAGGCAACATAGAACTACATTAGTGCCATGTTAAATTTTGGAATTATTCCGGGTTCGTTTGTCGTTTTTTATACATTAATTGAGTTTCTGGTCATTTAATGTGCATAAGTCAAATTTGAACTACAAGCACATGCTCTCATGCACCAAAGTTGGTTGAAAAATCACATTTGTGTCCTCGGGTGAATTTCTAGGTCCCATGCAAGAAATGAGAATAAAATTAAAACATCTGGGCATCGTGGCTCGGCCAGAACATTGAGAAACTTGGTTTTTAAATTCTTGTAAATCCAAAACACGTCTGAAAATCATGAAACTTGGCATGGATGTCATGTCATGGTACTACCATGTTGTGGTAAAAAAAGGGCCCAATAGGAACAGATTTTGGTATAAGCTTCTTGCAAACCGAAGCTTCTCTCAAGAAGGCTCGTGGTTCTGAGAGGGAACGTGTCACCTTTGAGTGCGAAACGATATATGTTGTCCCCCTTGAGTTTATTTACAAAGGCAACATAGAACTACATGAGTGCCCTGTTAAATTTTGGAATTATTCCGGCTTCATTTGGCCTTATTTACACATTAATTGAGTTTTTGGTCATTTAATGTGCATAACTCAAATTTGAACTACAAGCACATGCTCCCGTGCACCAAAGTTGGTTGAAAATCACATTTGTGTCCTCGGGTGAATTTCTACTCCCATGCAAAAAATGAGAATAAGATTCAAACATCTGGGCATCGTGGCTCGGTCGAGAACATTGAGAAACTTGGTTTTAAAATCATGAAACTTGGCATGGTGTCATGTCATGGTAGTACCATGTCGTGGTAAAAAAATTGGCCGAATAGGAACAAATTTTGGTATAAGCTTCTTGCAAATCGGAGCTTCTCTCAAGAAGGCTTGTGGTTCTGGGAGGGAAGGTGTCACCTTTGTGTGCATAATTCAAATTTGAAATACAAGCACATGTTCCAGTGCACCAAAGTTGGTTGAAAAATCACATGTGTGTCCTCGGGTAAATTTCTAGGTTCCATGCAAGAAATGGGAATGAAATTCAAAATTCTGGGCGTCGTGGCTGGGTTGGAAACATTGAGAAACTTAGTTTTTTAATTCCTGTAAATCCAAAACATGCATGAAAATAATGAAACTTGGCTTGGTGCCATGACATGGCACCAACATGCTGTGGTAAATTTGCAGTACGATTTGCGAATGCGCACACATTAACAATCAACAAAGTCATTTTGGAACAAGTGCTGTCACGTTACAATCGGAAACACAAGTATTATTGAAACCGTGGGCGTTCTACTTACTAGTACCACTTACGTGCCGCCACGCGTCCCCATTTTTTATTAGCTAGGAGGCGCCGTGCAGGGTAGCTATTTGAGTACGAGAGGCGTGCGATTAGACCCCTACGCGTGCTTATCGGGAGGAGAGCCCTTTGACCTCCATCTGCCGTCCACCTCTCTCCCAAGGTCTCCATTAATGGCGCCCGAGCCTCTGTTTAATGGCGTGGCTATGTCTCACTCGACTGAGATTTAAGAGAGAAAAAAGAAAATCTGAAAGCACGGATCTTGATGTAAGATCCGACGGACCTATATAGCATCTACTGTGACTTATAGCAAGACTGATGAATATATAAGGACGATTTTTTATCAAAGAAGGGCTTGCCCCTTCCGATTTTTATTATTGAAAACCACCACAATTCACAAGAAGTTCAGCACAACTTCAGCCTAACACGAAGGACTAAAAGCTACTCCCTCCGTCCCATAATATAAGACGCTTTTTGACACTAGTATAGTGTCAAAAAACGTCTTATATTATGAGATGGGGGAGTACCAGATTGAAATCGCAACATCCCAAGAGGCCAACAAAGGCCAAACGTCCGTGCTAGAACCCAACATTTCACAACCGATGACACAATCCACATCCTAAACCGATTATTACATCAAAAGAAACCAGGAAACTGAAGGAAGCCCAGCAGCAACTAGAAGAACAACAACGCCAGGGTCGCCACAACAAGAGTTTTCTTCATTCCAGCCTCGCAACATTGATCTTCCACAGAAAGATAAGGACAATTAATTGTCTTACATAATTAGAAAGATAATTAAAAAAGCCACATGCGGCTACGCCCGAAATACACAAGGGCAAAAGAAGAAGGAATACAAGGATCTGGCTCGCTGATCTCTACTTTCTTGATGCGTTGCTGCAGGCCACGAGAACTAGTCTCCGCGGCGAGCGGCGATGAGCTCTTTCGTGTCCTCAAGACGCTGCTTGAGAACATCCACCGATTCCTCCACTATCCTTTGGCGCTCATTGCGGAGCATGTCATTCTCGTCCATAAGTTTCTTGACGATGACGCTGGTCCTCTTCAACAAGGCACTGGTCTCCTCCTGCTGGTCTGCACTTCGGACGATCTTCTCCCTCAGCAGGTCACGCTTGGCCCGGAGCCTCTCATTACCCTCCCTTAGTTGCCGGATGACGCCGGTAGCCTGTTCAAATGAGGCTTTCACGTCGTCCTGCAACCTCGCCAAGCCGGTGATCTGATCCATCTGGCTATGGACGATCGCATGCATGCGCCTGTAACAGTCATCGCCTGCCCGCGAGAAATTTTCCCAGGCCGCCGCGGAGCGGCGGGACATCTCTGCTGCTTCCGCGGCACGGCCGGACCAGTCTGCTACATTGACGGCGCGGTGGGACCTCCGTCCTGCTTCAGCAGCGCGGTGGGACCTCTGTGCTGCTACTTCCGCATGGCGGGACATCTCTTGTGCTTCCGCTTCCATGCTCGCCTCTCCCTGGTGGCAATCTCTCGACCCAGAACTCACGCTAGCCACGACAGACGCAAGGGAAGGATGCTGAATGACTTGTTTGTTTTTGTGGATGAGGAGTTGAGGAGGAATGTGCAGTCATCTTGGCATACTAGTATTTATAACCGAGTACTAATATGCTCCTAAGTGGGAAACCGTTTAGGTTGTGATCGGTGTTGAACAGGTTTGGATTTCAATATAGCGTGGTACTAATACGCTCCTAAGTGGGAAACCGTTTAGGTTGTGATCGGTGTGAACAAGTCTGCAATTCAATATAGCGTGGAGTAATTTGGAATGTGACGAGACGCAAGCTCAAAATTTATTGACAGTTCTAGTTTCGAAGTGCGGCACTATTCCTGGATGGAGTACTTCTTTTTCTACTCCCTCCTTTCCGGTTTTATAGGGCTTATCTCAAAATTTTAGTTTTTCCATTTTATAAGGCTCAATTTGGTTGTTCCCCAACACATGTTCAGATTCCAAGGTGCATTAAATCATTGCATGCAAGTATTAAGAGAAAATTGACCAATGCGTGTACTTTATGCATGCATGCATTGCAACTAATGCATTGATAAACATAATTTTTTTGAGAAAAACGAGAGCATTAATTAGGTGCTTTTGCAAACTACAAAAAATATTCCACCACTCACCATAAACCGGAAAGGAGGGAGTACTGCTGTGTACGTGCAATAACTGGCACCGCCATATACATATCTTACGGTTAATGGGGCGTTCGACAGGAATACCCGCGTGGCGAGCTCTAGGCTAGTCCTTTTCCAGACGCATTAAACCTATCTCTCCGGACTTCTGGCACGCACCATCGTGCCACCCACAAAAACTTGTACTCTGAGTTTAGTAGTACGTTATACAGGAAGAGAAGAGGTGCACACACACACTCGTCCTCTCACACGCGTGTCTATTTTTTCTCGAAAAGGAGGATCATGACCCCCGGCCTCTGCATCTGGGAGTCACACACGCATCTGTAGCTACAAATTGTAGTGTTCTCAACCATCCGATTGGCTCTATCATGGATGTACCTATATACTAAAACATGTCTAGATACATCTATATTTTGACAAATGGAAGACATGTATTGTGGAACGGAGGGAGTGCTTGTCATCAAAATGGATAAAAAGGGACATATCTAGAACTAAAATACGTCTACATACATCTCCTTTTATCCATTTTGATGACAAGTAGTACTTCTTACCCAAAGGAACTTTATATCCAACAGACACAAAATATCCGTTCGACTGTTGGAAATTACTGATCTGATGTCGAAGTAATTGCTGCATCACCACCAAAACCCACCATTTCTTAAGCTAAAGTAGACCAAGGTAATCCCTATATTAGCATATTACTAAGATAAACATAAGGCACTGTCGAAACATTTAGGACGTGAGCTTGTGAATCTGAATGTGGAGGGACACAAGCTTAGCCCCGGCCAGCAGCTTGGGTGGAACTGTCAAGAAGGTCAGCTCCTGCACGTCGACGTCGCCGGGATCCTTGCTGCTTGTCACCTCCATTTCCACCTTGATGGCGTCGGTCGTGCCTTTGGGCTCCCTCGGCGGGCCGTTCGCCCACAGCTTGGCCAAGTAGTGCGGCAGTGGGGACACCCTGGCTCTGATGCAGACGACCGACACGGTGATAGGCGCGCCGATGTCGAGCACGTCGCCAACCAAGAAAAACGCGCGGCAGTCCTCCTCCGCGAACAGCAAGAGCCGTGGCTCCGACAGTGGCACTTGCACTTGGAGCACCTTGTCGTACTGGATCATGTGCACGGGCATGGGATGCGCGTTGCTGATGTGGTGGTAGAGCACCGGCGGCGGGCCTTCGTAGCCGCAGACGGGCACGGGGCATTTGCAGGGCGTGAGCGGACACACACTCTGGTGATCGGCGAGCTTGTGGTAAGTGATGTAGAGCCCACAACCTTCATGCGGGCACTCCACCCTCAGCGACGAAACGATGACGTCCACCGCCGTGTTCCGCACGTCGAAGCCACCACCGCACTCGCACTTCTGGCACTGCCGCTGGTTCCCGGGGCGCTCGACACGGCAATCCGCGCAGGCCAGGTGCCCTCCCTTGCACTGCAGAAATCAATCGAACAACACATCAATCAAGAAACCTGCACCTTGCTCAATCAGCTGAATGTATTCGAACCTCATACACTGGAGGCGTCAAGGGGCGGAGGCACAAGGGGCAGTGGAGCACGGTGAGGTCCATCGAGACCTTAGTGAGCTCCCTCGTCGGTTCCTGTTCCGTTTGCATGATCTCGCCCTCCTCGTGCACAACCATCTCTCGCTTGGGCCGGGGCATTACAAAGCTTTACCGTCACATATTTTATACTCTGCGCATAACTGCCCTCCTGCATACCAAGGAAGGTAGTAGTTTGAGTTTTCTAGACAAATTTGCCCCTGCGCATGAGTAAGCTGCATAAATATCGACAGTAAATGAGCATGCAATGGTTGGCTGGTCCTCCTTCCTTTGCGCTTGAGTTGGCTTCCCCAGGCGGTCAAGCCGCATCCGGCGCTGCACGCGTTTGCCTGTAGCCATTTTCTACTTTGGAAACTGGCACGGTTAATGGGGGCAGAACTAATCGAGCGGGGGCACAGATGGAAACCAACGCGGACGCGCAGAGTAATCTGAGAAAAACAAGAAAAAGTTATACGCAAAGTAAAAGGAATCGGAGGGAGTACTACTTCAAGGTGCATTAAATCAACACATGAAAGTATCAAAAGGAGAGTCACAGCATGCATGCATGCATTGTAATTAATGCATCGGTAACCCTAAATTATTGAAATATATCGAGTGCAGTGCTTTGATGTGTCGTGTCAACTCGTACATCAACGAGAAGTTTGATTATCCTCTCCCTCGCGGACTTAACTGCACCTGCCTTTGGCTGTATGACAGGTTGGCCACACACCTGTCAGGCCCACCTGTCATACACGCAAAGACAGGAGTGTCCCTCCCTCGCCCATGAGCGTGGTGGCTGGCAAGACTAGGAGAAGCTTTTGCTACACGCTCTCCCTCCCGCACGCAGTGGACATGCTGCAGTTCAATCGGTGTTAGATGGCTAGAAGCGTACTGTAGGACTCCTCCAGTGCAGTAGTACACCATCATTGTTCGACTTCCCAAAGAGGCGAAGAGCCAAGCGCAGCCTGGACGCTCGTGTGGCAGTTTCATGTGTAGAGTAGTCTAGATAGCGTGTACCGTGCCTGTAAGCTTAAAATCATTGGGGTCGGCTCCATGCTATGTGGCCGTCTCGAAGTTTTTTCTAAAATTAAAATAGTCATCTGGCCCTACCTGTCACCCTGGTGATTGTAGTTTGCACGCTCATCTGGTCAAGACAGGAATATATATTTTAATTTGTTTTTTTCGAAAAGGGGGGGCTACCCGGCCTCTGCATCAGAACGATGCATACGACCACATATATTTTAATTTGTGGTGGGTAAATGTTAGAGGTTGCAGCAAATATATTGTACACTGCGGGTCTTTCAGCCAAGTTTAGAGGCAAGCATGTGGGGCCAGTGCTATGATGTGTTGCGTCAACTCGTAGAACGAGGAGAAGCTTGATTTTACTACACGCCTTCTCCCTCGCCCATGCGCGCTATTGCTCGCAAACGAGGACAGGCTTTTGCTTAGTAGTACTTCTACAACAAGCTATCCGTCCCGCTCGTGGTGGACGGACATGCAGCAGTGGATTCGACACTGTAGAAGCAGTAGTAGTAACATCATTGTTCGTCTTCTCAAAGAGGCGAAGAGCCAAGCGCAAACCGAACGTTGCAGTTGCGAACATTGGAGCACGCATATAGCCAGGCTCTTGCATGAGACAAAATTGCTATGTGAGCCCACTATTGTACTAGTACGTACAACTACTTGCTAGTATAGCCCTGTAAACCAGAAAGGAGTATTTTCCCTTCTAGAGATTTCAACAAGTGACTAGACTAAACCGAGACGGAGTACATATGGAGCAAAATGAGTGAATCTGCATCGTAAATAAATACGTACTAGTTCTATCGTTTTCCTCTGCGAGGTGCACAATATTGAGTATACTGACTAGTCTCTTTTCGACAGGCATTTATGTTGTTTTTTTGACACACTACAGACGCAAGTGCTCATATACACGTGCATACACTCACCCCTATGAACGCACACACGCACGGCACTATCATCTTGAAATTTACGAAGTCACCATAGGCACCTCGTCGTCGACGGGTCCATAGGTGCTTGAATGCCAAGGAGGAAGAGGGTAGCGATTCCCGAGATGTTCAACGGTCAATGATGCATCCTCAATTACATGCAGAGGGAATTAATTGGAGAAGCAGGCTAGAGCCAACACGATGTGAATGCAACAGAGTTTGGACTCTCATATAATAAAGGCGCCACACCACTCCAATCCATCTACTCCCAAGTCTCTGCGCAACACTGCTCACTCCAATCCAAGACCAAGTGACCAGAAGCAACAAGCACCTATGGAGGCGATGGACGCGAGCGGCAGTCGGCTGTGCCAAATCATCCAAGGCGCCGTCCTGCGGCCCCGTACCGCGTAGCATTTCCAGACGGTGCTGGCGACCGCAGGCATCGTAGCCCTCGCCTACGCCGGCTTCACCTCTCGCATGGATGACATGATGGTCAACTCCATCCGCAAGTTCACCGCCGTCAAGAAGCGCGCAGACAACCTTGCCGTACTGCTCCAGCCCGTGCGCCCAGGCTCCTCAGTGCTTGCCACCCTGATCGGCCTACATGGTGACGAACTCTTTCAAGCCCTGGTGGCCCTGCAGGTGCCGGAGGTCGCGACGAAGAATGTGCACCTCGAGGCCGCGCTCGTCGTGCAACGCCTTGCCATGCAAGAAACCGTCGACCTGCACATCCACGTCTACCAGGAAATCGTCTACATAGGCCACTACAAGGCAAGCAAGGACAGAAAGATGTTGGCCTTCTTCCAGCGGCTGGAATCTTTGGACGCCATTGTTCAGAAGCACGTCGACCTGGCCACGAAAGCCGCTGCTACTTAGGCGCCGTTCCGTGGGCCGGCGCCCTGAGTCGAGGAGGTGGACGTCGTCGATGGATGCATCTCTTCTTCTTGCCTCCTGTAACCAGCACTGCATCGCCTCGTGGCCTTAATGTTTTATTAGTATAGTACTCCCTCCGTTCCCAAATATAAGTCTTTCTAAAGATTCCAGCAAGTGACTACTACATACGGAGCAAAATGAGTGAATCTACACTCTAAACTATGTCTTCATACATCTGTATGTTGTATTCCATTTGAACTAGTATCTAAAAAGGCTTATATTTATGAACGGAGGGAGTATATGGCATTTTTTATTCCTGTTGTAACGTTTTCACTGTGAGGTGGGGCCGCAGTTGAGCAAACCCACCCCACCCACCGGGAGTCGGCCGAGTTTAGAATTAGAAGAGAGAAACGAGGGAGGAGAGCTAGCTGTAGCACGGACGCTGTTGTCAGATGGGACTCGTGTTTATAGAATAGGAGTACTGAGCACTCGTGCCTCTTTTTTTTTGAGGGAAAAATTAGTCGTATGTCTAGTACCACTAGTTGGGTGCGTGCAACCTATAGCTGTCATCACTTTAGGTCTCCTTTTCGAACCGGGGCTACGCTTCACAGTACATATTTTTTCACGCATTTATCCTCCTATATGTACTCCTAGGCTATTTCCACGTTCTCCCATTCACCGACATGTGGGACATAGAGCATCTGGGTCGTAGTTTTTGCACGACTCGGACCATATGCCGGGGTACTTCACATTTCAGACCTCACGAATTACATGCAAACCCCCCGCAGAAGAATAAATAAATCAATGAATTACTACATGAAACCGGATTATTTTCGTGGAAACCGGAGCACGTTCATTAAATTTTGGACATAACACGTTTATAAAAAATGACCGGACCTAAACCAGTCTAAGGGCCTCTTTGATTTTCCCCGAAAAAGGGCCTCTTTGATTCGCAGGATACTGAAAACACAGGAATGGGGAAAGTATGATGGCGATGAACCGAGACGAGGAGAACTGTAACTCAGTTAGAGGTTAGAGTTAGATTCTAACCCTGAACTAACTCTAAACCAAAGAGGTGTATGGATGGCAGGGTTAGATTGACAATAAATGCTCTATCTCAATCATTTGACTACTTTGGACCCTATTTTTAGTCAGACTAAAATAAGTCCCTTGGATCCAAGCACCCTCTTGGTGTGGCCGGCTCTTCTGTGGCCTCCTCCCGCTCACAATTGACATAAACGAACCATCTATACAAATCAAGCATGCAAAACATGATAATTTTTACTTTGTCCATACAAATGAGATATCCCACTTAAACATACAAGTCGTCAATCAAGCTTCACAAAATAAAAAAACACTTCATGAAACAAAGAATGAGCTAAGTCATCACGGAAGTTGTTCACGATAGGGAGGGAGCCCGGAGCCCCTCACGCACCAAGGGAGGAGCTCGCCATCGTCGCTCTGGAGGAAGGCTCTGTAGATCCCAAGCCCCGGGAACCCCTCCGACGCCGGCCCTTGCGAGTTGAGGTCGACGCCGGCATGGGTAGCAGGGCCGCTTGCTGCCGACTGGGAACTTAATCTTTGGGCCTCTAGAAATAATGCAAGCCTATAACTAAAATACCTAGAAAGGTGAACTGAATCTTTGGGCCTCTAGAAATAATGCAAGCCTGAAACTAAAATACCTAGAAAGGTGAACTGAATCTTTGGGCCTCTAGAAATAATGCAAGCCTGAAACTTAAATACCTACAAAGGTGAACTGAATCTTTGGGCCTCTACAAATAATGCAAGCCTGAAACGGAAATACCTAGAAAGGTGAACTGAATCTTTGGGCCTCTAGAAATAATGCAAGCCTAAAACTGAAATACCTAGAAAGGTGAACTGAATCTTTGGGCCTCTAGAAATAATGCAAGCCTGAAACTCAAATACCTAGAAAGGTGAACTGAATCTTTGGGCCTCTAGAAACAATGCAAGCCTGAAATTGAAATACCTAGAAAGGTGAACTGAATCTTTGGGCCTCTACAAATAATGTAAGCCTGGAATTGAAATACCTAGAAAGGTGACCTGAATCTTTGGGCCTCTAGACAGATTTATTACCTCCTCAAGCAGCATCAAACAATTCCATGCGTGCACCACAAATTTATAGCAAGTTTGATGAGGATCTACTTTTCCAAATTAGAATTAGCGCTAGAGCAAGCAAGATCAATGATATGGCCGTGAGACAGAGAAGGAACGAACAAATTCACCCCTCTCGCGACCTCCCTGGTAGATGCGCCGCCGCCACGCATGACAGAGGGAGAAAACGACTGGTGAAGGGGGAGCGGGACGACCTTCGAAGGTCGGAGGGAGAGGGCGGCTGGAGTAGGGCGGCAGAGGCCGGAAGGAGAGGGCGGCCGGAGGAGAGAGAGGGCGAGCGGCGCTTGGGCGGGCAGCCCTATGGGGAATAGAGAGGAGTCATGCGAGAGGGGGGGGGGAGCGATCTGGTGCGGGCAGGTGAGATTTTTTTAGGGGAGCGATCTGGTACGGGCAGGTGAGATTTTTTTAGTTCTCTTTTAGTGGGCTCGAGGATAACTAACCCAATTAGAACCTCTCCACCGGGCTAGTTTTTTTAGCTGGGTTAGAGCAAACTAGCTCAAACTAACCCCTCTTGTTTCGATAATTTGAGGCTATTTCAACCCAAACTAGCTCTAACTCAGGGATCCAAACAAAGAGGAGTGTTACTGTACATGCTATAGTGTGGACCGTAGCACATTGTTTTTTATGGCCATATCACCACATTGTTTTCTACTGCTGGTTCACTGGGCTACCGTGGTCCGCACAGCTGGTTCACTGGGCTGCCGTGGTTCGCACTCCTCCGACCTGAGTAGTACAGTAGTATAGTACTAGTATATACCGCATCATTCTTTGCTCCTTCTTACTACTCCGACATGTAGGAGAGCCAGCATCCGGGTCGACATGTCATGCACTAGATTAGAGCGCGGAACAGAAGGGGGGCATCACCCTGGTCGGAGCGCCAGCAATTCATGACTATAGTGAGTGGCCATATCACAAGTCTTTCCAGCAGTAACGCACCGTCAAATCGCACAGCCCCACTCGCTCACCCTCCTCGCCTCTCTGTCAAACCGCCTACCCGAAAACTGTCGCGCGTACTGCCCGGGAAAAGCCCTGCCCTCAACTTTTAACTACGCGAAAATAGTTCGAGCTTGTTCGTTCTATATAAATACAGTACTTACTGTATGTTTATTCACCCGTGGGGTTGTTCAATGAATGGAGGGGCGGGGAGCACAAGTGAACAATACTATAGTAGTAAGTAGGAGTCGTAGAGTAGTCACCTTAAATAGAAAGTTTCTTTTCTTTAATGCCATGTACACAAATTGAAACGCTTGTTGTGGAGAGAAAAAAGATAATCACTCCACTATATATGGACGCAGGGGCCTGAGCGCTTGCTTTACTAGGGTTGCTCTCTTCATTCTCTCATCCTCTCCAGATATAAACAAGACAGCGGTAGCGACATTTTCTCTCTGCTCACCGCTGGTCATAGATCTGGCCGGTGTGTGTAGAGGACTAAAAGGTGCATCGTTCACGCGGTCATCGCCGCCAAGGGAGGAAACCCACAGCTGCCGGAGGGGCCCGATCCTCTGCTTGTGCCACCGGCTCGGGAGGTCCTCCGACCCTTCTTCCTCCCTGTCGTATTGTCAGCAGATCTGACCTTCCGCCGCCGACATCCCAGCGACCCTCAGGTATAAGTTCTTCGAAAGCGGCCTTGCTCTACTACTCCAGGTCCCCACGTGGCTGCATGTGCATCTTTTTCTACTTCCATCAGCTCTTCCAAAGCCACCTAAATTTTTAGTATTATTAGGGGTAAAGCTACTTCATGCATTCGAATCTAGGGCTTTGTTCAAACAACGAAGAAAGGGGGAAAGTTGTAGCATGAATCTAGGACTTGATTCAAAGAGGAAATAATATGGTGAAAGTAGTAGAGACCGGATACCCAACCAGTCTCTTGGTTGAAAAGGGAAATAATGGGAAAACACAGTACAAACTGGATAAGGGACAGATCTATTATTGGTTGAAAAAAGGATAGAAAGTGGCGGCTGGTGGACAAGTCAACAGAGTATGTCCAGGATTAGATTTGCTGCCATCACATAGTAAAAGGTCTCCAGGATTAGATTTGCTGCCCTCACATAGTAAAAGGTCTCAGGATTAGATTTGCTGCCCTCACATAGTAAAAGGTCTCAGGATTAGATTTGCTGCCCTCACATAGTAAAAGGTCTCAGGATTAGATTTGCTGCCCTCACATAGTAAAAGGTCTCCAGGATTAGATTTGTTGTCCTCACATAGTAAAAGGTCTCCAGGATTAGGTTTGCTGCCCTCACATAGCATGAACAAGCTCGTCATCACCACTTTATGCCTCCTTGTAGGTACATTGTGCTGATGCGTCCACTATCACATGTCCTTATACCAACCTTTTGCTGTTGTTAATGTAAGGGCGCATGTAAAATGAAGCGATCACACTGTTACCTTAGGGACATGTCTAACCAGTGTTATTGTTAATCTAATGCCTCCAGTGATAAGATGCAATTAAACTGTGTTACAAATGGCACTCATGCTGTTTTCCCCAGTATGATAAGTAAGTTGCTCCTTTACGCTGATGAGTGTCCTGGTGTCCCCACGGTCCCATGCCCTTAAACCAACTCTTTAGCTGCTGTGATTTACTGTGTCTGGTAAACAAGCAATGCCACCATTAAAGTAATCCCATATCTGAGGAATCTCATTGTTGATCATAATGCTTCTGGTAACATGAAGCATTGCTGACGTTTTAAAATTTATACTGTCCTTGCGTGATTGCCATGAACATAATTAAGATGCTTCTTTTCATTTTGTATATGTTTCGTATATTCTTATTGACCAGCAACTGTTTACTTTCTATCATTTTGTGCAGATAGGGATATCCATTTCACCTTGTTGCTATTGTGACATTTTGATGAACTGCACAAAACACATCTTTTTGGAATGAGTGTCTTGTGCGGTTCAACAAAAATGTCACGTGGGCAACATCTCTCAATTTTGGTGGAACTGCACAAAATGGTGATTGGAGTTTCCAAAATCTCCGTCAAGTTCTGCTGGTAATCTCGTGCAACATTTTATTAGCCTTTGCAAGATGGAGCCGTCACTGTCACCATAATGGCACTTTATTTTAGTGGAACTGCACAAAAGGATAAGAAAATTATAGTTGCACCTTACATGAGCCGGACAACCAACCTTAATGTTCCTCAATTTTAGTGCAACTACTAAAGAAGAACCTGCCAGCTCACAAGAGCAAGTACTTCTTGCTAGCTGAATGATGCAATCTTTGCTTCATTTCAGGTGAACCGCAGAAAAAGGCGCATGAATTGCATCATGGAACTCCAGGCAGACCTCATCCTAGTGGAGCTGGAGGTTGAGTTCAAGGAGGCCGCTATTAAAGTGAAATCATGCTCTCATGTCTCCTTGTTTGTGCTGTGCAAACATGCTGCGCAAACAGGAATACTCAACTACAGATGTTGTGACGATCAAGAGCATTCGCCAAGTTCTTCGATTGTATGACATGGCTAGCCAAGATGGATTTAATCCCGATATTCAATTTATCAAAAGGCTCTAATGGGTTGGTTCTGAATCTTGCAAGCTGGGAATCAATGAGATGTGTAGGAATCTTTGTTGTACTTATTATTTGAATCTTATTTGTTGGTTTTGAATATTGCAAGCTGGGAATGAATGAGATGTGTAGGCATCTTTGTTGTACTTTGATCTTATTTGTTGGTTCTGAATCTTGCAAGCTGGGAATCAATGAGATGTGTAGGCATCTTTGTTGTACTTATTATTTGGATCTTATTTGTTGGTTCTGAATCTTGCAAGCTGGGAAACACGGCATGATGATGCAGAGGACAACAACCATAACAAACAGTTCAAACTTGGTAGTATTATCTTTGTGAAAGTGCGAAAAATGTGTTGATCGTGTGCGTCCTGAGAATAATAATTCTAATTGTTGTGCATGTTGATCCCATGGCACTGATAGAACGAGCCAATGCATTGCTTGTTTTAAGTATAAATTTCTATTAAAGCTAATTAAATTTAAGTAAAGTGACCACTAACTCCTGTTATTACAGTACCAATACAGACCCGCTCGTGAACCGACGTGTGGCCGGAGTAGGTTTCTTAATGGAGGCGTTTGAATGCGCCGAGGGTGCATCTTCTGCCGGGCGTGCAGCGGACGAGGGAGGGGTAGTAACTGTTGTCGCATGTACACACTCAGCTTACTGTTGAACCCAGTTCCCCAAGAGCTGAAAAACGAATTGCTGCCGCCGCCTACACACTCGTTCACTCAAAGAGACTCCAATGGCAATCCGAGGGGTGAGCCTACTGGATATGGACTTCAGCAAGGAGTTAGTTCGCCGTTCAGTCCTATGGCTGCACCAAGTTGAATGTGATGTACACCAATGATACGGACTCGGTGAAGCTCTGCCTCGCCTCAGTCCTTTGGCTGCACCAGGTTCTGGAGCATTCGCCCGTTTCATCGGCAGCGCCGACTGCACCTTCGCTACGGTGGAGAGAAGGAAGAACGCGACAATTCGGTCATCTGGTGCAACAAGCTTGTCGACATCCAGAAGCAATACAAGATCATCAGCAACGAGCAGGAGAAGGACTCCGTGGTTGACCTCGCTGATACCATCATCGACCCCTGATACGCCAACATGAAAGAAGACGACTTGAACACGTGGGAGGTACCTCTGAATCTAGCCTACATAACCTACGTGGCCAAGGACGCATACGCATGCTATGACATGTACAGGCAGATCTTGGAAATGAGGGCGTGTCTGCTTCCCGTAACCGACGAGTACACGGACAGCCGCAGCGTCAGGATCAAGCGTGCCAGGAAGGTCTAGATGTTGTACTTTATCTGTTTATAAGCACCTTTATCATCTGAGTGTTTCATGCATTAGCCTATGTGTCGTAATTATTTGTTTTGTCCGAAATATTTCTTTTAAGAACCCATTAACCAGATTGCTTTTTTTAGTGGCTATTTGCTTATGTATGTAAACTAGTTCACTTGTCCGTAAAAAAAAACTAGTTCACTCGGCTGCCGTGCTTTGAATCTCCTTCCTCCCATCATATTCCTCTCCTCAGGTGGACCCAGCAAGTCTCTGAATTTTCTCCCACTTTCTTTTTCGATGTAAACTGAGTTTTCTCCTAGTACTTTCCCCTAGAACCAACTCAACTGTCCCATGTCTAGCCTAAAAAATAATAATACCCCACATACTATTAACTCATCAAATTAAAATGATATTTTATTTCGTAAGTTGAAAGTTCTTACAAAATAATAATAATAATTGTTTATATATAACTTGCCAAGTTAACTCCTAGTGATTGCGTACATAAGCTTGCAAAGATTTTACTGACGTGCAATCATGTGTTTATTTTTTTATAACATTTCTCCGTCTAGCCCAACATGATATTTTCACCCAGCCCAGCAAGTCCGCGGAATTCGAGAAAAATAAAAATGGGATTTAAACGGGCTGCATAGATGCTACATCATTGTTTCACCTAGCCCACCAAATGGACTAAAAAACAAATGGACTGGCTGACATGTGAGCCAGTAGGTCGAAGCCAAAGAAGGCGTTGGATTTACACCCAACGGTCGGCATTCTTCTTCAATCTCTCATCTTCTTCCCCCAGCGCTGCCGGAACCGCCTGCGCAAGCCTTCGGCGTCCAACGACGTTGTTTTGCACTCCTCAGCAAAACGCTACCCTGCTGACGGCCAGACCATCCCTCCACTCTGCACCTCCTGTTATTCTCTGCCAAGTGTAGGCCCACCCCGCACCCGAACCAGTCAAGTTTCCCACTCCTCTTCGTCTGCGACTCCACTGCCGTGTCTTCCCCATCTTAGGGTCGTTCCAGTCTGGGGCCTTGCCGTCGTCCACCGCCTCGGTGCGCTTGGCGCGGCGTGGTCAACATACGAGAGTCATCGGAAGAGGACTGTACGTGGAGAGCCTGACGGCTGGGACCCACGAGGTCCATGGTCGCACGCAAGGAAAGTTCCTCCTTATTACGCACTGTACGTGCACTGTACGTGGGAAGGGCTTCTGTATTTCGTGAAAAAAACGTTCCCCCCGCTGACAGGTCGGACCCACCAGCTATATGTTCTCACGCAAGGAAGTGCCTCCTTATTACGCACCAAAAAATGAATACCCACTGCTAGCTGGAACCCACCATAGTGGGTGGCTGACTTGTGGGCCTACTAAGTTGACGAGGATGGAGGGCTTTGTCAACTTAATCAATATGAACGATTCTAGCTCTAGTGACTGTACGATGTCCATCCAACGGCCATAGTGCTTCTTCAACCTTTGGTCGTCTTGCTACAGCTGCCCAAAGCAGCGCCGGTCGTGTCGCGTGCTCCTACCTCTCGTGGCCGGCTGTGATGCCGCGGAGGCCTCATCGCCCCCTAATACTCCCACCGCTGGCCCAGGGTATCCCTCTACTCACCCACATCCCCTGTTATTCTGCGGAGACAGCAGCCTCACGCCGCAGCCGAACCAGTGAATCCTTGTACTCCTCTCCGCGTGGCATCCACTATCGCGTCTTCCCTGGCTCCGCGCCATCCCCTTCCTAGGCCTCGCCGTCGTCCACCGCCTTGGTGCTCTCGGCACGGTGTGGTCAATGTGGTCAATGACCGACTTCCATCGGAAGAGTACTGTACGTGGAGAGGTTGACAGCTGGGTCCAAGGCCACAGCTCAGTTTTTTTGTGATTTGCCAAGTAAGTCACTTTGTCAGGCCTGTTGGGCTGCAAATCTTTCAAGATGAGGAGAGCTTCATTCGGCTAGCCGAGAAAATGGCCTATCAGTAATGAGAAATGGGTTGTACATTTTTAAAACACATCAAACCGGCAATTAGTTTCAAATATCTTTTTTTCATTCGAGATTTTACATTACATTAATTTTTATGCGTGGAGAATTTGTTGGGTTTTATATTGATATACATTTATTTTTAAAATCAGTTTGAATGTGAGTCGAAATTTCGGGATTAAAATCAGTTCGGACCGCACCGAAATATGCAAAATTTCGTATATTTTTTTAACCGTGGCCACAATATGGGCTGTAATGCTAACAAAAAGAATATGGGCTCCAAAAAAACCTTAAGAATTAGCAAATGGGCTGTAAATTATTAGAAATAATGGTAGATGGGCTGTATGATGTTTTCCACAGATTTGAGGCTTTCCTAAAAAAACAAGCAGTGACTGTTGGATGTCCATCCAACGACCGTCGTGCTTCTTCAATCTCTGCTCTTCCTCCTCCAGCCGCTCAAACAAGCGCCGGTGGGATTGCTTGCTCCCTCCTCCCCGCGGCCGGCTGTGCTGCCGCATAGGCCTCACCGCCCCACCGTACTCCCATCACTGGCCTAGCCATCCCTCTACTCACCCACACCTGCTGTTATTCTCCGGCGACGGCAGACGAACCAGTAAACCCTCGTACAGTCGTACTCCCCTCCGTGTGGGAAACAACTACCCAGTCTTCCCTGCCTCCGTGCCGTTCCCTTCCTTGGCCTCGCCGTCGTCCACCGCCCTGGTGCTCTCGGCGCGGCCTGGTCAACATGGTCAACAACCAACATGCATCTGAAGTGGACTGTACGTGGAGAGGCCGACAGCTGGGTCCATGGTCGCACGCAAGGAAATGCCTCCTTATTACGTGCAAAATAATGATTCCTCCACCTGACATCAGGGACCCACCGAAAGGGCCTTTGTATTTCGCCGAAAAAACATTACCGCCGCTGACAGCTCGGACCCACCAGCTATATTTTCGCACGCAAGGAAGTGCCTCCTTATTACGCACAAAAAAATGAATACTCCCCCTGTTAGCTGGGACCCAGTATAGTGGCAGGCTGACTTGTGGGCCTACTAAGTTGACGGGGACGGAGGGCTTTGTCAACTTAGTCAATATGCACAATTCTAGCTCCAGTGATCATACGATGTCCATCCAACGGCCGTAGTGCTTCTTCAACCTCTGGTCTTCTTGCTCCAGCCGCCCAAACCAGTGTCGGTCGTGCCTCATGCTCCTGCCTCCTGTGGCTGGCTGCGATGCGGCGGAGGCCTCACCGCCCCCTACTACTCCCACCGCTGGCCAGGGCATCCCTCTACTCACCCACACCCCCTGTTATTCTGCGGCGACGGCAGCCTCACACCAAAGCGAACCAGTGAACCCTCCTACTCCTCTACGCGTGGGCATCCACTGCCGCGTCTTCCCCGGCTCCGCGTCGTCCCCTTCCTAGGCCTCGCCGTCGTCCACTGCCCTGGTGCTCTCGGCGCGGCGTGGTCAACGTGGTCAAGGAATGGCTTCCATCGGACATGGACTGTACGTGGAGAGGCTGACAGCTAGGTCCACGGCCGCAGCAAGGAAGTGCCTCCTTATTACATGCAAAATAATTATTCCTCCACCTAACAGCGGGGACCCACCGGACGGGCCACCGTATTTCATGAAAAAAACGTTTCCCCCTGACTGCTGGGACCCACCAGCTGCATCTTCGCACGCAAGGAAGTGCGTCCGGGCAAAAAAAAACGATTCGCCCCCCTGACTGCTGGGACCCACCAGCTACATCTTCGCTGGCAAGGAAGTGCCTGACAGTCGGGACCCACCTGGTCGAAGCGTACGTAGGGTTGTCATTCTGGTCGCGAACGTGTACGTACATACTGGTTGTTGTAGTGGCGCGCACGTGTCGTAGTAGAGGCGCGCACGTAGCATGTACACGTACGTACATCGACGAGGGTGCAAGAAAGGAAATATGGCCACGTACGTACATACGGGCAGGGTCTCGAACGCCTACTCGCGCATACGTGCATGGCTGGGTCGGAACGGAGAAACAACATCATTGTCGTGTTCATGGGGAGCCAACCGGCTGGGTCGGGACGGAATGCATGGTCGTGTTCATCGGGAGGGCTTGGACGGAACAGGCAATGGAAACGAGGCCTGGCGTACCGCACAACGGAGGAAACGGACCTCCAACGTTCGGAACGGGGTCCTGTTGATTGGGAGGGGTGTGGCGTACCGCAAAACAGAGGAAACGGACCTCCTATGGTCGAAACGGGGGTCCTGTTGATCGGGAGGGGTGTGGCGTACCGCAAGACGGATGAAACGGACCTCCTACGGTCGAAACGGGGGTCCTGTTGATCGGGAGGGGTGTGGCGTACCGCAAAACGGATGAAACGGACTTGTGTTGGAGCGATACGGTTGAAACGGGGGTCCTGTTCATTGGGAGGGGTGTGGCGTACCGCAAAACGGGACTCCACAGGATACTGTTCATCTCCACCGTCGACCTCCTCCAGCCTCCACGGGCTACCGTCGACCTCCTCCAGCCTCCACGGGCTCCTGTTCATCCAGCCTCCACCGCGCGCTACTCCACCGGCTACTGTTCTGTTGGGGAACGTAGTAATTTCAAAAAAATTAGTACGCACACGCAAGATCATGGTGATGCATATCAATGAGAGGGGAGAGTGTTGTCCACATACCCTCGTAGACCGTAAGCGGAAGTGTTATGACAACGCGGTTGATGTAGTCGTACGTCTTCACGATCCGACCGATCCGAGTACTGAACGTACGGCACCTCCGAGTTCAGCACACGTTCAGCTTGATGACGATCCCCGGACTCCGATCCAGCAGGGTGTCGGGGATGAGTTCCATCAGCACCACGGCGTGGTGATGATGTTGATGTTCTACTGACGCAGGGCTTCGCCTAAGCACCGCAACAATATGACCGAGGTGGAATATGGTGGAGGGGGGCACTGCACACGGCTAAGGAACGATCACGAAGATCAACTTGTGTTTTTAGAGGTGCCCCCCTCCTTCGTATATAAAGGGGGGGGAGGAGGAGGGGGCCGACCAAGGGGGTGGCGCGCCCTAGGAGGGGGAAACCTACTCCAAGTAGGTTTGCCCCTCCCTTTCCTACTCCAAGAAGGAGGGGGAAGGAAGGAGTGGGAGAGGGGAAAGGCAAGGCCCCCCCTTCCTTGTCCTATTCGGACTCAAGGGGAGGGGCGCGCCTCTTGCCCTGGCCGGCCCCTCTCTCTCCACTAGGGCCCAACAAGTCCCATTAGTTCCCGGGGGGGTTCCGGTAACCCTCCGGCACTCCAGTTTTCTCCGAAATCACCCGGAACACTTCCGGTGTCCGAATATAGTCGTCCAATATATCAATCTTGATCTATCTCTATAAATCTTGATGCCCAATTAAGCGACATAATTGTGAAAGTCCAATTAAGCGTCTTGATCTATCTCGATAAATCTTGATGCCCAGTATGTAAGCAGCTTCACCGAGGTCTTTCATTGAAAAACTTTTATTCAAGTATCCTTTTATGCTATCCAGAAATTCTATATCATTTCCAATTAACAATATGTCATCTACATATAATATCAGAAATGCTACAGAGCTCCCACTCACTTTCTTGTAAATACAGGCTTCTCCAAAAGTCTGTATAAAACCATATGCTTTGATCATACTATCAAAGCGTTTATTCCAACTCCGAGATGCTTGCACTAGTCCATAAATGGATCGCTGGAGCTTGCACACTTTGTTAGCACCTTTTGGATCGACAAAACCTTCCGGTTGCATCATATACAACTCTTCTTCCAGAAATCCATTCAGGAATGCAGTTTTGACATCCATTTGCCAAATTTCATAATCATAAAATGCGGCAATTGCTAACATGATTCGGACAGACTTAAGCATCACTACGGGTGAGAAAGTCTCATCGTAGTCAACCCCTTGAACTTGTCGAAAACCTTTTGCAACAAGTCGAGCTTTGTAGACAGTTACATTACCATTAGCGTCAGTCTTCTTCTTGAAGATCCATTTATTCTCAATGGTTTGCCGATCATCAGGCAAGTTAACCAAAGTCCATACTTTGTTCTCATACATGGATCCCATGTCAGATTTCATGGCTTCAAGCCATTTTGCGGAATCTAGGCTCATCATCGCTTCCTCATAGTTCATAGGTTCGCCATGGTCAAGTAACATGACTTCCAGAATAGGATTGCCATACCACTCTGGTGCGGATCTTACTCTGGTAGACCTACGAGGTTCAGTAGAAACTTGATCTGAAGTTTCATGATCAATATCATTAGCTTCCTCACTAATTGGTGTAGTTGTCATAGGAACCGGTTCTTGTGATGAACTACTTTCCAATAAGGGAACAGGTACTGTTACCTCATCAAGTTCTACTTTCCTCCCACTCACTTCTTTCGAGAGAAACTCCTTCTCTAGAAAGGATCCAAATTTTTCAACAAAAATCTTGCCCTCAGATCTGTGATAGAAGTTGTACCCAATAGTCTCTTTTGGGTAACCTATGAAGACACATTTCTCCGATTTGGGTTCGAGCTTATCTGGTTGAAGTTTCTTCACATAAGCATCGCAGCCCCAAACTTTAAGAAACGAAAACTTTGGTTTCTTGCCAAACCACAGTTCATAAGGCGTCGTCTCGATGGATTTTGATGGTGCCCTATTTAACGTGAATGCGGCCGTCTCTAAAGCATAACCCCAAAACAATAGCGGTAAATCAGTAAGAGACATCATAGATCGCACCATATCCAGTCAAGTACGATTACGACGTTCGGACACACCATTTCATTGTGGTGTTCCGGGTGGCATGAGTTGCGAAACTATTCCGCATTGTTTCAAATGTAAACCAAACTCGTAACTCAAATATTCTCCTCCACGATCAGATCGTAGAAATTTTATTTTCTTGTTACGATGATTTTCCACTTCACTCTGAAATTCTTTGAACTTTTCAAATGTTTCAGACTTGTGTTTCATCAAGTAGATATACCCATATCTGCCCAAATCATCTGTGAAGGTGAGAAAATAACGATACCCGCCGCGAGCCTCAATATTCATCGGACCACATACGTCAGTATGTATGATTTCCAATAAATCAGTTGCTCGCTCCATAGTTCCGGAAAACGGCGTTTTAGTCATCTTGCCCATGAGGCACGGTTCGCAAGTACCAAGTGATTCATAATCAAGTGATTCCAAAAGTCCATCAGTATGGAGTTTCTTCATGCACTTTACTCCGATATGACCTAAACGGTAGTGCCACAAATAAGTTGCACTATCATTATCAACTCTGCATCTTTTGGCTTCAACATTATGAATATGTGTGTCACTACTATCGAGATTTAATAAAAATAGACCAATCTTCAAGGGTGCATGACCATAAAAGATATTACTCATATAAATAGAACAACCATTATTCTCTGATTTAAATGAATAACCGTGTCGCATCAAACAAGATCCAGATATAATGTTCATGCTCAACGCTGGAACCAAATAACAATTATTTAGGTCTAAAACTAATCCCGATGGTAGATGTAGAGGTAGCGTGCCGACCGCAATCACATCGACTTTGGAACCATTTCCCACGTGCATCGTCACCTCGTCCTTAGCCAATCTTCGCTTAATCCGTAGTCCCTGTTTCGAGTTGCAAATATTAGCAACAGAACCAGTACCAAATACCCAGGTGCTACTTCAAGCATTAGTAAGGTACACATCAATAACATGTATATCACATATACCTTTGTTCACTTTGCATCCTTCTTATCCGCCAAATACTTGGGGCAGTTCCGCTTCCAGTGTTCAGTCTGCTTGCAGTAGAAGTACTTAGTCTCAGGCTTAGGTCCAGACTTGGGTTTCTTCTCTTGAGCAGCAACTTGTTTGTTGTTCTTTTTGAAGTTCCCCTTCTTCTTCCCTTTGCCCTTTTTCTTGAAACTGGTGGTCTTATTGACCATCAACACTTGATGCTCCTTCTTGATTTCTACCTCCGCAGCCTTTAGCATTGCGAAGAGCTCGGGAATAGTCTTGTCCATCCCTTGCATATTATAGTTCATCACGAAGCTGTTGGGGAACGTAGCAGAAATTCAAAATTTTCCTACGTGTAACCAAGATCTATCTATGGAGAAACCAGCAACAAGGTGAAGGAGAGTGCATCTACATACCCTTGTAGATCGCTAAGAGGAAGCGTTCAAGAGAACAGGGTTGAAGGAGTCGTACTCATCGTGATCCAAATCACCGGAGATCCTAGTGCCGAACGGACGGCACCTCCGCGTTCAACACACGTACAGCCCAGTGACGTCTCCCACGCCTTGATCCAGCAAGGAGAGAGGGAGAGGTTGAGGAAGACTCCGTCCAGCAGTAGCACAACGGCGTGGTGGTGGTGGAGGAGCGTGGCAATCCAGCAGGGCTTCGCCAAGCACCGCGGGAGAGGAGGAGTACTTGGGAGAGGGGGAGGGCTGCGCCAGAACCTGTGGTGCGGCTGCCCTCCCACCCCCCACATATATATAGGGGCAAGGGAGAGGGGGGGCCGGCCCCCTCAGATCCAATATGAGGAGGGGGCGGCGGCCAGGGGGGTTGCCTTGCCCCCCAAGGCAAGGGGGCGCCCCCTTTAGGGTTTCCCCCAAGCCCTAGGCGCCTTGGGCCTTGGTGGGGGGGGGGGGCGCACCAGCCCACCTGGGGCTGGCCCCCTCCCACACTTGGCCCATGCAGCCCTCCGAGGCCGGTGGCTCCACTTGGTGGACCCCCGGGACCCTCCCGGTGGTCCCGGTACGTTACCGATAAAACCCGAAACTTTTCCGGTGACCAAAACAGGACTTCCCATATATAAATCTTTACCTCCGGACCATTCCGGAACTCCTCGTGATGTCCGGGATCTCATCCGGGACTCCGAACAACATTCGGTAACCACATACACACTTCCTTTATAACCCTAGCGTCATCGAACCTTAAGTGTGTAGACCCTACGGGTTCGGGAGACATGTAGACATGACCGAGACGTTCTCCGGTCAATAACCAACAGCGGGATCTGGATACTCATGTTGGCTCCCACATGATCCACGATGATCTCATCGGATGAACCACGATGTCAAGGACTCAATCAATCCCGTATACAATTCCCTTTGTCTAGCGGTATTGTACTTGCCCGAGATTCGATCGTCGGTATACCGATACCTTGTTCAATCTCGTTACCGGCAAGTCTCTTTACTCGTTCTGTAACACATCATCCCGTGATCAACCCCTTGGTCACATTGTGCACATTATGATGATGTCCTACCGAGTGGGCCCAGAGATACCTCTCCGTTTACACGGAGTGACAAATCCCAGTCTCGATTCGTGCCAACCCAACAGACACTTTCGGATATACCTGTAGTGCACCTTTATAGCCACCCAGTTACGTTGTGACGTTTGGTACACCCAAAGCATTCCTACGGTATCCGGGAGTTGCACAATCTCATGGTCTAAGGAAAAGATACTTGACATTAGAAAAGCTTTAGCATACGAACTACACGATCTTTGTGCTAGGCTTAGGATTGGGTCTTGTCCATCACATCATTCTCCTAATGATGTGATCCCGTTATCAATGACATCCAATGTCTATGGTCAGGAAACCGTAACCATCTATTGATCAACGAGCTAGTCAACTAGAGGCTTACTAGGGACATGGTGTTGTCTATGTACCCACACATGTATCTGAGTTTCCTATCAATACAATTATAGCATGGATAATAAACGATTATCGTGAACAAGGAAATATAATAATAACTAATTTATTATTGCCTCTAGGGCATATTTCCAACAATCTCCCACTTGCACTAGAGTCAATAATCTAGTTCACATCGCCATGTGATTAACACTGACAGGTCACATCGCCATGTGACCAACATCCAATGAGTTTACTAGTGTCATTAAACTAGTTCACATCATCATGTGATTAAGACTCAATGAGTTCTAGGGTTTGATCATGTTTTGCTTGTGAGAGAGGTTTTAGTCAACGGGTCTGCAACATTCAGATCCGTGTGTACTTTGCAAATCTCTATGTCATATTGTAAATGCTGCTTCCACGCTCCACTTGGAGCTATTCCAAATGGTTACTTCACTATACGTATCCGGTTTGCTACTCAGAGTCACTCGGATAGGTGTTAAAGCTTGCATCGATGTAACCCTTTTCGCCGAACTCTTTATCACCTCCATTATCGAGAAACATGTCCTTATTTGTTACAAGGACAATTTTGACCGCTGTCTAATGATCCATTCCTGGATCATTCTTGTACCCCTTGACTGACTCATGGCAAGGCGCACTTCCGGTGCGGTACACAGCATAGCATACTATAGAGCCTACGTCTGAAGCATAGGGGACGACATTCGTCCTTTCTCTCTCTTCTGTCGTGGTCGAGCTTTAAGTCTGAACTTCATACCTTACATCTCAGGCAAGAACTCCTTCTATGACTGATCCATCTTGAACACCTTCAAGATCATGTCAAGGTATATGCTCATTTGAAAGTACCATTAAGCATTTTTGATCTATCCTCATAGATCTTGATGCTCAATGTTCAAGTAGCTTAATCCAGGTTTTCTCTTGAAAAACACCTTTCAAATAACCCTATATGCTTTCCAGAAATTCTACATCATTTCTGATCAACAATATGTCAACAACATATACTTATCAGAAATTCTATAGTGCTCCCACTCACTTCTTTGGAAATACAAGTTTCTCATGAACTTTGTATAAACCCAAAATCTTTGATCATCTCATCAAAGCGCACATTCCAACTCCGAGATGCTTACTCCAGTCCTTAGAAGGATCGCTGGTGCTAGCATACCTTTTAGCATCCTTAGGATCGACAAAACCTTTCTGATTGTATCACATACAACCTTTCCTTACGAAAACTGGTAAGGAAACTCGTTTTGACATCCACCTGCTAGATTTCATAAATGCAGCTAATGCTAACATGATTCCAATGGACTTAAGCATCGCTACGGATGAGAAAATCTCATCGTAGTCAACTCCTTGAACTTGTGAAAAAACTCTACGCCACAAGTCGAGCTTCATAGATGGTGACATTACCATCCACGTCCGTCTTCTTCTTAAAGATCCATTTATCTCAATGGCTTGCCGATCATCGGGCAAGTCCACCAAAGTCCATGCTTTGTTATGATACATGGATCCTATCTCGGATTTCATGGCTTCTAACCATTCGTCGGAATATGGGCCCACCATCGCTTCTCCATAGCTCGTAGGTTCACTGTTGTCTAGCAACATGACCTTCAAGACAGGATTACTGTGCCACTCTGAAGTGGTACGCATCCTTGTCACCCTACGAGGTATGGTAGTGACTTGATCCAAAACTTCATGATAAGCTTCTACTTCAGTTGGTGTAGGTGCCACAGGAACAACTTCCTATGCCCTGCTACACACTAGTTGAAGTGACGGTTCAATAACCTCATCAAGTCTCCACCATCCTCCCACTCAACTTTCCGAGACAAACTTTTCTCGAGAAAGGACCCGATTCAAGAAACAAACACTTTTGCTTCCGGATCTGAATTAGGAGGTATAGCCAACTATTTTGGGTGTCCTATGAAGATGCATTTTATCCGCTTTGGGTTCAAGCTTATCAACCTGAAACTTTTTCACATAAGCATCGCAGCCCCAAACCTTTAA
This sequence comes from Triticum dicoccoides, assembly GCF_002162155.2. Lineage (NCBI taxonomy): Eukaryota > Viridiplantae > Streptophyta > Magnoliopsida > Poales > Poaceae > Triticum > Triticum dicoccoides. Next base: position 50,050,624 of record NC_041387.1, read on the forward strand.
GAAACGACACATTAGGTTTCTCCAAACGGTGTCGTCTCAACAGAATTACGTGGTACCCTATTAAAGTGAGTGCGGTTGTCTCTAATGCCTAACCCATGAACGATAGTGGTAATTCGATAAGAGACATCATGGTACACACCATATCCAATAGGGTGCAACTATGATGTTCGGACACACCATCACACTATGGTGTTCCAGGCAGTATTGGTTGTGAAACAATTTCCACAATGTTTTAATTGCGTGCCAAAGCTTGTAACTCAGATACTCATATCTATGATCATATCATAGACATTTTATCCTCTTGTCACGATGATCTTCAACTTCACTCTGAAATTACTTGAACCATTCAATAATTCAGACTTGTGTTTCATCAAGTAAATATACTCAGTATCTACTCAAATCATCCGTGAAGTGAGAACATAACGATATTCACTGCATGCCTTAGCACTCATTGGACTACACACATCAAAATGTGTTACTTCCAACAAGTTGCTATCTTGTTCCATTTTACTGAAAACGAAGCTTTTCAGTCATCTTTCCCATGTGGTATGATTTGCATATCTCAAGTGATTCAAAATCAAGTGAGTCCAAACGATCCATCTGCATGGAGTTTCTTCATGCGTATACACCAATAGACATGGTTCGCATGTCTCAAACTTTTAAAAAATGAGTGAGTCCAAAGATCCATCAACATGGAGCTTCTTCATGCGTTCTTATACCAATATGACTTACATGGCAGTGCCACAAGTAAGTGGTACTATCATTACTATCTTATATTTTGGCATGAAAATGTGTATTACTATGATCGAGATTCAATAAACCATTCTTTTATGTGCAAGACCATTTGGAGGTATTATTCAAATAAATAGAGTAACCATTATTCTCCTTAAATGAATAACCGTATTGCGATAGATATAATCCAATTATGTCTATGCTCAACGCAAACACTAAATGACAATTGTACAGGTTTAATACTAATCTTGATGGTAGAGGGAGCGTGCGATGTTTGATCACATCAAACTTGGAAACACTTCCAACACATATCGTCAGCTCACCTTTAGCTAGTCTCCGTTTATTCCGTAGCTTTTATTTCAAGTTACTAACACTTAGCAACCGAACCGGTATCTTAATACCCTGGTGCTACTAGGAGTGCTAGTAAAATACACATTAACGTAATGTATATCCAATATACTTCTATCGACCTTGCGAGCCTTCTCATCTACCAAGTATCTAGGGTAATTCTGCTCCAGTGGTTGTTCCCCTTATTACAGAAGCACTTAGTATCGGGTTTGGGTTAAACCTAGGGTTTCTTCACTAGAGCAGCAGCTGATTTGCCGTTTCATGAAGTATCCCTTCTTGCCCTCGCCCTTCTTGACACTAGTGGTTTCACCAACCATCAACAATTGATGCTCCTTCTTGATTTCTACTTTCGCGATGTCAAACAACGCGAATACCTCAAGGATCATCATCTCTATCCTTGATATGTTATAGTTCATCACGAAGCTCTAGCAGCTTGGTGGCAATGACTTTGGAGAAACATCACTATCTCATCTGGAAGATCAACTCCCACTCGATTCAAGTGATTGTTGCACTTAGACAATCTGAGCACAAGCTCAATGATTGAGCTTTTCTCCCTTAGTTTGTAGGCTAAGAAAAAAAACGTCGGAGGTCTTATACCTCTTGACGTGGGCACGAGCCTGAAATCCCAATTTCATCCCTCGAAACATCTCATATGTTCCGCGATGTTTCGAAAATGTCTTTGGTGCCTCAACTCTAAACCGTTTAACTGATCTATCACGTAGTTATCAAAACGTGTATGTCCGATGTTCGCAACATCCACAAACGATGTTTGGGGTTTAGCACACTTAGCGGTGCATTAAGGACATGAGCTATCTACTGTCCGCATAATCGCTACTGTCAACTTTCAACTATATTTTCTCTAGGAACAAAACAGTGGAACTATAGCGCGAGCTTACGACATAATTTGCAAAGATCTTTTGACTACGTTCAGGATAATTAAGTTCATCTTATGAACTCCCACTCAGATAGACATCCCTCTAGTCATCTAAGTGATTACATGATCCGAGTCAACTAGGCCGTGTCCGATCATCACGTGAGACGGACTAGTCATCATCGGTGAACATCTTCATGTTGATCGTATCTACTATACGACTCATGCTCGACCTTTCGGTCTCTTGTGTTCCGAGGCCATGTCTGTACATGCTAGGCTCGTCAAGTCAACCTAAGTGTTTCGCGTGTGTAAATCTGTCTTACACCCGTTGTATGTGAATGTAAGAATCCATCACACCCGATCATCACGTGGTGCTTAGAAACGATGAACTTTCGCAACGGTGCACAGTTAGGGGGAACACTTTCTTGAAATTTTAATGAGGGATCATCTTATTTACTACCGTCGTTCTAAGCAAATAAGATGCATAAACATGATACACATCACATGCAATCAAATAGTGACATGATATGGGCAATATCATATTGCTTCTTTTGATCTCCATCTTCGGGGCTCCATGATCATCATCGTCACCGGCATGACACCATGATCTCCATCATCATGATCTCCATCATCGTGTCTCCATGAAGATGTCTCGCAAACTCATTACTTCTACTACTATAGCTACCGGTTAGCAATAAAGTAAAGTAATTACATGGCGTTGTTCAATAACACGCAGGTCATACAATAAATAAAGACAACTCCTATGGCTCCTGCCGGTTGTCATACTCATCGACATTCAAGTCGCGATTCCTATTACAAGAACATGATCAATCTCATACATCACATATCATTCATCACATTCTTCTTGGTCATATCACATCACATATCATACCCTGCAAAAACAAGTTAGACGTCCTCTAATGGTTGTTTGCATGTTTTACGTGGCTGCTAATGGGTTTCTAGCAAGAACGTTTCTTACCTACGCAAAACCACAACGTGATATGCCAATTGCTATTTACCCTTCATAAGGACCATTTTCATCGAATCCGTTCCGACTAAAGTGGGAGAGACTGGCACCCGCTAGCCACCTTATGCACCAAGTGCATGTCAGTCGGTGGAACCTGTCTCATGTAAGTCTACGTGTAAGGTCGGTCTGGGCCGCTTCATCCCACAATACCATCGAAACAAGATTGGACTAATAACGGTAAGCATATTGAACAAAATCAACACCCACAACTACTTTGTGTTCTACTTGTGCAAAGAATCTACGCAATAGACCTAGCTCATGATGCCACTATTGGGGAACGTAGCAGAAATTCAAAATTTTCCTACGTGTCACCAAGATCTATCTATGGAGAAACCAACAACGAGGGGAAGGAGAGTGCATCTACATACCCTTGTAGATCGCTAAGCGGAAGCGTTCAAGAGAACGGGGTTGAAGGAGTCGTACTCGTCGTGATCCAAATCACGGGAGATCCTAGTGCCGAACGGACGGCACCTCCGCGTTCAACACACGTACAGCCCGGTGACGTCTCCCACGCCTTGATCCAGCAAGGAGAGAGAGAGAGGTTGAGGAAGACTCCGTCCAGCAGCAGCACAACGGCGTGGTGGTGGTGGAGGAGCGTGACAATCCAGCAGGGCTTCGCCAAGCACCGCGGGAGAGGAGGAGTACTTGGGAGAGGGGGAGGGCTGCGCCAGAACCTATGGTGCGGCTGCCCTCCCACCCCCCACATATATATAGGGGCAAGGGAGAGGGGGGGCCGGCCCCCTCAGATCCAATCTGAGGAGGGGGCGGCGGCCAGGGGGGTTGCCCTGCCCCCCAAGGCAAGGGGGGCGCCCGCTTTACGGTTTCCCCCAAGCCCTAGGCGCCTTGGGCCTTGGTGGGGGGGCGCACCAGCCCACCTGGGGCTGGCCCCCTCCCACACTTGGCCCATGCATCCCTCCGAGGCCGGTGGCCCCACTTGGTGGACCCCCGGGACCCTCCCGGTGGTCCCGGTACGTTACCGATAAAACCCGAAACTTTTCCGGTGACCAAAACAGGACTTCCCATATATAAATCTTTACCTACGGACCATTCTAGAACTCCTCGTGACGTCCGGGATCTCATCCGGGACTCCGAACAACATTTGGTAACCACATACACACTTCCTTTATAACCCTAGCGTCATCGAACCTTAAGTGTGTAGACCCTACGGGTTCGGGAGACATGTATTCATGACCGAGACGTTCTCCAGTCAATAACCAACAGCGGGATCTGGATACTCATGTTGGCTCCCACATGTTCCATGATGATCTCATCGGATGAACCACGATGTCAAGGACTCAATCAATCCCGTATACAATCCCTTTGTCTAGCGGTATTGTACTTGCCCGAGATTCGATCGTCGGTATACCGATACCTTGTTCAATCTCGTTACCGGCAAGTCTCTTTACTCGTTCCGTAACACATCATCCTGTGATCAACCCCTTGGTAACATTGTGCACATTATGATGATGTCCTACCGAGTGGGCCCAGAGATACCTCTCCGTTTACACGGAGTGACAAATCCCAGTCTCGATTCGTGCCAACCCAACAGACACTTTCGGATATACCTGTAGTGCACCTTTATAGCCATCCAGTTACGTTGTGACGTTTGGTACACCCAAAGCATTCCTACGGTATCCGGGAGTTGCACAATCTCATGGTCTAAGGAAAAGATACTTGACATTAGAAAAGCTTTAGCATACGAACTACACGATCTTTGTGCTAGGCTTAGGATTGGGTCTTGTCCATCACATCATTCTCCTAATGATGTGATCCCGTTATCAATGACATCCAATGTCCATGGTCAGGAAACCGTAACCATCTATTGATCAGCGAGCTAGTCAACTAGAGGCTTACTAGGGACATGGTGTTGTCTATGTACCCAGACATGTATCTGAGTTTCCTACCAATACAATTATAGCATGGATAATAAACGATTATCGTGAACAAGGAAATATAATAATAACTAATTTATTATTGCCTCTAGGGCATATTTCCAACAGAAGCTCTTGTAGCTTGGTGGCAGTGATTGAAGAATTCTATCAATGACACTATCATCAGGAAGATTAACTCCCAGTTGAATCAAGTGATTATCATACCCAGACATTTTGAGTATGTGTTCACTGACAGAACTATTCTCCTCCATCTTACAGCTATAGAACTTATTGGAGACTTCATATCTCTCAATTCGGGCATTTGCTTGAAATATTAACTTCAACTCCTGGAACATCTCATATGCTCCATGACGTTCAAAACATCGTTGAAGATCCGGTTCTAAACCGTAAAGCATGGCACACTGAACTATCGAGTAGTCATCAGCTTTGTTCTGCCAGACGTTCTTAACATCGTCAGTTGCATCTGCAGCAGGCCTGGCACCCAGCGGTGCTTCTAGGACGTAATTCTTCTGTGCAGCAATGAGGATAATCCTCAGGTTACGGACCCAGTCCGTGTAATTGCTACCATCATCTTTCAACTTAGCTTTCTCAAGGAACACATCAAAATTCAATGGAACAACAGCACGAGCCATCTATCTACAACAAACATAGACAAGCAAAATACTATCAGGTACTAAGTTCATGATAAATTTAAGTTCAATTAATCATATTACTTAAGAACTCCCACTTAGACAGACATCTCTCTAGTCATCTAAGTGATCACGTGATCCAAATCAACTAAACCATGTCTGATCATCACGTGAGATGGAGTAGTTTCAATGGTGAACATCACTATGTTGATCATATCTACTATATGATTCACGTTCGACCTTTCGGTCTCCGTGTTCCGAGGCCATATCTGTATATGCTAGGCTCGTCAAGTTTAACCTGAGTATTCCGCGTGTGCAACTGTTTTGCACCCGTTGTATTTGAACGTAGAGCCTATCACACCCGATCTTCACGTGGTGTCTCAGCACGAAGAACTTTCACAACGGTGCATACTCAGGGAGAACACTTCTTGATAATTTAGTGAGAGATCATCTTAAAATGCTACCGTCAATCAAAGCAAGATAAGATGCATAAAGGATAAACATCACATTCAATCAATATAAGTGATATGATATGGCCATCATCATTTTGTGCTTGTGATCTCCATCTCCAAAGCACCGTCGTGATCACCATCGTCACCGGCGCGACACCTTGATCTCCATCGTAGCATCGTTGTCGTTACGCCATCTATTGCTTCTACGACTATCGCTACCGTTAGTGATAAAGTAAAGCAATTACAGGGTGTTTGCATTTCATACAATAAAGCGAAAACCATATGGCTCCTGCCAGTTGCCGATAACTTCGGTTACAAAACATGATCATCTCATACAATAAAATATAGCATCACGTCTTGACCATATAACATCACAACATGCCCTTCAAAAACAAGTTAGACGCCCTCTACTTTGTTGTGGCAAATTTTATGTGGCTGCTACGGGTTGAGCAAGAACCGTTCTTACCTACGTATCAAAACCACAACGATAGTTCATCAAGTTAGTGTTGTTTTAACCTTCGCAAGGATCGGGCGTAGTCACACTCGGTTCAACTAAAGTTGGAGAAACAGACACCCGCTAGTCACCTGTGTGCAAAGCACGGCCGTAAAACCAGTCTCGCGTAAGCGTACGCGTAATGTCGGTCCGAGCCGCTTCATCCAACAATACTGCTAAACCAAAGTATGACATGCTGGTAAGCAGTATGACTTGTATCGCCCATAACTCACTTGTGTTCTACTCGTGCATATAACATCTATGCATAAAACCGGGCTCGGATGCCACTGTTGGGGAACGTGGTAATTTCAAAAAAATTCCTACACACACACAAGATCATGGTGATGCATAGCAACGAGAGGGGAGAGTGTTGTCCATGTACCCTCGTAGACTGTAAGCGGAAGCGTTATGACAACGCGGTTGATGTAGTCGTACGTCTTCATGATCCGACCGATCCGAGTACCGAACGTACGAGACCTACGAGTTCAACTTGATGATGATCCCGGGACTCTGATCCAACAGGGTGTCGGGGATGAGTTCTGTCAGCAAGACGGCATGGTGACGATGATGATGTTCTACTGATGCAGGGCTTCGCCTAAGCACCGCAATGATATGACCGAGGTGGAATATGGTGGAGGGGGGCACCGCACACGGCTAAGGAACGATCACAAAGATCAACTTGTGTGTTTAGAGGTGCCCTCCTCGTCCGTATATAAAGGGGGGAGGAGGAGGGGGCCGGCCAAGGGGGTGGCACGCTGTAGGAGGGGGGAAACCTACTCCAAGTAGGTTTGCCCCTCCCTTTCCTAGTCCAAGAAGGAGGGGGAAGGAAGGAGTGGGAGAGGGGAAAGGCAAGGGGGCGCCCCCCCTTCCTTGTCCTATTCGGACTCAAGGGGAGGGGGCGCCTCTTGCCCTGGCCGGCCCCTCTCTCTCCACTAGGGTGTTGGAAATATGCCCTAGAGGCAATAATAAATAAGTTATTATTATATTTCCTTGTTCATGATAATCGTTTATTATCCATGCTATAATTGTATTGATAGGAAACTCAGATACATGTGTGGATACATAGACAACACCATGTCCCTAGTAAGCCTCTAGTTGACTAGCTCGTTGATCAATAGATGGTTACGGTTTCCTGACCATGGACATTGGATGTCGTTGATAACGGGATCACATCATTAGGAGAATGATGTGATGGACAAGACCCAATCCTAAGCCTAGCACAAAGATCATTGTTCATATGCTAAAGCTTTTCTAATGTCAAGTATCATTTCCTTAGACCATGAGATTGTGCAACTCCCGGATACCGTAGGAATGCTTTGGGTGTACCAAACGTCACAACATAACTGGGTGGCTATAAAGGTGCACTACAGGTATCTCCGAAAGTGTCTGTTGGGTTGGCACGAATCGAGACTGGGATTTGTCACTCCGTGTAAACGGAGAGGTATCTATGGGCCCACTCGGTAGGACATCATCATAATGTGCACAATGTGACCAAGGGGTTGATCACGGGATGATGTGTTACGGAATGAGTAAAGAGACTTGCCAGTAACGATATTGAACAAGGTATCGGCATACCGACGATCGAATCTCGGGCAAGTACAATACCGCTAGACAAAGGGAATTGTATACAGGGTTGATTGAGTCCTTGACATCGTGGTTCATCCGATGAGATCACCGTGGAACATGTGCGAGCCAACATGGGTATCCAGATCCCGCTGTTGGTTATTGACCGGAGAACGTCTCAGTCATGTCTGCATGGTTCCCGAACCCGTAGGGTCTACACACTTAAGGTTCGATGATGCTAGAGTTATAAAGGAAGTTTGTATGTGGTTACCGAATGTTGTTCGGAGTCCCGGATGATATCCCGGACGTCACGAGGAGTTCCGGAATGGTCCGGAGGTAAAGATTTATATATGGGAAGTCCTATTTTGGTCACCGGAAAAGTTTCGGGTTTTTCCGGTAACGTACCGGGACCACCGGGAGGGTCCCGGGGGTCCACCATGTGGGGCCACCATCCCTGGAGGGCTGCATGGGCCAAGTGTGGGAGGGGACCAGCCCCAGATGGGCTGGTGCGCCCCCCACAGGGCCCAAGGTGCAGGGAAGGGTGGGAGGGGGGCAAACCCTAGGGCAGATGGGCCCTAAGGCCCACCCCAGGTGCGCCTCCCCTCTTCCCCCTTCTGGCCGCCACCAGATGGAATCTAGGGGCTGCCGCCACCCCTGGGGAGGGAACCCTAGAGGGGACGCAGCCCCCTCCCCTCCCCCTATAAATAGTGGGGGTTTTGGGGCTGCCAGAGACGCGAGAACCTCTCCCTCTTGGCGCAGCCCTACCTCTCTTACTCCTCCTCTCCCGCGGTGCTTGGCGAGGCCCTGCTGGACTACCACGCTCCTCCATCACCACCACGCCGTTGTGCTGCTGCTGGATGGAGTCTTCCTCAACCTCTCCCTCTCACCTTGCTAGATTAAGGCATGGGAGACGTCACCGGGCTGTACGTGTGTTGAACGCGGAGGTGCCGTCCGTTCGGCACTAGGATCTCCGATGATTTGGATCACGACGAGTACGACTCCTTCAACCCCGTTCTCTTGAACGCTTCCGCTTAGCGATCTACAAGGGTATGTAGATGCACTCTCCTTCCCCTCGTTGCTGGTTTCTCGATAGATAGATCTTGGTGACACGTAGGAAAATTTTGAATTTCTGCTACGTTCCCCAACAGTGGTATCAGAGCTAGGTCTATTGCGTAGATTCTTTGCACGAGTAGAACACAAAGTAGTTGTGGGCGTTGATCTTGTTCAATATGCTTACCGTTACTAGTCCAATCTTGTTTCGACGGTATTGTGGGATGAAGCGGCCCGGACCGACCTTACACGTACTCTTACGTGAGACAGGTTCCACCGACTGACATGCACTTGGTGCATAAGGTGGCTAGCGGGTGCCAGTCTCTCCCACTTTAGTCGGAACGGATTCGATGAAAAGGGTCCTTATGAAGGGTAAATAGCAATTGGCATATCACGTTGTGGTTTTGCGTAGGTAAGAAACGTTCTTGCTAAAAACCCATAGGAGCCACGTAAAACATGCAAACAACAATTAGAGGACGTCTAACTTGTTTTTGCAGGGTATGCTATGTGATGTGATATGGCCAAGAAGAATGTGATGAATGATATGTGATGTATGAGATTGATCATGTTCTTGTAATAGGAATCACGACTTGCATGTCGATGAGTATGACAACCGGCAGGAGCCATAGGAGTTGTCTTTATTTATTGTATGACCTGCGTGTCATTGAACAACGCCATGTAATTACTTTACTTTATTGCTAACCGGTAGCCATAGTAGTAGAAGTAATTAGTTGGCGAGACAACATCATGAAGACACGATGATGGAGATCATGATGATGGAGATCATGGTGTCATGCCAGTGATGATGATGATCATGGAGCCTCGAAGATGGAGATCAAAAGGAGCAAAATGATATTGGCCATATCATGTCACTATTTGATTGCATGTGATGTTTATCATGTTTATGCATCTTATTTGCTTAGAACGACGGTAGTAAATAATATGATCCCTCATTAAAATTTCAAGAAAGTGTTCCCCCTAACTGTGCACCGTTGCGAAAGTTCATCGTTTCGAAGCACCACCTGATGATCGGGTGTGATAGATTCTTACATTCACATACAACGGGTGTAAGCCAGATTTACACACGCGAAACACTTAGGTTAACTTGACGAGCCTAGAATGTACAGACATGGCCTCGGAACACAAGAGACTGAAAGGTCGAGCATGAGTCGTATAGTAGATACGATCAACATGAAGATGTTCACCGATGATGACTAGTCCGTCTCACGTGATGATCGGACACGGCCTAGTTGACTCGGATCATGTAATCACTTAGATGACTAGAGGGATGTCTATCTGAGTGGGAGTTCATAAGATGAACTTAATTATCCTGAACATAGTCAAAAGATCTTTGCAAATTATGTCGTAAGCTCGCGCTTTAGTTCCACTGTTTAGATATGTTCCTAGAGAAAATATAGTTGAAAGTTGACAGTAGCGATTATGCGGATAGTAGAAAGCTTATGTCCTTAATGCACCGCTCAGTGTGCTGAACCCCAAACGTCGTTTGTGGATGTTGCGAACATCGGACATACACGTTTTGATAGCTACGTGATAGTACAGTTAAACGGTTTAGAGTTGAGGCACCAAAGACATTTTCGAAACGTCGCAGAACATATGAGATGTTTCGAGGGCTGAAATTGGGATTTCAGGCTCATGCCCACGTCAAGAGGTATAAGACCTCCGACGATTTTCTTAGCCTGCAAACTAAGGGAGAAAAGCTCAATCATTGAGCTTGTGCTCAGATTATGTGAGTGCAACAATCACTTGAATCGAGTGGGAGTTAATCTCCCAGATGAGATAGTGATGTTTCTCACAAGTCATTGCCACCAAGCTGCTAGAGCTACGCGATGAACTATAACATATCAGGGATAGACATGATGATCCTTGAGGTACTCGCGATGTTTGACACCGCGAAAGTAGATATCAAGAAGGAGCATCAATGTTGATGGTTGGTGAAACCACTAGTTTCAAGAAGGGCAAGGGCAAAAAGGGATACTTCATGAAACAGCAAATCAGCTGCTGCTCTAGTGAAGAAACCCAAGGTTGAACCCAAACCCGAAACTAAGTGCTTCTATGATAATGGGAACAGTCACTAGAGCGGAATTACCCTAGATACTTGGTAGATGAGAAGGCTGGCAAGGTCGATAGAAGTATATTGGATATACATGATGTTAATGTGTACTTTACTAGTACTCCTAGTAGCACCAGGGTATTAGATACCGGTTCGATTGCTAAGTGTTAGTAACTCGAAATAAAAGATACGGAATAAATGGAGACTAGCTAAAGGTGAGCTGACGATATGTGTTGGAAGTGTTTCCAAGTTTGATGTGATCAAACATCGCACGCTCCCTCTACCATCAAGATTAGTATTAAACCTGAATAATTGTCATTTACTGTTTGCGTTGAGCATAGACATGATTGGATTATGTCTATCGCAATACGGTTATTCATTTAAGGAGAATAATGGTTACTCTGTTTATTTGAATAATACCTTCAATGGTCTTGCACCTAAAGGAATGGTTTATTGAATCTCGATCGTAGTGATACACATTTTCATGCCAAAAGATATAAGATAGTAATAATAGTACCACTTATTTGTGGCACTGCCATGTAAGTCATATTGGTATAAAACGCATGAAGAAGCTCCATGTTGATGGATCTTTGGACTCACTCATTTTTGAAAGGTTTGAGACATGCGAACCATGTCTATTGGTGTATACACATGAAGAAACTCCATGCAGATGGATCGTTTGGACTCACTTGATTTTGAATCACTTGAGATATGCAAATCATACCACATGGGCAAAATGACTGAAAAAGCCACGGTTTCAGTGAGATGGAACAAGATAGCAACTTGTTGGAAGTAACACATTTTGATGTGTGCAGTCCAATGAGTGCTGAGGCATGCAGTGAATATCATTATGTTCTTACTTCACGGATGATTTGAGTAGATACTGAGTGTATTTACTTGATGAAACACAAGTCTGAATTATTGAATGGTTCAAGTAATTTCAGAGTGAAGATGAAGATCATCGTGACAAGAGGATAAAATGTCTATGATATGATCATAGAGATGAGTATCTGAGTTACAAGCTTTGGCACGCAATTAAGACATTGTGGAAATTGTTTCACAATTAATACCGCCTGGAACACCATAGTGTGATGGTGTGTCCGAACATCATAGTTGCGCCCTATTGGATATGGTGCGTACCATGATGTCTCTTATCGAATTACCACTATTATTCATGGGTTAGGCATTAGAGACAACCGCACTCACTTTAATAGGGTACCATGTAATTCCGTTTAGACGACACCGTTTGGAGAAACCTAAGTTGTCGTTTCTTAAAAGTTTGGGGCTGCGAAGCTTATGTGAAAAAGTTTCAGGTTGATAAGCTCGAACCCAAAGCGGATAAAATGCATCTTCATAGGACACCCAAAACAGTTGGGTATACCTCCTAATTCAGATCCGAAAGCAATAGGGATTGTTTCTTGAATCGGGTCCTTTCTCGAGGAAAGGTTTCTCTCGAAAGAATTGAGTGGGAGGATGGTGGAGACTTGATCAGGTTATTGAACCGTCACTTCAACAAGTATGTAGCAGGGCACAAGAAGTTGTTCCTGTGGCACCTACACCAATTGAAGTGGAAGCTTATGATAGTGATCATGAAGCTTCGGATCAAGTCACTACCGAACCTCATAGGACGACAAGGACGTGCACTGCTTCGGAGTGGTACGGTGATCCTGTCTTGAAGGTCATGTTGCTAGACAACAATGAACCTACGAGCTATGGAGAAGCGATGGTGGGCCCAAATTCCGACAAATGGTTAGAAGCCATGAAATCCGAGATAGGATCCATGTATCAGAACAAAGCATGGACTTTGGTGGACTTTCCCGATGATCGGCAAGCCATTGAGATAAATGGATCTTTAAGAAGAAGACGGGCGTGGACGGTAATGTCACTGTCTATGAAGCTCGACTTGTGGCGAAGAGTTTTTCACAGGTTCAAGGAGTTGACTACGATGAGATTTTCTCATCCGTAGCGATGCTTAAGTCCGTCAGAATCATGTTAGCATTAGCTGCATTTATGAAATCTGGCAAATGGATGTCAAAACGAGTTTCCTTACCAGTTTTCGTAAGGAAAGGTTGTATGTGATACAATCAGAAAGGTTTTGTCAATCCTAAGGATGCTAAAAGGTATGCTAGCTCCGGCGATCCTTCCATGGACTGGAGTAAGCATCTCGGAGTTGGAATATGCACTTTGATAAGATGATCAAAGATTTTAGGTTTATACAAAGTTTATGAGAAACTTGTATTTCCAAAGAAGTGAGTGGGAGCACTATAGCATTTCTGATAAGTATATGTTGTTGACATGTTGTTGATCAGAAATGATGTAGAATTTCTGGAAAGCATATAGGGTTATTTGAAAGGTGTTTTTCAATAGAAAACCTAGATTAAGCTACTTGAACATTGAGCAACAAGATCTATATGGATAGATCAAAATGCTTAAAAATACTTTCAAATGAGCACGTACCTTGACATGATCTTGAAGGTGTTCAAGATGGATCAGTCAAAGAAGGAGTTCTAGCCTGAGTTGTAAGGTACGAAGTTAAGACTTAAAGCTCGACCACGGCAGAAAAGAGAGAAAGGACGAAGGTCGTCCCCTATGCTTTAGACATAGGCTCTACAGTATGCTATGCTAAGTACCGCACCTGATGTGTGCCTTGCTACATATCTGGCAAGAGGGTACAAAGGTGATCAAGGAGTGGATCACCAGATAGCGGTCAAAATTATCCTTAGAGGAATAAGGATATGTTTCTCGATTATTGAGGTGATAAAGAGTTCGGCGTAAAGGGTTATGAAGATGCAAGCTTTAACACCTATCCGAATGACTCTGAGTAGCAAACCGGATACGTATAGTGGAGCAATAGCTCCAAGTGGAGCGTGGAAGCAGCATTTACATTATGACCTAGAGATTTGCGAAGTACATACGGATCTGAATGTTGCAGACCCGTTGACTAAAAGTTCTCTCACAAGCAAAACATGATCAAACTCCAGAACTCATTGAGTCCTAATCACATGATGATGTGAACTAGTTTAATGACACTAGTAAACTCTTTGGATGTTGGTCACATGGCGATGTGACGTGTGAGTGTTAATCACATGGCGATGTGAACGAGATTATTGACTCTAGTGCAAGTGGGAGACTGTTGGAAATATGCCCTAGAGGCAATAATAAATAAGTTATTATTATATTTCCTTGTTCATGATAATCGTTTATTATCCATGCTATAATTGTATTGATAGGAAACTCAGATACATGTGTGGATACATAGACAACACCATGTCCCTAGTAAGCCTCTAGTTGACTAGCTCGTTGATCAATAGATGGTTACGGTTTCCTGACCATGGACATTGGATGTCGTTGATAACGGGATCACATCATTAGGAGAATGATGTGATGGACAAGACCCAATCCTAAGCCTAGCACAAAGATCGTTGTTCATATGCTAAAGCTTTTCTAATGTCAAGTATCATTTCCTTAGACCATGAGATTGTGCAACTCCCAGATACCGTAGGAATGCTTTGGGTGTACCAAACGTCACAACGTAACTGGGTGGCTATAAAGGTGCACTACAGGTATCTCCGAAAGTGTCTGTTGGGTTGGCACAAATCGAGACTGGGATTTGTCACTCCGTGTAAACGGAGAGGTATCTTTGGGCCCACTCGGTAGGACATCATCATAATGTGCACAATGTGACCAAGGGGTTGATCATGGGATGATGTGTTACAGAACGAGTAAAGAGACTTGCCGGTAACGAGATTGAACAAGGTATCGGCATACCGACGATCAAATCTCGGGCAAGTACAATACTGCTAGACAAAGGGAATTGTATACGGGATTGATTGAGTCCTTGACATCGTGGTTCATCCGATGAGATCATCGTGGAACATGTGGGAGCCAACATGGGTATCCAGATCCCGCTGTTGGTTATTGACCGGAGAACGTCTCGGTCATGTCTGCATGGTTCCCGAACCCGTAGGGTCTACACACTTAAGGTTCGATGATGCTAGGGTTATAAAGGAAGTTTGTATGTGGTTACCGAATGTTGTTCGGAGTGCTGGATGAGATCCCGGATGTCACGAGGAGTTCCGGAATGGTCTGGAGGTAAAGATTTATATATGGGAAGTCCTGTTTTGGTCACCGGAAAAGTTTCGGGTTTTTCCGGTAACGTACCGGGACCACCGGGAGGGTCCCGAGGGTCCACCAAGTGGGGCCACCATCCCTGGAGGGCTGCATGGGCCAAGTGTGGGAGGGGACCAGCCCCAGATGGGCTGGTGCGCCCCCCACAGGGCCTAAGGCGCAGGGAAGGGTAGGAGGGGGCAAACCCTAGGGCAGATGGGCCCTAAGGCCCACCCCAGGTGCGCCTCCCCTCTTCCCCCTTCTGGCCGCCACCAGATGGCATCTGGGGGCTGCTGCCACCCCTGGGGAGGGAACCCTAGAGGGGGCGCAGCCCCCTCCCCTCCCCCTATAAATAGTGGGGGTTTTGGGGCTGCCAGAGACGCGAGAACCTCTCCCTCTTGGCGCAGCCCTACCTCTCTTACTCCTCCTCTCCCGCGGTGCTTGGCGAAGCCCTGCAGGACTACCACGCTCCTCCATCACCACCACGCCGTTGTGCGCTGCTGGATGGAGTCTTCCTCAACCTCTCCCTCTCACCTTGCTGGATCAAGGCATGGGAGACGTCACCGGGCTGTACGTGTGTTGAACGCGGAGGTGCCGTCCGTTCGGCACTAGGATCTCCGGTGATTTGGATCACGACGAGTACGACTCCTTCAACCCCGTTCTCATGAACGCTTCCGCTTAGCGATCTACAAGGGTATGTAGATGCACTCTCCTTCCCCTCATTACTGGTTTCTCCATAGATAGATCTTGGTGACACGTAGGAAAATTTTGAATTTCTGCTACGTTCCCCAACATAGGGCCCAACAAGGCCCATTAGTTCCCGGGGGGTTCCGGTAACCCTCCGGCACTCCGGTTTTCTCCCAAATCACCCGGAACACTTCTGATGTCCAAATATAGTCATCCAATATATCAATATTTATGTGTCGACCATTTTGAGACTCCTCGTCATGTCCGTGATCACATCCGGGACTCCGAACAACCTTCGGTACATCAAAACTTATAAACTCGTAATAAAACTGTCATCGTAATGTTAAGCGTGCGGACCCTACGGGTTCGAGAACTATGTAGACATGACCTAGAACTGTTTCCGGTTAATAACCAATAGCGGAACCTAGATGCTCATATTGGCTCCTACATATTCTACGAAGATCTTTATCGGTCAAACCGCATAACAACATACATTGTTCCCTTTGTCATCGGTATGTTACTTGCCCGAGATTCGATCGTCGGTATCTCAATACCTAGTTCAATCTCGTTACCGGCAAGTCTGTTTACTCGTTACGTAATGCATCATTCCGTAACCAACTCATTGGCCACATTGCTTGCAAGGCTTATAGTGATGTGCATTACCGAGAGGGCCCAGAGATACCTCTCCAACAATCGGAGTGACAAAACCTAATCTCGAAATACGCCAACTCAACATGTACCTTTGGAGACACCTGTAGAGCTCCTTTATAATCACCCAGTTACGTTGTGACGTTTGGTAGCACACAAAGTGTTCCTCCGGTAAACGGGAGTTGCATAATCTCATTGTTGTAGGAACTTTGTATAAGTCATGAAGAAAGCAATAGCAACATACTAAACGATCAAGTGCTAGGCTAACAGAATGGGTCAAGTCAATCACATCATTCTCCTAATGATGTGACCTCGTTAATCAAATGACAACACATGTCTATGGTTAGGAAACATAACCATCTTTGATTAATGAGCTAGTCAAGAAGAGGCATACTAGTGACATTAAGTTTGTCTATGTATTCACACATGTATCATCTTTCCGGTTAATACAATTCTAGCATGAACAATAAACATTTATCATGATATGAGGAAATAAATAATAAATTTATTATTGCCTCTAGGGCATATTTCCTTCATGTTCGACCACCCCTCCACCATCTACTGTTCATCCAGCCCTCCACCATCTACTGTTCATCCAGCCCTCCACACCACGGGGTCCTGTTCAACCACCCCTCCACGGCCACCCC
>NC_041387.1:50068097-50093618 GCF_002162155.2 Triticum dicoccoides
TTCAGTTAGCAGCAGTAGTGAAGGAATCGCTCCATCGGGTTCAGTTAACAACCATCGATCGATCGCTCGGCTTCAGTAACGCGTAGCCTGCAGTGCAATCGCTTGGGTTCAGTTAGAGCCCAACGCCTTGCTCGGGTTCAGTTAGAGCCAACGCCTCGCACACACGCGCGTACGTGTACGAGAGAAACACGCATCGCTCGGCCCCCGACCTCCCACCGTAACCGGCAACTCCCCAAACTTTTCCTCCCCCTCACTTCTACCATGGTTTTTTCCGTCATGGACGGCCCAAAGAATGTCATGCAGCTGCGTCTCCGGCCCGCCCAGGACGAAAATCTCATTTTCTGTCATGATTTTTTGTCATAGAAGTAGGAGCCCACTACATCTATGATGATACCGGGTTTTGTTACAACTATCGTCATTGAAGTGTCATATGTATGACAGAAAAAAAATTCGTTCGGCCCAAAATGTCACCGATGTGTCTTTTTTTTGTAATGGATCCACCAATTTGGTAACCTACATGTTCCAACCTCCATTGGCTTAACTGAGCGAACTTGTACTCTTGCCCAAAAAGGATGGGGCAGAGGGGATTGGAGACTATAGACCTATTAGTCTAATCCATGCCATATCCAAGATCATTGCCAAGTTGCTTGCGGACCGCATTGGGCCTTATATGGACAACCTAATCTCCAAGGCTCAAAGTGCTTTCCTCAAAAAGAGAAGTATTCATCATGACAATTTTATGTACGTGAGCAATCTCGCTCGCCGGCTCCACAAAAGCAAAACACCATCCATCCGTCTTAAGCTTGATATTTGGAAGGCGTCCGGCTCTATTCGTTGGGATTACATTCGTGATCTTCTCCAACGCAGAGGCTTCCCTAGCCAAATTCGTGAGTGGGTTGCGGCCTTACTTTGCACATCCACTTCTCATATTCTACTGAATGGTGTCCCCCCTCATCAAGCACTACCGGGGCTTCTGGAAAGGAGACCAGCTCTTGCCCTATTGTTCGTCATTGCCATTGACCCTCTCCAACAAGTTCTCAACTTAGCCACTAGGCATGGCTTACTTCTTAAGGTAAGAGCTCATGGGGCTCTCTGTAGGACTCCACTTTATGTCGGCGATGCAATGGTGTTCATGTCGGCTTGGAGACGAGTAGGAGACCGACAATATTCCAAGGGATGGAGGGAGGCGAGACGCGAGAGGACCTCTATAATTTTTTTTGTTAATGCATGACAATTATCTAATGAATATTTGCAACCTAATGAACAATTTTAATTTACTATTTTATAAAATTACAATTTGACTTGTCATTTGAATTTGAATTTCACTTTGGTTTGGAACAAAGTGAGGATTAGCAAAATGATATGATGACATGGCATCATTAGGCAGGAGACCACTGTAGCATGATTACCGGGGTGTTACAGTAGCAGTCTCACATGGTCTTCTCGTTCACCAAATGGATGTCAAGATTGCTTTCCAAAATGGAGAGTTGGATGAGGAAATCTACATGGAACAACCAGATGGGTTTGCAGTGGAAGGTCATGAAGGGAAGGTGTGCAAGTGGAACAACCAGATGGGTTTGGCTAGAAATTTCGGCAGCATAACGCATTGGATGGATTAAGAAATGCGTCCACAACAACACTAAATGAGTGAGAAGCGATTTTGACCACAAAGTAGAAAGGATGGATTAAAACAAGAGTGAAAGCAATTCGGCACCAAGCAATCATGTCGCATGTTTAATTATAACCGCAAAATTCCTGAATAAAATTCCACATGCCAATCATCATGACACTTTGTTACTAGCCCATTTGATTTTGAATCTGTTCTAGTGGTGTCATATAAATCCAGCCTAGCCTAGTATTTTCTAATTACTACCGTGAATCGGTTTAATCCCTCCAAACAAACTTGCATCGGCTTCCTACAAACTAATTAAGATACTAAAGAAAAACAGATTAGTGGTCATGCATGCATGCGTGCACTGAATAGGTTCATATGCTTATACTACTTTCCTTTTGGCTTAATCTACATATTCTTAGCTGGGGAGTATCTACATATTATGAAGTCAAGTTATATTCACTCAAAACAATTTGGCTGATATTATTTATTTATCTAACTTATTAACTTGTTTCTTATGATTTAGTCGTGACCTACATTTGCACAAAGTACATTTTTTAGGTTTCTAACCGTCGTTCATGGAATTCACTCATGAACAACGACTAGAATAACCGCGGCATATTGTGAGTGTTAGTGAGAAGGGATGCTTCACATTTTGAATCTCACATGTTCTACTTTCATTTTGTTAAGAATTGTTGCTATTGGTACTTATAACTTCTAAGGCATGCCTACTTGTTGTTTAGTATTTTTACTTTCTGTAGGTATGCATTATGCAAACAAGAAGCTGTTAGAACAGAATAGAAATCAGCATGCCTCCATACCGTTAACATATATTCCCTTTTGAGTTTTGATTCTCTCTACAGGGTACTGCTACCAGAATGGAAATCAGCATGCCTACATACCGTTAACTTCTAAAAGCATGCCTACATGCCCTTTTCTATAGTTCATAAATTATTGTTTCATTCGACTCTCTCCGGAGGGGTACTGTTTTCTATGACCTTTGATGCTAGAAGCAAGACAACAAAAATACGATGGCAATATGCAGTGTAGTTAAGATGGAAACATCAATTAGTAGCAACAAAGCATTAGTGTACTCTCTAGCTACTATTGTGCAGCAAATAACTAATAGTTTTCATTTAGCCCCCAATCTTCAACTCAAAATGGTTCAGATGAAGCCCATCACCTCTTTATTCTATCATGTTTCACAAAACTGTTGGGGAATGTAGCAGAAATTCAAAAATTTCTACACATCACCAAGATCAATCTATGGAGATACTAGCAACGAGAGAGAGAGAGGGAGTGCATCTTCATGCCCTTGAAGATCGCGATGCAGAAGCGTTACAAGAACAGGGTTGATGGACTCGTACTCGCGGCGATTCAAATCGCGGAAGATCTTATCTAGCACCAAATGGATGGCGCGTCCGTGTTCAACACACGTACAGCCCGGGGACGTCTCCTCCTTCTTGATCCAGCAAGGGGAGAGGAGAAGTTGAGGGAGAACTCCGACAACACGACAGCGTGGTGGTGGTGGAGCTCGTGGTTCTCCAGCAGGGCTTCGCCAAGCACTATAGAGGAGGAGGAGGTGTTGGAGGAGGGAGACGGCTGTGCCAGGGAAGAGGTGCGGCTGACCTCCCACCCCTCCACTATATATAGGGGCGAGGGGAGAGGGGGAGGCGCCCTAGGGTTTCCCCTAGGGGGCGGTGGCCAAGCAGATTGGACCTCCCTAGGGAAAATCCTAGGGAGACTTGCCCCCCAAGCCAAGCTGGTGGAGGATTGCCTCCCAAGCCAGGTGGAGGCGTCCCACCTCCCCAAATAATGTGGGAAAGGGTGTGGGGGCGCACCACCCCTTAGTGGGCTGGTTTGCCCCTTCCCCTTTGGCCCATGAGGCCCTCCAACACTTGCCGGGGCTCCCGAAACACCTTTTGGTCATGCTGGCCATAGCCTGGTACCCCCGGAACACTTCCGGACTCCAATACCCTTCGTCCAATATATTGATCTTCACCGCCGGACCATTCCGGAACTCCTCATGACGTCTGGGGTCACATCCGGGACTCCGAACTACCTTCGGTAACCACATACTATTTCCCATAACAACTCTAGCGTCACCGAACCTTAAGTATGTAGACCCTACGGGTTCGAGAACCATGCAGACATGACCGAGACGTTCTCCGGAAAATAACCAACAACGGGATCTGGATACCCATGTTGGCTCCCACATTTTCCATGATGATCTCATCGGATGAACCACGATGTCGAGGATTCAATCAATCCCGTATACAATTCCCTTTGTTCATTGGTATGTTACTTGCCCGAGATTTGATCGGCAGTATCCCTATACCTTGTTCAATCTCGTTACCGGCAAGTCTCTTTACTCGTTCCATAATGCATGATCCCGTGAGTAACTATTTAGTCACATTGAGCTCATTATGATGATGCATTACCGAGTGGGCCCAGAGATACCTCTTCGTCATACGGAGTGACAAATCCCAGTCTCTATTCTGCAAACCCAACAGACACTTTCGGAGATACCTGTAGTGCACCTTTATAGCCACCCAGTTACGTTGTGACATTTGGTACACCCAAAGCATTCCTACGGTATCCGGGAGTTGCACAATCTCATGGTCTAAGGAAATGATACTTGACATTAGAAAAGCTTTAGCAAACGAACTACACGATCTTGTGCTATGCTTAGGATTGGGTCTTGTCCAGCACATCATTCTCCTAATGATGTGATCCCGTTATCAATGACATCCAATGTCCATGGTCAGGAAACCATAACCATATATTGATCAATGAGCTAGTCAACTAGAGGCTCACTAGGGACATGTTGTGGCCTATGTATTCACACATGTATTACAGTTTCCAATTAATACAATTATAGCATGAACAATAGACAATTATCATGAACAAGGAAATATAATATTAACCATTTTATTATTGCCTCTAGGGCATATTTCCGACAGTCTCCCACTTGCACTAGAGTCAATAATCTAGTTCACATCACTATGTGATTATAATGAATCCAACACCCATGGGGTTTGATCGTATCTCGCTTGTGAGAGAGGTTATTAGTCAATGGGTCTGAACCTTTCAGATCCGTGTGTGCTTTAGAAATCTCTATGTCATCTTCTATATGCAGTTACCACATGCTATTTGGAACTATTCCAAATAACTGCTCTACTATACGAATCCGGTTTACTATGCAGAGTCATCCAGATTAGTGTCAAAGTTTGCATCGGCGTAACCCTTTACGACAAACTCTTTTACCACCTCCATAATCGAGAAAATTCCTTAGTCAACTAGTTACTAAGGATAAGTTTGACCGCTGTCATGTGATCCATTCCTGGATCACTCTTGTACCCCTTGATTGACTCATGGCAAGGCACACTTCAGGTGCGGTACACAGCATAGCATACTATAGAGCCTACGTCTAAAGCATAGGGAACGACCTTCATCCTTTCTCTCTCTTCTACCGTGGTCAGGTCTTGAGTCTTACTCAATACTCACACCTCATAACACAGCCAAGAACTCCTTCTTTGCTGATCTATTTTGAACTCCTTCAAAATCTTGTCACGGTGTGTATTCATTTGAAAGTACTATCAAGCGATCTTGATCTATCCTTATAGATCTTGATGCTTAATGTTCAAGCAGCTTAATCTAGGTTTTCCATTGGAAAACACTTTTCAAATAACCCTATATGCTTTCCAGAAATTCTACATCATTTCTGATCAACAATATGTCAACAACATATACTCATCAGAAATTCTATAGTGCTCCCACTCACTTCTTTGGAAATACAAGTTTCTCATAAACTTTGTATAAACCCAAAATCTTTGATCATCTCATCAAAGCGTATATTCCAACTCCGAGATGCTTACTCCACTCCTTAGAAGGATTGCTGGAGCTTTGCATACTTGGTAGAATCTTTCAGGATTGTCAAAACCTTCTGGTTGTATCACATACAACATTTCCTCAAGAAAATCGTCGAGGAAACAATGTTTTGACATCCCATATGCAAGATTTCATAAATAAATGCAGTAATTGCTAATATAATTCCAACAGACTCTTAGCATCGCTACGAGTGAGAAAGTCTCATCGTAGTCAACTCCTTGAACTTGTCGGAAAATATCTTAACGACAAGTCGAGCTTTCTTAATGGTGATACTTACCATCATTGTCCGTCTTCCTTTTAAAATCCATCTATACCCAATAGCCTTGCGACCATCAAGTAGTTCTTCCAAAGTCTACACTTTGTTTTCATACATGGATCCTCTCTCGGATTTTATGGCCTCAAGCCATTTGTCGGAATCCGGGCCCACCATCGCTTCTCCATAGCTTGTAGGTTCATTGTTGTCTAGCAACATGACCTCTAAGACAGGATTATGTACCACTCTGAAGTAGTACGCATCCTTGTCGACCTACGAGGTTTGGTAGTGACTTGATCTGAAGTTTCATGATCACTATCATTAGGTTCCACTTCAATTGGTGTAGGCGCCATAGGAACAACTTCATGTGTCGTGCTACACACTAGTTGAATTGATGGTTCAATAACCTCATCAAGTCTCCACCATCCTCCCACTCAATTCTTTCAAGAGAAACTTTTTCTCGAGAAAAGACCCGTTTGTGGAAACAATCACTTTTTCTTCCGGATCTGAATTAGGAGGTATACCCAACTATTTTTGGGTGTCCTATGAAGATGCATTTTATCTGCTTTGGGTTCGAGCTTATCAGGCAAAACTTTTCACATAAGCGTCACAGCCCCAAACTTTTAAGAAATGACAGCTTAGGTTTCTCTAAACCATAGTTCATACAGTGTCATCTCAACGGAATTACGTGGTGCCCTATTTAAAGTGAATGCGATTGTCTCTAATGCCTAACCCATAAACGATAGTGGTAATTCGATAAGAGACATCATGGTATGCACCATATCCAATAGGGTACATTTATGATGTTCGGACACACCATCACACTATGGTGTTCCAGGCGGTATTAGTTATGAAACAATTTCCACAAGGTCTTAATTGTGTACCAAACTCGTAACTCAGATATTCATCTCTATGATCATACCATAGACATTTTATCCTCTTGTCACGACGATCTTCAACTTCACTCTGAAATTACTTGAAACTTTCAATAATTCAGACTTGTGTTTCATCAAGTAAATATACTTAGCATCTACTCAAATCATCTGTGAAATAAGAACATAACGATGTCCACTGCGTGCCTCAGCACTCATTGGACTGCACACATCAAAATGTATTACTTCCAACAAGTTGCTTTCTTGTTCCATCTTACTGAAAACGAGGCCTTTCAGTCATCTTGCCCATGTGGTATGATTTGCATGTCTCAAGTGATTCAAAATCAAGTGAGTCCAAATGATCCATCTATATGGAGTTTCTTCAGGCATATATACCAATAGACATGGTTCACATGTCTCAATCTTTTCAAAAACGAGTGACTCCAAAGATCCATCAACATGGAGCTTCTTCATGCGTCTTATACCAATATGACTCAAATGGCAGTGCCACAAGCATGTGGTACTATCATTACTATCTTATATCTTTTGGTATGAACATGTGTATCACTACGACCGAGATTCAACAAACCATTCATTTTAGGTGCAAGAACATTGAAGGTATTATTCAAATAAACAGAGTAACCATTATTCTCCTTAAATTAATAACGTATTGCGATAAACATAATCCAATCATGTTTATGCTCAACGCAAACACCAAATAACAATTATTTAGGTTTAACACCAATCTCGATGGTAGAGGGAGCATGCGATGCTTGATCACATCAACCTTGGAAACACTTCCAACACATATCGTCATCTCACCTTTACCTAGTCTCCATTTATTCCGCAGCTTTTATTTTGAGTTACTAACACTTAGCAACCGAACCGCTATCTAATACCCTGGTGCTACTAGGAGTACTAGTAAAGTACACATTAATATAATGTATATCCAATATACTTCTGTCGATCTTGCCAGCCTTCTCATCTACCAAGTATCTAGGGTAGTTCTGCTTCAGTGACCGTTCCCTCATTATAGAAGCACTTAATCTAGGGTTTCTTCACTAGAGCAGCAACTGATTTTCCGTTTCATGAAGTATCCCTTCTTGCCCTTGCCCTTCTTGAAACTAGTGGTTTTACTAACCATCAACAATTGATGCTCCTACTCGATTTCTACTTTCGCGGTGTCAAACATCGCGAATTGCTCAAGGATCATCATATCTATCCCTGATATGTTATAGTTCATCACGAAGCTCTAGTAGCTTGGTGGCAGTGACTTTGGAGAACCATCACTATCTCTTAAGGACGATTAACTCCCACTCGATTCAAGTGATTGTAGTACTCAGACAATCTGAGCACATGCTCAACGATTGAGCATTTCTCCCTTAGTTTGCAGGCTTATGAAACTCGTCAGAGGTCTCATACCTCTTGACGTGGGCACGAGCCTGAAATCCCAATTTCAGCCCTTTGAACATCTCATATGTTCTGCGACGTTTTAAAATGTCTTCGGTGCCTCAATTCTAAACCGTTTAACATTACGCATTGAACTATCACATAGTCATCAAAATGTGTATGTCAGATGTTCACAACATCCACAGACGACGCTCGAGGTTCAGCACACCGAGCGGTGCATTAAGGACATAAGCCTTCTGCGCAGCAATGAGGATAATCCTCAGTTTATGGACCCAGTCCGCATAATTGCTACTATCAACTTTCAACTAAATTTTCTCTAGGAACATATCTAAAACAGTAGAACTAAAGTGCAAGCTACGACATAATTTGCAAAGTCTTTTGACTATGTTCATGATAATTAAGTTCATCTAATGAACTCCCACTCGGATAGACATCCCTCTAGTCATCTAAGTGATGCATGATCCGAGTCAACTAGGCCGTGTCCGATCATCACATGAGATGGACTAGTCATCATCGGTGAACATCTCCATGTTGATCGTATCTACTATACGACTCATGTTCGACCTTTCGGTCTCTTGTGTTCCGAGGCCATGTCTGTACATGCTAGGCTTGTCGGGGTTTGGGTACGACATATGCCAATGGATGGCTTATCATGGTGGGAGCGAGTAGAACGTCGCCGGTGCCTGGAAGCGGGATAAGGCATAGACACATACGCCGGCGAACTTTACCCAGGTTGGGGGCTCTCCATGGAGATGATACCCCTACTCCTTCTCTGCGGGGTCTCCGCATGATCACTAAGGCACTAGTGCTACAAGTCGCTCCTTGAGCTGTGTCTAGAGGTAGGAGAAGTCAAGGCTAGCTCTTCCCTGCCTAGGTAACTAGCTACTTCTATCAGGGTTGGAATCCTTTGCATGGGTGGCCTAGGGGGTTTATATAGGCCTACCCCCCAGGGGTACAATGGTAAACCGTCCGGGTGCTGGGCCCGGCTGTCAGTGTCTCCAGCCTCCGGCTTCTCTGCCGACCGTTGGGGCCCGCCGCCTGGTGGGCCCTACCGACTGGTTGGTGGCTGCTTACTGTAGCCGTGTCATTGATGACGAGGACTTGGTCATCTTAGTGTGGCTATAGTCCCGCCGCCTGGTGGGAGGCCACTGTAGCCACACCTGGTCTCGTCAGCTTAATGGCAAGCTTGCCTCGAGGCAAGGGACGGCCGCCTGCTGGAGGCCCCCCCACCCGAATTCGTCTGGTTGAGCTTCCGCCATCTTATGCGGGGTCACTGCCCGATAGGGCCTGCCACCGGCAGGCCGTAACGACATGCCGTCGTGGGGAACAGGACTCCGCCTGCTCGAAGCGACGTCAAGGGAGACATGGCACAGTGCCCCGTCGTGCAGAGATCTCCGCATGTACGGAGCATTGTAGCTGCGCCTGCCCCGAGCGTCGGAGGTGACGTGCTTCACTATTGCCATGCTCTGTCTTGTACTCTCGATGGGGGCTCGGCCACACCGGAGTTGCGGGGTGGCCGCCTGCCCGTTGCCGCCCTCTCTGGAGGCCAGCTGGCAGGAGCCGGTCACTCAGAGCGCCGTGGTCTTGGGTCAGCCGCCCTCTGGCAGCTGGCCGCTGAACCAGCCGGCACCAGAGGGCGGAGCTTCAGCTCAGGGTCCAGCTGGGCGGAGCTGACCCAAAAGTCTTGATAAATCCAGGGACCCGGGTGAGCCTACCCGTGGCCCATTACTCCGACAGTAGTCCCCGAAGCCGGTGAGGCATCGCCGTCGAGGGGCTACGAAGTCTCAGCGGCTTCCTCCCTCACCGGGCTCCGGGAAGACGCCGGTCCGCCATGCGGCCAGCCGATTGCTGAGGCCGGCCTCGTCTAGGCGGAGCTCGCGCGGTTGGCTTTTTGAACTTCGAGGCGGGAAACAGGTGGCGTGCCTGCTAAGCTTCCTAGACCGCCGCCCGCCACAAACACGCCACGCGGCGCATGTCAGCCTGGTCAGCCTGCCACCCCACGCCTTAGATGGGACGTGACATTGGGCCGGGCCCGCCACTACCGTGCCTCAGCAACCAGGCGGATCCGCTGCGCCGAAGGAGACGGTTGCTGTTCCCACGACCATTTATGGCGTGGTGAATGCGCGTGGGAAACGGGGGTCGTGGGGACGTGGGCACAGTTAATCCCATGACCCACGTCCCGCCCCCTCGGCTTCGTAGCTCGAGGGATATAAGTAGGGACGGGGAGGGGTGCGGTAAAGCTCTCGCGCCTCCTCCCACTCTTCTTCTTCTGCTTGCTCCTCCATCGCTACTGCTGTTGTTCTGCGCTGCCGTAGCGCCGCCGCCGTTGTCCGCCGTCGATGCACTTCTCCTATCCACGCTGCCAGCCGTAAGCCATGGCACGCGAGAGGGGCGGTGACTGGGACGGATCGATCATGATCGAAGATCACATTTCCTTCCTCTGCGACACGCGCCGGATGCCCAGCACGGCCTTCGTCAAGGCGCGGGTGCCGCCGGAGACAGAGATTTCGCCGGCGCCGCAGGGAGACGAGCGCGTCGTCTTCCGCTCGCACATCCTCCACGGCTTCGGCCTCCCAGTGAGCGGCTTCTTCCGCTCTTTCCTCGACTTCTACCATCTTCAACCTCACCACCTTACGCCCAACGCCGTGACTCTACTCTCCGCCTTTGTCATGGCGTGCGAGGGCTACATCGGCGTCCTCCCCACAATTGAGCTGTGGGAAGCGTTCTTTTATGGGAAGCTTGGCACCTCCGCCAGGGAGACGGCGGCCGCGTGTGGGGGCTTCATCGCCATGCGCCGACCGGCAAAGCAGAACGCCTTCCCTGTCATCAAGCTGGCGCAGTCGGTGAAGATGTGGCAGCAGTCCTACTTCTACATCGAGAACGTAGATCCGGCTGCCGACTTCCTCAACCTGCCGGTCTACGAGGCTGGCCCCTCCACCGGGGCTCGGCCCACCTGGGGGTACAAACCGAAGCCGGTGTCGGCGGACGCGGCGGCCGCCATTGGCCGACTCCGGGTGCTCCAAGAGTTGGAGGGCCTCGTGGACTCCGACCTCCTCGTCGCCTTCGTCGAGCACCGGGTCCTCCCGCTCCAGAGCCGCCCTCATCCGATCTTCCGGATGGGCGGACACCGCGATCCGTGCCGGTTGTGCACGAAGGGGATGCCGCCTGCCGAAGTTGCACGGATGGTAAACGAGATCTCTGACCTCAAGGTGTCGGAGGAAGAGTGGCGGTATGGGAAGCGGTCGTACTCCCGCCACAATCCGCCGCCCGCTGTAAGTTTCTTCATTATGTCCTTTGATCTGTTTCCTTTAGCTTCATTTCTCATCGTGATGCAGCTCTTTCTTGGTTGCAGATTTACATGTCCACGGCAACGGCCGCCCTTCTGGGGCCGAGTGATGTCTTCCAGCCGGACAGGGCGGCGAGCGACTTGGACGACCCCGACATGGGGGCGGCCGCCCTGGCAGACTATGCAACAGGCGGCGCCGGCAGAGCAGACGACAGCGGTGGAGCAGGCGGCTCCAAGGAAGGCGGTGGCGTGGGGACTTGGCCCGACGACGATGAAGATGAAGACGAACCGCGCCCCGCCCAGAGCTCCGCCACCACCGGTGCAGGCCCCTCTTCCGGCCGCCCGCCCGTGGCAGCAAGCGCAAGCGGAAGCAGGGCGATGCCCTGTTCGGCAGCGCCCCGAAGAAGCCCAAGAACCCGATCACGGTGACCAGGCGGAAAGAGGCCGCGGCCAAGGTGGCCCAATATCAGAGGCAGCCGAAGGTGCCTGTTATGGTATCGGCGTAAGTATCCTTACTTCTTGTCTTCTCGTCAATCTGGTGTGAGAGCCTTCTAACTTGTCTTCTTATTTCAGGCCCCCGCTAACCCTCGAGAAGTCGAGCGCCGCCTCGGTCCTTAGGTCGGCAGCGACCTCCTCAACCAGCCGGCAGATCGACCCGGCCGCCGACCTCCGGGAGGCGACAGAACGGAATGTGCGGGAGGCGCGCGAGGAAGAGGCCGACCGCCTGGCCAAGGAGCAGGCAAACAAGGCCGCCGCGTCTGTTGAGAGAGCACTGGCGCGGGCGGAAGCCCAAGCCGCGGAGAAGGAGCGGCTTGCGGAGGCCATGCGCCGCCAAGAGCCGCTGCTCGTGGCACCCCTAAACACCGCGCCGCCTCCGCCTGACTTCGAGGCAACGGCCGGAGGAGCCGGCGACGACCACCCGATCCGGGAGCGGGAGGGCAGCGACATAGCCATGTCGGACGTCTTCGTGCCATCGCCCCCGCCTCCGCCGCCTCCACCAGCCAGCGAGCCGCGGGACGAGCAGCCGGTAGCGCCGCCGGTGCCACCGGTCGACAACACGGTGGTGACAGACCTGATTCCTACGGTTCGCACACCCATGCGCTGTCGTATGGAGAAGGCGGCCTCAGCACCGCGGCCGCAGGAGGTTGGTGCCTCAAGCTCGTCGGTCCCTGACACCGAGGCGACCAGCGCCGCCCCCGTGGGTTGGATACACGGGGGCGGGACGGGTGTCTTCAACCAGGCGTCTCTTGACATCCAGGCCAAGCTCCGGGCAGAAGCGGAGGCCCTCAAGCGATGCAACGAGGCCTTCTTGGAGTAGCAAACCGCCATCCACGTAAGTTATCTTTGGCTTTCTTCTTCGAATGATCCTTTTGCTTCTCACGTGGGGGCGCGCAAGCGCACCCACTGGGTGTAGTCCCCAAGTTCCGGGCCGGCTGCTGAGCAGGCGGGTCAGAACTTTATCTTGCAATTTGTCGACTCTGATTTCGTCTGATGTCTTTCCTGCAGGACTATCACAATCTCCACGTGACCGCCTACAACTCCAGGGTTCGGGAGCTGGAGACGCAGACTGCCCATCTGGTCGAGGGCCAGAGTAAGTTTCTATCTTTCTTTCTTTGCGGGGGTGCGCTGGCGCACCCGCGGGCTGTAGTCCCCGAGGTTCGGCCCGACTGTCGAGCAGTCGGGCCGAATCTCCTCAATTGTTTCTTTTATTTGTCTTGTCCGCTTGACTGATGCCTTTTTCTTCTCTTTCTTTCTTCAAAGGCCAATGCCACCCTGCAGCAGTAGCTGGGCAAAGCCAACACCGCCCTGCGTGGCAAGGAGGCGGAGTGCAGCAAGCTGGCGGAGGAGCGGGATCGCCTGGTGGCCCAACTTGCCGAGCAGGCGGAAGCCCTCAAGGCGGCCCAGCTGAAGGTGAAGACGATGGAGACCAACCTCCTCGCCGAGTTTGAGATCGAGCGCTCTGCCTGGTCCGACAAGGAGGTCCAGATGACGGCCTATTTCAGTAGCATCGAAGACTTGGTCGATGGTAAGCCTTATTCTCTTGGTTTCTTGTTTTGAACTGTCGGCCCTTGCTTATAGCCTTGGCCTTTTTCTTCTTCCGCCCGGACAGACTTCTTCCTGGGCCATTTTGTAGCCGCAATCCAAATGATCGAGGCCCAGCGCGAGGAGCGAAGGGCGGAGGGTGCGCAAATCACCACTGATGCTCCCCGGACTCATGGCGAACAGGTCCTCAGCATTCAGGCCCGGCTTCGTCCTGCTCACCGCATGCTACGCCGCCTCCAGCGCATTGGAGCCCAGGCGGTCTCCGCCCTCTGGCCAGGCTTGCCGGCTCCGCGCACCCCGAGTCGGACTGCCGACTGGCTGGAGGTGGCGGTCGGCTGCCTGGAAGCCTGGAAAGGCTCAGCAGCCCGGGCAGGGGCGCGCCGGGCCTTGGAATTCGTCAAGGCATGGTACCCTGGGCTAGATCTAGCCCAGTTGACCACATTCCGGCTGGAAGCGCAAGAGGAGCTGGCGGCGGTGGAAGCTGAGCTCGTCAACAGGGCGGCGGCGATCACCGACTTCACCGACGCCAGCGTCTTTGTCCCGGAGGTGGTCAAGGAAGGCGGCAAAGATCTGCAAGAGTGGCTCAGGTTAAACCCGGAGGACAGCGAGGATTCAGCCGAAGTCATCGACTCCAGCGACGAAGGGGAAGATGGGGAGGAGGAAGAGGAGGAGGAGGAGGAGGAAAATGAGGAGAGCGACGTCGATTTGCCGGAGGTCGGGCGGACGGTCAGCCCCAACCTGACCGGGCCTCAAGCAACGAGCCAGGCACCGAGGCGCCAACCGCTACCGGAGGCATCCAGGTGGGGGCCGACCAGCCACCTGTTCCTCCGACGGGCACCACCGACTCCGTCCTCCAGCCCTCCGCTACCTCGCCTGCAGCTAGTGATTCCTCCGCTCAGATGGAGCCGCCTGCCGCGCCAGGCGATGCGGCTGACTCCAGCATCTAGCCAGAGTCTTCTACCACACCGTCCAGCACTGCCCAGCCGGATCCTTCTGCTGCGCCTACCGGCGCCGCCCAGCCGGAGTCTTTTGCTGCACCTTAGGATTTTACCTGCTTTCTGCTTGCTGCTCTGAACATTTTGTTAAATTCGCACAATTCCACCCGCAGGGTGTATATCAAAACTCTGTTTGAATGCCGGTCAGAGGCCTTTATCCATGTAAATATTTGTCATTGCTTATGCTTGCTGTGCCGACCTCCAGCCTTTCTTCCCCTTTTTCTCCTTGGTTTCTTCCTTTGTCGCCCTCCCTTGGCTATGCTCTTACCAGCCAAACAGCCGCTCTGCAGGCAGTGGCTGGGTTGAGTTTTAGCTGTTTTGTGGGGGGGGAGGCTAGTACTTAGCCATTCAGAGTTTTTTGGAAATGAAAGCGGAGGCCGGCCGTTCGGCTGCCAAGCAGCCGGACGGCTAGGTGCGGTGCCGCCCTCTACTATATGTGTTTTTCTTCCTTAGTCGTTTTTTCGTGTGGGGCACTGTTTTGCAACCTTTGCCCGCCATACAGTCGCTCTGCGAGCTGTGGCTTCTGACAAAGGAAGTTTTTGGTGCCGGCACACTACTTGTCCGGCTGCAGGAGGTGGCATATTGTAGAAGGCGGCGAGGCTCCGGGCCGACTGGTAGAAGGCGGCGAGGCTCCGCCCTCTACTATATACATTCTCATAGGCATGATACTTATCATATAGATAAAAGAGGGCAGTCCCCGAGTTCTTCTCGGGGGACCCAGAGTCTTTATACATAGTACAAAAGAAAGCGTGATACATACTGCTTTCAACTGTAAAACCTTCGGTGGAGGTTTGCGTTCCATGGCCTCTCCGTCTCTTTGCCTGAATCGTCCCTCTTGCGTGCTCTGGGCTTCTGGGCATCGATCAGATAGTAGGCATCATTGCCCATGTTGGGGAACGTTGCAGAAAATTAAAATTTTTCCTACGGTTTCACCAAGATCCATCTATGAGTTCATCTAAGCAACAAGTCAAGGGAGTGAGTTTGCATCTACATACCACTTGTAGATCGAGTGCGGAAGCGTTCAAGGGGATGGTGATGATGGAGTCGTACTCATCGTGATTCGGATCACCGATGACCAAGTGCTGAACGGAAAGCACCTCCGCGTTCAACACACGTACGGGACGGACGACGTCTCCTCCGTCTTGATCCCGCAAGGAGGAAGGAGAGGTTGAGGAAGGCAGCTCCAACAGCAGCACGACGGCATGGTGTAGTTGGTGCAGCAGTACTCCGACAGGGCTTCGCCAAGCACGTACGGAGGAGGAGAGGTGTTGGGGAGTGGAGGGGCTGCGCCTTGGCTTGTGTTGTTGCAGCCCTCCCCTCACCCCTCTATATATAGGAGGAGAGGGGCAAGGGGGCCGGCCCTCTAGGGGAAACCCTAGAGGGGGGCGGCAGCCAAAGGGAGAGGGAAAAAGGGTGGCTTGGCCCCCAAGCTAGGGGGGCGCCCCCTTTAGGGTTTCCCCTCCCCTTGCCCTAGCCGCATGGGCCTAGGTGGGGAGGCGCGCCCAGCCCACTAGGGGCTGGTTCCCTCTCCCACACAGCCCATGTGGCCCCCCTGGGAGGGGTGGCCCCACCCGATGGACCCCCGGAACCCTTCCGGTGGCCCCGGTACAATACCGGTATGCCACCGAAACTTTCCGGTGTCCGTTTAACCACTTTCCTTATATAAATCTTTACCTCCGGACCATTCCGGAACTCCTCGTGACGTCCGGGATCTCATCCGGGACTCCGAACAACATTCGGTAATCACATACTTGTCTTCCTTATAACCCTAGCGTCACCGAACCTTAAGTGTGTAGACCCTACGGGTTCGGGAGACATGCAGACATGACCGAGATGCTCTCAGGTCAATAACCAACAGCGGGATCTGGATACCCATGTTGGCTCCCACATGCTCCTCGATGTTGTCATCGGATGAACCACGATGTCAAAGGTTCAAGCAACCCCGTATACTATTCCCTTTGTCAGACGGTATGTTACTTGCCCGAGACTCAATCATCGGTATCCCAATACCTCGTTCAGTCTCGTTACCGGCAAGTCACTTTACTCGTACCGTAATGCATGATCCCGTGACCAGACACTTGGCCACCTTGAGCTCATTATGATGATGCACTACCGAGTGGGCCCAGTGATACCTCTCCATAACACAGAGTGACAAATCCCAGTCTCGATCCGTGTCAAGCCAACAGACACTTTCGGAGATACCTGTAATGCACCTTTATAGTCACCCAGTTACGTTGTGACGTTTGGTACACCCAAAGCACTCCTACGGTATCCGGGAGTTACACGATCTCATGGTCTAAGGAAGAGATACTTGACATTGGAAAAGCTCTAGCAAACGAACTAACCGACCTTTGTGCTATGCTTAGGATTGGGTCTTGTCCATCACATCATTCTCCTAATGATGTGATCCCGTTATCAACGACATCCAATGTCCATAGCCAGCAAACCATGACTATCTGTTGATCACAACGAGCTAGTCAACTAGAGGCTCACTAGGGACATATTGTGGTCTATGTATTCACACGTGTATTATGATTTCCGGATAATACAGTTATAGCATGAATAAAAGACAACTATCATGAACAAAGAAATATAATAATAATCCTTTTATTATTGCCTCTAGGGCATATTTCCAACAGTCTCCCACTTGCACTAGAGTCAATAGTCTAGTTACATTGTGATGAATCGAACAGCCATAGAGTTCTGGTGCTGATCATGTTTTGCTCGCGAGAGAGGTTTAGTCAACGGATCTGCGCCATTCAGATCCGTATGTACTTTGCAAATTTCTATGTCTCCATCTTGAACATTTTCACGGATGGAGTTGAAATGACGCTTGATGTGCCTGGTCTTCTTGTGAAACCTGGGCTCCTTTGCAAGGGCAATAGCTCCAGTGTTGTCACAGAAGAGTTTGATCGGCCCCGATGCATTGGGTATGACTCCTAGGTCGGTGATGAACTCCTTCACCCAAATATCTTCATGCGCTACCTCCGAGGCTGCCATGTACTCCGCTTCACATGTAGATCCCGCCACCACGCTCTGCTTGCAGCTGCACCAGCTTACTGCTCCACCATTCAACATATACACGTATCCGGTTTGTGACTTAGAGTCATCCAGATCTGTGTCGAAGCTAGCGTCGACGTAACCCTTTACGACGAGCTCTTCGTCACCTCCATAAACGAGAAACATGTCCTTTGTCCTTTTCAGGTACTTCAGGATATTCTTGACCGCTGTCCAGTGTTCCTTGCCGGGATTACTTTGGTACCTTCCTACCAAACTTACGGCAAGGTTTACATCAGGTCTGGTACACAGCATGGCATACATAATAGATCCTATGGCTGAAGCATAGGGGATGACACTCATCTCTTCTATATCTTTTGCCGTGGTCGGGCATTGAGCCGAGCTCAATCTCACACCTTGCAGTACAGGCAAGAACCCTTTCTTGGACTGATCCATTTTGAACTTCTTCAAAATCTTATCAAGGTATGTGCTTTGTGAAAGACCTATGAGGCGTCTCGATCTATTTCTATAGATCTTGATGCCTAATATATAAGCAGCTTCTCCAAGGTCCTTCATTGAAAAACACTTATTCAAGTAGGCCTTAATGCTGTCCAAGAATTCTATATCATTTCCCATCAAAGGTATGTCATCTACATATAATATGAGAAATGCTACAGAGCTCCCACTCACTTTCTTGTAAACGTAGGCTTCTCCATAAGTCTACATAAACCCAAACGCTTTGATCATCTCATCAAAGCGAATGTTCCAACTCCGAGATGCTTGCACCATCCCATAAATGGATCGCTGGAGCTTGCATACTTTGTTAGCGTTCTTAGGATCGACAAAACCTTCCGGCTGCATCATATACAGTTCTTCCTTAAGATAACCATTAAGGAATGTCGTTTTGACGTCCATCTGCCATATCTCATAATCATAGTATGCGGTAATTGCTAACATGATTCGGACGGACTTAAGCTTCGCTACGGGAGAGAAAGTCTCATCGTAGTCAATCCCTTGAACTTGCCGATAACCCTTAGCGACAAGTCGAGATTTATAGATGGTGACATTACCATCCGCGTCTGTCTTCTTCTTAAAGATCCATTTGTTTTCTATCGCTCGCCGATCATCGGGCAAGTCAGTCAAAGTCCATACTTTGTTTTCATACATGGATTCTATCTCGGATTTCATGGCTTCTAGCCATTTGTTGGAATCTGGACCCGCCATAGCTTCTTCATAGTTCGAAGGTTCACCGTTGTCTAACAACATGATTTCCAGGACAGGGTTGCCGTACCACTCTGGTGCGGAACGTGTCCTTGTGGACCTAGGAAGTTCAGTAGCAACTTGATCCGAAGTACCTTGATCATCATTATTTTCCTCTTCAGTTGGTGTAGGCATCACAGGAACATTTTCCTGGGCTGCACTACTTTCCGGTTGAAGAGGTAGTACTTCATCGAGTTCTACTTTCCTCCCACTTACTTCTTTCGAGAGAAACTCCTTTTCCAGAAAGGATCCATTCTTGGCAACAAAGATCTTGCCCTCGGATCTTAAGTAGAAGGTATACCCAATGGTTTCCTTAGGGTATCCTATGAAGACGCATTTTTCTGACTTGGGTTCGAGCTTTTCAGGTTGAAGTTTCTTGACATAAGCATCACATCCCCAAACTTTTAGAAACGACAGCTTAGGTTTCTTCCCAAACCATAATTCATACGGTGTCGTCTCAACGGATTTAGATGGTGCCCTATTTAAAGTGAATGTAGCTGTCTCTAGAGCGTATCCCCAAAATGATAGTGGTAAATCGGTAAGAGACATCATAGACCGCACCATATCTAATAGAGTGCGATTACGATGTTTGGACACACCGTTACGCTGAGGTGTTCCAGGCGGCGTGAGTTGTGAAACGATTCCACATTTCCTTAAGTGTGTACCAAATTCGTGACTTAAGTATTCTCCTCCACGATCTGATCGTAGGAATTTTATCTTTCGGTCACGTTGATTCTCTACCTCATTCTGAAATTCCTTGAACTTTTCAAAGGTCTCAGACTTGTGTTTCATTAAGTAGACATACCCATATCTACTCAAGTCATCAGTGAGAGTGAGAACATAACGATATCCTCCGCGAGCCTCAACACTCATTGGACCGCACACATCGGTATGTATGATTTCCAACAAGTTGGTTGCTCGCTCCATTGTTCCGGAGAACGGAGTCTTGGTCATCTTGCCCATGAGGCATGGTTCGCATGTGTCAAATGATTCATAATCGAGAGACTCTAAAAGTCCATCAGCATGGAGCTTCTTCATGCGCTTGACACCAATGTGACCAAGGCGGCAGTGCCACAAGTATGTGGGACTATCGTTATCAACTTTACATCTTTTGGTATTCACGCTATGAATATGTGTAGTATTACGCTTGAGATTCATTAAGAATAAATCATTGACCATCGGAGCATGACCATAAAACATATCTCTCATATAAATCGAACAACCATTATTCTCAGACTTAAATGAGTAGCCATCTCGTATTAAACGAGATCCAGATACAATGTTCATGCTCAAACTTGGCACTAAATAACAATTATTAAGGTTCAAAACTAATCCCGTGGGTAAATGTAGAGGTAGCGTGCCGACGGCGATCACATCGACTCTGGAACCATTCCCGACGCGCATCATCACCTCGTCCTTCGCCAGTCTCCGCTTATTCCGCAGCCCCTGCTGTGAGTTACAAATATGAGCAACGACACCGGTATCAAATACCCAGGAGTTACTACGAGTACTGGTAAGGTACACATCAATTACATGTATATCAAATATACCTTTAGTGTTGCCGGCCTTCTTATCCGCTAAGTATTTGGGGCAGTTCCGCTTCCAGTGACCCTTCCCTTTGCAATAAAAGCACTCAGTCTCAGGCTTGGGTCCATTCTTTGACTTCTTCCCGGCAACTGGCTTACCGGGCGCGGCAACCTCCTTGCCGTCCTTCTTGAAGTTCTTCTTACCCTTGCCCTTCTTGAACTTAGTGGTCTTATTGACCATCAACACTTGATGTTCTTTCTTCATTTCAACCTCTGCTGACTTCAGCATAGAAAATACTTCAGGAATGGTCTTTACCATCCCCTGCATATTGTAGTTCATCACAAAGCTCTTGTAGCTTGGTGGGAGCGACTGAAGGATTCTGTCAATGACTGCCTCATCAGGGAGGTTAATATTCAGCTGGGTCATACGGTTGTGCAACCCAGACATCTTGAGTATGTGCTCACTGACAGAACTATTTTCCTCCATCTTACAACTATAGAACTTGTCAGAGATGTCATATCTCTCAACCCGGGAGTGAGCTTGGAAAACTAGTTTCAGCTCTTCGAACATCTCATATGCTCCGTGATGCTCAAAAACGCTTTTGGAGCCCCGGTTTTAAGCTGTAAAGCATGCCGCACTGAACGAGGGAGTAATCATCAGCACGAGACTGCCAAGCATTCATAATGTCTTGGTTCTCTGGGACGGGACCGTCACCTAGCGGTCCTTCTAGGACATATTGTTTCCTTGCAGCTATGAGGATGATCCTCAAGTTCCGGACCCAGTCCGTATAGTTGCTACCATCATCTTTCAGCTTGGTTTTCTCTAGGAACGCGTTGAAGTTCAAGTTGACATGAGCGTTGTCCATTTGATCTACAAGACATATTTGCAAAAGGTTTTAGACTAAGTTCATGATAATTAAGTTCATCTAATCAAATTATTGAATGAACTCCCACTCAGATTAGACATCCCTCTAGTCATCTAAGTGTTACACGATCCGAGTCGACTAGGCCGTGTCCGATCATCACGTGAGACGGACTAGTCATCGTCGGTGAACATTCTCATGTTGATCATATCTTCCATACGACTCGTGTTCGACCTTTCGGTCTCCGTGTTCCGAGGCCATGTCTGTACATGCTAGGCTCGTCAAGTTAACCCTAAGTGTTTTTGCATGTGTAAAACTGTCTTACACCCGTTGTATGTGAACGTAAGGATCTATCACACCCGATCATCACGTGGTGCTTCGAAACGACGAACTTTAGCAACGGTGCACAGTTAGGGGGAACACTTTCTTGAAATTGTTATAAGGGATCATCTTATTTACTACCGTCGATCTAAGTAAACAAGATGCATAAAACATAATAAACATCACATGCAATTATATAAAGTAGTGACATGATATGGCCAATATCATATAGCTCCTTTGATCTTCATCTTCGGGGCTCCATGATCATCTTGTCACCGGCATGACACCATCATCTCCGTCATCATGATCTCCATCATCGTGTCTTCATGAAGTTGTCACGCCAACGACTACTTCTACTTCTATGACTAACGCGTTTAGCAAATAAAGTAAAGTAGTTTACATGGCGTTCTTCAATGACACGCAGGTCATACAAAATAAAGACAACTCCTATGGCTCCTGCCGGTTGTCATACTCATCAACATGCAAGTCGTGATTCCTATTACAAGAACATGATCTCATACATCACAATATATCATTCATCATTCATCACAACTTCTGGCCATATCACATCACATGACAATTGCTACAAAAACAAGTTAGACGTCCTCTAATTGTTGTTGCATCTTTTACGTGGCTGCAATTGGGTTCTAGCAAGAACGTTTTCTTACCTACGAATAACCACAACGTGATCTTGTCAACTTCTATTTACCCTTCATAAAGACCCTTTTCATCGAATCCACTTCAACTAAAGTGGGAGAGACAGACACCCGCCAGCCACCTTATGCAACTAGTGCATGTCAGTCGGTGGAACCGGTCTCACGTAAGCGTACATGTAAGGTTGGTTCGGGCCGCTTCATCCCACAATACCGCTGAAGCAAGATAAGACTAGTAGCGGCAAGCAAGTTGAAAAGATCCACGCCCACAACAAAATTGTTTTCTACTCGTGCAAAGAGAACTACGCATAAACCTGGCTCATGATGCCACTGTTGGGGAACGTTGCAGAAAATTAAAAAAATTTCTACGGTTTCACCAAGATCCATCTATGAGTTCATCTAAGCAACGAGTCAAGGGAGTGAGTTTACATCTACATACCACTTGTAGATTGAGTGCGGAAGCATTCAAGGGGATGGTGATGATGGAGTCGTACTCGTCGTGATTCGGATCACCGATGACCAAGTGCTGAACGGACAGCACCTCCGCGTTCAACACACGTACGGGACAGACGACGTCTCCTCCGTCTTGATCCAGCAAGGAGGAAGGAGAAGTTGAGGAAGGCAGCTCCAACAGCAGCACGACGGCGTGGTGTAGTTGGTGCAGCAGTACTCCGACAGGGCTTCGCAAGGCACGTACGGAGGAGGAGAGGTGTTGGGGAGGGGAGGGGCTGCGCCTTGGCTTGTGTTGTTGCAGCCCTTCCCTCACCCCTCTATATATAGGAGGAGAGGGGCAAGGGGGGCGGCCCTCTAGGGGAAACCCTAGAGGGGGGCGGCGGCAAAAGGGAGAGGGAAAAAGGGTGGCTTGCCCCCCAAGCTAGGGGGGCGCCCCCTTTAAGGTTTCCCCTCCCCTTGCCCTAGCCGCATGGGCCTAGGTGGGGAGGCGCGCCCAGCCCACTAGGGGCTGGTTCCCTCTCCCACACAGCCCATGTGGCCCCCCTAGGAGAGGTGGCCCCACCCGGTGGACCCCCGGAACCCTTCCGGTGGCCCCGGTACAATACCGGTATGCCACCGAAACTTTCCGGTGTCCGTTTAACCACTTTCCTTATATAAATCTTTACCTCCGGACCATTCCAGAACTCCTCGTGACGTCCGGGATCTCATCTGGGACTCTGAACAACATTCGGTAATCACATACTTGTCTTCCTTATAACCTAGCGTCACCGAACCTTAAGTGTGTAGACCCTACGGGTTTGGGAGACATGCAGACATGACCGAGATGCTCTCAGGTCAATAACCAACAGCGGGATCTGGATACCCATGTTGGCTCCCACATGCTCCTCGATGTTGTCATCGGATGAACCACGATGTCAAAGGTTCAAGCAACCCCGTATACTATTCCCTTTGTCAGACGGTATGTTACTTGCCCGAGACTCGATCGTCGGTATCCCAATACCTCGTTCAGTCTCGTTACCGGCAAGTCACTTTACTCGTACCGTAATGCATGATCCCGTGACCAGACACTTGGCCACCTTGAGCTCATTATGATGATGCACTACCGAGTGGGCCCAATGATACCTCTCCGTAACACGGAGTGACAAATCCCAGTCTCGATCCGTGTCAACCCAACAGACACTTTCCGAGATACCTGTAATGCACCTTTATAGTCACCCAGTTAGGTTGTGACGTTTGGTACACCCAAAGCACTCCTACGGTATCCGGGAGTTACACGATCTCATGGTCTAAGGAAGAGATACTTGACATTGGAAAAGCTCTAGCAAACGAACTAACCGACCTTTGTGCTATGCTTAGGATTGGGTCTTGTCCATCACATCATTCTCCTAATGATGTGATCCCGTTATCAACGACATCCAATGTCCATAGCCAGCAAACCATGACTATCTGTTGATCACAACGAGCTAGTCAACTAGAGGCTCACTAGGGACATATTGTGGTCTATGTATTCACACGTGTATTATGATTTCCGGATAATACAGCTATAGCATGAATAAAAGACAACTATCATGAACAAAGAAATATAATAATAATCCTTTTATTATTGCCTCTAGGGCATATTTCCAACAGCCCAACACCTTACTGATGATGAAAGGGCCTTCCCAAGGTGCCGAGAGCTTGTGCTGTCCGTATGTTCGCTGGATCAGCCGGAGCACAAGGTCTCCCTCCAGGAAGGATCTTGGCTTCACCTTGCGGTTGTAGTATCAGCGCAGACTCTGCTGGTAGATGGCCGACCGGCTGAGTGCCAACAGTCAGCCTTCCTCCAGCAAGTCGACACCGTCTTCTTGCGCCTCCTTGGCGTCTGCCTCGGTGTACATGGTGACTCTTGGGGAGTCGAACTCAATATCTGTCGGGATGATGGCTTCGGCACCGTAGACGAGGAACAAGGGCGTGAAGCCGGATGACTTGTTCGGAGTTGTGCGCAGGCTCCAGAGGACGGCCGGCAGCTCGTCGAGCCAGCAGCCGGCCGAATGCTCCAGAGGCTCGACAAGTCGGGGCTTGAGGCCGGACAGAATGAGGCTGTTTGCACGCTCTACTTGGCCATTTGGCTGTGGATGGGCAACGGACGCTAAGTCCAGGCAGCTCCAACAGCAGCACGACGGCATGGTGTAGTTGGTGCAGCAGTACTCCGACAGGGCTTCGCCAAGCACGTACGGAGGAGGAGAGGTGTTGGGGAGTGGAGGGGCTGCGCCTTGGCTTGTGTTGTTGCAGCCCTCCCCTCACCCCTCTATATATAGGAGGAGAGGGGCAAGGGGGCCGGCCCTCTAGGGGAAACCCTAGAGGGGGGCGGCAGCCAAAGGGAGAGGGAAAAAGGGTGGCTTGGCCCCCAAGCTAGGGGGGCGCCCCCTTTAGGGTTTCCCCTCCCCTTGCCCTAGCCGCATGGGCCTAGGTGGGGAGGCGCGCCCAGCCCACTAGGGGCTGGTTCCCTCTCCCACACAGCCCATGTGGCCCCCCTGGGAGGGGTGGCCCCACCCGATGGACCCCCGGAACCCTTCCGGTGGCCCCGGTACAATACCGGTATGCCACCGAAACTTTCCGGTGTCCGTTTAACCACTTTCCTTATATAAATCTTTACCTCCGGACCATTCCGGAACTCCTCGTGACGTCCGGGATCTCATCCGGGACTCCGAACAACATTCGGTAATCACATACTTGTCTTCCTTATAACCCTAGCGTCACCGAACCTTAAGTGTGTAGACCCTACGGGTTCGGGAGACATGCAGACATGACCGAGATGCTCTCAGGTCAATAACCAACAGCGGGATCTGGATACCCATGTTGGCTCCCACATGCTCCTCGATGTTGTCATCGGATGAACCACGATGTCAAAGGTTCAAGCAACCCCGTATACTATTCCCTTTGTCAGACGGTATGTTACTTGCCCGAGACTCGATCATCGGTATCCCAATACCTCGTTCAGTCTCGTTACCGGCAAGTCACTTTACTCGTACCGTAATGCATGATCCCGTGACCAGACACTTGGCCACCTTGAGCTCATTATGATGATGCACTACCGAGTGGGCCCA
>NC_041387.1:50188794-50197888 GCF_002162155.2 Triticum dicoccoides
TATATACGGAGGCAGGGGCACCTCTAAACACACAAGTTGACACAAGTTGATCCACGTGATCGATTCCTTAGCCGTGTGCGGTGCCCCCTGCCACCATATTCCTCGATAATACTGTAGCGGAGTTTAGGCGAAGCCCTGCTGCTGTAGTTCATCAAGATCGTCACCACGCCGTCGTGCTGACGAAACTCTTCCCCGACACTTTGCTGGATCGGAGTCCGGGGATCGTCATCGAGCTGAACGTGTGCTCAAACTCGGAGGTGCCGTAGTTTCGGTGCTTGATCGGTTGGATCGTGAAGACGTACGACTACTTCCTCTACGTCGTGTCATTGCTTCCGCAGTCGGTCTGCGTTGGGTACGTAGACAACACTCTCCTCTCGTTGCTATGCATCACATGATCCTGTGTGCGCGTAGGAAATTTTTTGAAATTACTACGAAACCCAACATTATCAACGACATCCAATGTCCATAGCCAGCAAACCATGACTATCTGTTGATCACAACGAGCTAGTCAACTAGAGGCTCACTAGGGACATATTGTGGTCTATGTATTCACATGTGTATTATGATTTCCGGATAATACAGTTATAGCATGAATAAAAGACAACTATCATGAACAAAGAAATATAATAATAATCCTTTTATTATTGCCTCTAGGGCATATTTCCAACAGTCTCCCACTTGAACTAGAGTCAATAGTCTAGTTACATTGTGATGAATCGAACAGCCATAGAGTTCTGGTGCTGATCATGTTTTGCTCGCGAGAGAGGTTTAGTCAACGGATCTGCGACATTCAGATCCGTATGTACTTTGCAAATTTCTATGTCTCCATCTTGAACATTTTCACGGATGGAGTTGAAATGACGCTTGATGTGCCTGGTCTTCTTGTGAAACCTGGGCTCCTTTGCAAGGGCAATAGCTCCAGTGTTGTCACAGAAGAGTTTGATCGGCCCCGATGCATTGGGTATGACTCCTAGGTCGGTGATGAACTCCTTCACCCAAATATCTTCATGCGCTACCTCCGAGGCTGCCATGTACTCCGCTTCACATGTAGATCCCGCCACCACGCTCTGCTTGCAGCTACACCAGCTTACTGCTCCACCATTCAACATATACACGTATCCGGTTTGTGACTTAGAGTCATCCAGATCTGTGTCGAAGCTAGCGTCGACGTAACCCTTTACGACGAGCTCTTCGTCACCTCCATAAACGAGAAACATGTCCTTTGTCCTTTTCAGGTACTTCAGGATATTCTTGACCGCTGTCCAGTGTTCCTTGCCGGGATTACTTTGGTACCTTCCTACCAAACTTACGGCAAGGTTTACATCAGGTCTGGTACACAGCATGGCATACATAATAGATCCTATGGCTGAAGCATAGGGGATGACACTCATCTCTTCTATATCTTTTGCCGTGGTCGGGCATTGAGCCGAGCTCAATCTCACACCTTGCAGTACAGGCAAGAACCCTTTCTTGGACTGATCCATTTTGAACTTCTTCAAAATCTTATCAAGGTATGTGCTTTGTGAAAGACCTATGAGGCGTCTCGATCTATTTCTATAGATCTTGATGCCTAATATATAAGCAGCTTCTCCAAGGTCCTTCATTGAAAAACACTTATTCAAGTAGGCCTTAATGCTGTCCAAGAATTCTATATCATTTCCCATCAAAGGTATGTCATCTACATATAATATGAGAAATGCTACAGAGCTCCCACTCACTTTCTTGTAAACGTAGGCTTCTCCATAAGTCTACATAAACCCAAACGCTTTGATCATCTCATCAAAGCGAATGTTCCAACTCCGAGATGCTTGCACCATCCCATAAATGGATCACTGGAGCTTGCATACTTTGTTAGCGTTCTTAGGATCGACAAAACCTTCCGGCTGCATCATATACAGTTCTTCCTTAAGATAACCATTAAGGAATGTCGTTTTGACGTCCATCTGCCATATCTCATAATCATAGTATGCG
The DNA here is from genome assembly GCF_002162155.2 of Triticum dicoccoides. Classification (NCBI taxonomy): domain Eukaryota; kingdom Viridiplantae; phylum Streptophyta; class Magnoliopsida; order Poales; family Poaceae; genus Triticum; species Triticum dicoccoides. The sequence goes on from NC_041387.1 coordinate 50,190,766, forward strand.
GTAATTGCTAACATGATTCGGACGGACTTAAGCTTCGCTACGGGAGAGAAAGTCTCATCGTAGTCAATCCCTTGAACTTGCCGATAACCCTTAGCGACAAGTCGAGCTTTATAGATGGTGACATTACCATCCGCGTCTGTCTTCTTCTTAAAGATCCATTTGTTTTCTATCGCTCGCCGATCATCGGGCAAGTCAGTCAAAGTCCATACTTTGTTTTCATACATGGATTCTATCTCGGATTTCATGGCTTCTAGCCATTTGTTGGAATCTGGACCCGCCATAGCTTCTTCATAGTTCGAAGGTTCACCGTTGTCTAACAACATGATTTCCAGGACAGGGTTGCCGTACCACTCTGGTGCGGAACGTGTCCTTGTGGACCTAGGAAGTTCAGTAGCAACTTGATCCGAAGTACCTTGATCATCATTATTTTCCTCTTCAGTTGGTGTAGGCATCACAGGAACATTTTCCTGGGCTGCACTACTTTCCGGTTGAAGAGGTAGTACTTCATCGAGTTCTACTTTCCTCCCACTTACTTCTTTCGAGAGAAACTCCTTTTCCAGAAAGGATCCATTCTTGGCAACAAAGATCTTGCCCTTGGATCTTAAGTAGAAGGTATACCCAATGGTTTCCTTAGGGTATCCTATGAAGACGCATTTTTCCGACTTGGGTTCGAGCTTTTCAGGTTGAAGTTTCTTGACATAAGCATCACATCCCCAAACTTTTAGAAACGACAGCTTAGGTTTCTTCCCAAACCATAATTCATACGGTGTCGTCTCAACGGATTTAGATGGTGCCCTATTTAAAGTGAATGTAGCTGTCTCTAGAGCGTATCCCCAAAATGATAGTGGTAAATCGGTAAGAGACATCATAGACCGCACCATATCTAATAGAGTGCGATTACGATGTTTGGACACACCGTTACGCTGAGGTGTTCCAGGCGGCGTGAGTTGTGAAACGATTCCACATTTCCTTAAGTGTGTACCAAATTCGTGACTTAAGTATTCTCCTCCACGATCTGATCGTAGGAATTTTATCTTTCGGTCATGTTGATTCTCTACCTCATTCTGAAATTCCTTGAACTTTTCAAAGGTCTCAGACTTGTGTTTCATTAAGTAGACATACCCATATCTACTCAAGTCATCAGTGAGAGTGAGAACATAACGATATCCTCCGCGAGCCTCAACACTCATTGGACCGCACACATCGGTATGTATGATTTCCAACAAGTTGGTTGCTCGCTCCATTGTTCCGGAGAACGGAGTCTTGGTCATCTTGCCCATGAGGCATGGTTCGCATGTGTCAAATGATTCATAATCGAGATACTCTAAAAGTCCATCAGCATGGAGCTTCTTCATGCGCTTGACACCAATGTGACCAAGGCGGCAGTGCCACAAGTATGTGGGACTATCGTTATCAACTTTACATCTTTTGGTATTCACGCTATGAATATGTGTAGTATTACGCTTGAGATTCATTAAGAATAAATCATTGACCATCGGAGCATGACCATAAAACATATCTCTCATATAAATCGAACAACCATTATTCTCAGACTTAAATGAGTAGCCATCTCGTATTAAACGAGATCCAGATACAATGTTCATGCTCAAACTTTGCACTAAATAACAATTATTAAGGTTCAAAACTAATCCCGTGGGTAAATGTAGAGGTAGCGTGCCGACGGCGATCACATCGACTCTGGAACCATTCCCGACGCGCATCGTCACCTCGTCCTTCGCCAGTCTCCGCTTATTCCGCAGCCCCTGCTGTGAGTTACAAATATGAGCAACGACACCGGTATCAAATACCCAGGAGTTACTACGAGTACTGGTAAGGTACACATCAATTACATGTATATCAAATATACCTTTAGTGTTGCCGGCCTTCTTATCCGCTAAGTATTTGGGGCAGTTCCGCTTCCAGTGACCCTTCCCTTTGCAATAAAAGCACTCAGTCTCAGGCTTGGGTCCATTCTTTGACTTCTTCCCGGCAACTGGCTTACCGGGCGCGGCAACCTCCTTGCCGTCCTTCTTGAAGTTCTTCTTACCCTTGCCCTTCTTGAACTTAGTGGTCTTATTGACCATCAACACTTGATGTTCTTTCTTGATTTCAACCTCTGTTGACTTCAGCATAGAAAATACTTCAGGAATGGTCTTTACCATCCCCTGCATATTGTAGTTCATCACAAAGCTCTTGTAGCTTGGTGGGAGCGACTGAAGGATTCTGTCAATGACTGCCTCATCAGGGAGGTTAATATTCAGCTGGGTCATACGGTTGTGCAACCCAGACATCTTGAGTATGTGCTCACTGACAGAACTATTTTCCTCCATCTTACAACTATAGAACTTGTCAGAGATGTCATATCTCTCAACCCGGGAGTGAGCTTGGAAAACTAGTTTCAGCTCTTCGAACATCTCATATGCTCCGTGATGCTCAAAAACGCTTTTGGAGCCCCGGTTTTAAGCTGTAAAGCATGCCGCACTGAACGAGGGAGTAATCATCAGCACGAGACTGCCAAGCATTCATAATGTCTTGGTTCTCTGGGACGGGACCGTCACCTAGCGGTCCTTCTAGGAGATATTGTTTCCTTGCAGCTATGAGGATGATCCTCAAGTTCCGGACCCAGTCCGTATAGTTGCTACCATCATCTTTCAGCTTGGTTTTCTCTAGGAACGCGTTGAAGTTCAAGTTGACATGAGCGTTGTCCATTTGATCTACAAGACATATTTGCAAAAGGTTTTAGACTAAGTTCATGATAATTAAGTTCATCTAATCAAATTATTGAATGAACTCCCACTCAGATTAGACATCCCTCTAGTCATCTAAGTGTTACACGATCCGAGTCGACTAGGCCGTGTCCGATCATCACGTGAGACGGACTAGTCATCGTCGGTGAACATTCTCATGTTGATCGTATCTTCCATACGACTCGTGTTCGACCTTTCGGTCTCCGTGTTCCGAGGCCATGTCTGTACATGCTAGGCTCGTCAAGTTAACCCTAAGTGTTTTTGCATGTGTAAAACTGTCTTACACCCGTTGTATGTGAACGTAAGGATCTATCACACCCGATCATCACGTGGTGCTTCGAAACGACGAACTTTAGCAACGGTGCACAGTTAGGGGGAACACTTTCTTGAAATTGTTATAAGGGATCATCTTATTTACTACCGTCGATCTAAGTAAACAAGATGCATAAAACATAATAAACATCACATGCAATTATATAAAGTAGTGACATGATATGGCCAATATCATATAGCTCCTTTGATCTTCATCTTCGGGGCTCCATGATCATCTTGTCACCGGCATGACACCATGATCTCCGTCATCATGATCTCCATCATCGTGTCTTCATGAAGTTGTCACGCCAACGACTACTTCTACTTCTATGACTAACGCGTTTAGCAAATAAAGTAAAGTAGTTTACATGGCGTTCTTCAATGACACGCAGGTCATACAAAATAAAGACAACTCCTATGGCTCCTGCCGGTTGTCATACTCATCAACATGCAAGTCGTGATTCCTATTACAAGAACATGATCTCATACATCACAATATATCATTCATCATTCATCACAACTTCTGGCCATATCACATCACATGACAATTGCTACAAAAACAAGTTAGACGTCCTCTAATTGTTGTTGCATCTTTTACGTGGCTGCAATTGGGTTCTAGCAAGAACGTTTTCTTACCTACGAATAACCACAACGTGATCTTGTCAACTTCTATTTACCCTTCATAAAGACCCTTTTCATCGAATCCACTTCAACTAAAGTGGGAGAGACAGACACCCGCCAGCCACCTTATGCAACTAGTGCATGTCAGTCGGTGGAACCGGTCTCACGTAAGCGTACATGTAAGGTTGGTCCGGGCCGCTTCATCCCACAATACCGCTGAAGCAAGATAAGACTAGTAGCGGCAAGCAAGTTGAAAAGATCCACGCCCACAACAAAATTGTGTTCTACTCGTGCAAAGAGAACTACGCATAAACCTGGCTCATGATGCCACTGTTGGGGAACGTTGCAGAAAATTAAAATTTTTCCTACGGTTTCACCAAGATCCATCTATGAGTTCATCTAAGCAACGAGTCAAGGGAGTGAGTTTACATCTACATACCACTTGTAGATTGAGTGCGGAAGCATTCAAGGGGATGGTGATGATGGAGTCGTACTCGTCGTGATTCGGATCACCGATGACCAAGTGCTGAACGGACAGCACCTCCGCGTTCAACACACGTACGGGACAGACGACGTCTCCTCCGTCTTGATCCAGCAAGGAGGAAGGAGAAGTTGAGGAAGGCAGCTCCAACAGCAGCACGACGGCGTGGTGTAGTTGGTGCAGCAGTACTCCGACAGGGCTTCGCAAGGCACGTACGGAGGAGGAGAGGTGTTGGGGAGGGGAGGGGCTGCGCCTTGGCTTGTGTTGTTGTAGCCCTCCCCTCACCCCTCTATATATAGGAGGAGAGGGGCAAGGGGGGCGGCCCTCTAGGGGAAACCCTAGAGGGGGGCGGCGGCAAAAGGGAGAGGGAAAAAGGGTGGCTTGCCCCCCAAGCTAGGGGGGCGCCCCCTTTAGGGTTTCCCCTCCCCTTGCCCTAGCCGCATGGGCCTAGGTGGGGAGGCGCGCCCAGCCCACTAGGGGCTGGTTCCCTCTCCCACACAGCCCATGTGGCCCCCCTAGGAGAGGTGGCCCCACCCGGTGGACCCCCGGAACCCTTCCGGTGGCCCCGGTACAATACCGGTATGCCACCGAAACTTTCCGGTGTCCGTTTAACCACTTTCCTTATATAAATCTTTACCTCCGGACCATTCCAGAACTCCTCGTGACGTCCGGGATCTCATCTGGGACTCTGAACAACATTCGGTAATCACATACTTGTCTTCCTTATAACCCTAGCGTCACCGAACCTTAAGTGTGTAGACCCTACGGGTTCGGGAGACATGCAGACATGACCGAGATGCTCTCAGGTCAATAACCAACAGCGGGATCTGGATACCCATGTTGGCTCCCACATGCTCCTCGATGTTGTCATCGGATGAACCACGATGTCAAAGGTTCAAGCAACCCCGTATACTATTCCCTTTGTCAGACGGTATGTTACTTGCCCGAGACTCGATCATCGGTATCCCAATACCTCGTTCAGTCTCGTTACCGGCAAGTCACTTTACTCGTACCGTAATGCATGATCCCGTGACCAGACACTTGGCCACCTTGAGCTCATTATGATGATGCACTACCGAGTGGGCCCAATGATACCTCTCCGTAACACGGAGTGACAAATCCCAGTCTCGATCCATGTCAACCCAACAGACACTTTCGGAGATACCTGTAATGCACCTTTATAGTCACCCAGTTAGGTTGTGACGTTTGGTACACCCAAAGCACTCCTACGGTATCCGGGAGTTACACGATCTCATGGTCTAAGGAAGAGATACTTGACATTGGAAAAGCTCTAGCAAACGAACTAACCGACCTTTGTGCTATGCTTAGGATTGGGTCTTGTCCATCACATCATTCTCCTAATGATGTGATCCCGTTATCAACGACATCCAATGTCCATAGCCAGCAAACCATGACTATCTGTTGATCACAACGAGCTAGTCAACTAGAGGCTCACTAGGGACATATTGTGGTCTATGTATTCACACGTGTATTATGATTTCCGGATAATACAGCTATAGCATGAATAAAAGACAACTATCATGAACAAAGAAATATAATAATAATCCTTTTATTATTGCCTCTAGGGCATATTTCCAACAGCCCAACACCTTACTGATGATGAAAGGGCCTTCCCAAGGTGCCGAGAGCTTGTGCTGTCCATATGTTCGCTGGATCAGCCGGAGCACAAGGTCTCCCTCCAGGAAGGATCTTGGCTTCACCTTGCGGTTGTAGTATCAGCGCAGACTCTGCTGGTAGATGGCCGACCGGCTGAGTGCCAACAGTCAGCCTTCCTCCAGCAAGTCGACACCGTCTTCTTGCGCCTCCTTGGCGTCTGCCTCGGTGTACATGGTGACTCTTGGGGAGTCGAACTCAATATCTGTCGGGATGATGGCTTCGGCACCGTAGACGAGGAAGAAGGGCGTGAAGCCGGATGACTTGTTCGGAGTTGTGCGCAGGCTCCAGAGGACGGCCGGCAGCTCGTCGAGCCAGCAGCCGGCCGAATGCTCCAGAGGCTCGACAAGTCGGGGCTTGAGGCCGGACAGAATGAGGCTGTTTGCACGCTCTACTTGGCCATTTGGCTGTGGATGGGCAACGGACGCTAAGTCCAGGCGGATGCCCTGTGTTGCACAGAAACGAGCCAAGGCTCCTTTGGCGAAGTTGGTGCCGTTGTCGGTGATGATGCTGTGTGAGATGTCGTATCGCGTGGTGATGTCAGTGATGAAGGTCACGGCAGTCGGCCCATTCAGTTTCTTGATTGGTTTTGCCTCTATCCACTTGGTGAACTTTTCCATAGCAACAAGCATGTGAGTCATGCCACCGCGGGCCGTCTTGAATGGTCCTACCATATCCAGTCCCCAAACAGCAAATGGCCAGGCTATGGGAATGGTCTTGAGTGCTGAAGCCGGCAGGTGTGGCTTGAAGCAAAACATCTGACACCCTTGACACTTCTGAACTAGTTCTTTGGCCTCTTCCAAGGCAGTCGGCCAGAAGAACCCATGGCGGAAAGCCTTGGCCACAAGTGATCTTGAAGCCGCGTGGTGGCCGCACTCGCCCTGGTGGACATCCCTGAGTATTGCTTGGCCTTTGTCCGACTCCACACAACGCTGATAAACACCTGTGACACTTCTTTGCACCAGCTCTCTATTGACTATGGTGTAGGCTACTGCTCGCCTCTACACTTGTCGGGCTGAGATCTCATCAGTCGGCAGCTCTTTATTCACCAAGAACTTGAGGATTGGCTGAGCCCTTGAAGGCGCCGCAATTTCTTCGACTGCCACCACTGCAACTTGTATGAGGGCGGTTGGGACAGGAGGCGGCGGGTTGGCAGCTGCTTCCGCCTGCTGTGTTGAAGAAGTCCCCGGGCCGACTGTTGAAGTCCCCAGGCCGGGCTCCGAAGTCCCCGGGCCGGGTGTGGCTGTAGGAGTCCCCGAGCCACCTGTCAAAATCTCCATGCCGGCCT
>NC_041387.1:50198119-50229272 GCF_002162155.2 Triticum dicoccoides
TCAAGTCGGATCCGACTGCTTCGGGGGGGGGGGGCACAAAGATGGAGTCTGAATCAGGAGACGGCTTCAGAAGGCGGCGTAAGGCGACGCCGGTTGGTATTGCTTGTCAGGTGGAGCCAATTCATGCCAAGGCATCTGCTTGCTCATTGTCGTTTCTTGGCACGTGAAGGAACTTGCACCCATCAAAGTATCCGCTGAGTTGTTGTACGAGGAAGCGGTAGCTTGCCATGTTTGCATCCTTGGCGTCCCAGTCGCTTGACGACTGCTGGACCACCAAGTCGGAGTCACCATAACACAGGATCCGGCGGATGCCCAGTTCCTTGGCAAGCCGGAGCCCGTGTATGAGTGCCTCATATTCTGCTACGTTGTTGGAGGCGGCGAAGTGGACTTGCAACACGTATTTGAGCTTGTCGCCCTTGGGAGAGGTGAGAACGACGCCGGCTCCCAGACCAGTGCGCATTTTTGAGCCATCAAAATGCATCCACCGATGAGTGGAGTCTGGTGCAGGCGGCAAATATTGGGTCTCGGCCCAGTCGATGAGGAAGTCGGCCAGCACTTGTAACTTGGTGGCGGTGCGAGGCTGATAGTAGATGGTGTAAGGGGCTAGATCAATAGCCCACTTGGCCACTCGGCCAGAGGCATCTTTGCTCCCAATGATCTCAGCAAGTGGAGCTGTACAGACAATGGTTATTGGGTGCTCTTGAAAGTACTTCAGCTTCTTGGCGGCAAAATGCACGCCATAACACATCTTCTGGTAGTGAGGGTAGTTTTGCTTGGAGGCGGACAGTACTTCGCTCAAGTAATACACCGGTCTCTGGACCAGCAATGCTCTGTCCTCCTCCTTGCGCTCTACCACCATAACCACGCTAACAACCCGACTGGTGGCTGCAATGTAGAGGAGCAGGGGCTCCTTCTCAGTCGGAGCCGCCAGGATAGGTGGGGTTGCCAACATCTTCTTGAGTTGGAGATATGCTTCGTCCGCCTTGTCGTTCCACTCAAAAAAGTGGTCTTCTTCATGAGTTGGTACAAGGGAAGAGCCTTCTCGCCCAGCCGACTGATGAAACGGCTGACTGACGCCAGGCAGCCGGTGAATTTCTGCACGTCCAGCAGTCGGGTGGGTACTTTCATCATCTCAATTGCCTTGATCTTCACAGGGTTGCACTCTATGCCACGCTCTGAGACCAGGAAGCTGAGAAGCTGGCCGGCCAACACCCCAAAGACGCATTTCTCCGGGTTGAGCTTGATCTGGAATCGGCGCAGGTTCTCAAAGGTTTCCTTGAGATCTTCTAGCAGAGTGCCATGCTTCTCTGTCTTCACCACCACATCATCCACATAGACATGGGCATTTCTGCCGAGCTGCTTGAGGAGACACTTCTGCATGCAACGCTGAAAGGTGGCGCCAGCATTGCACAAGCCGAACGTCATTGTGAGGTAGCAGAAGGCTCCAAATGGCATGATGAAGGTGGTCTTCAGCCTATCGGCCGGGTTCAGCTTTATCTGGTGGTAACCTGAGTATGCATCCAAGAAACTCAACATCTTGCATCCGGCTGTGGAGTCTATCACTTGGTCAATCCTTGGCAGGGCAAACAGATCTTTGGAGCAGGCCTTGTTAAGGCTCGTATAGTCAATGCACATACGCCACTGCTTGTTCTTCTTCAGCACTAGGACTAGGATGGCTAGCCATTCTGGAAAAAACACCTCCATGATGAATCCGGCTGCCAGAAGCCGGGCTATCTCTTCTCCAACAACTCTTCTCTTCTCCTCTGACAGGCGGCCCAAGGGCTGCCTGACCGGCTTGACGTCAGGTCGGACATGTAACTTGTGCTCAGCGAAATCCGTCGGGACACCCGGCATGTCTTTGGGAGACCATGCAAAAATGTCCCGATTCTCACGGAGGAAATGGACGAGCTCGCTTTCCTATTTGTTGTCTAGGTTCGGACCTACGACAGCGTGCCTCTCCGGGTGCTCCGGGTCCAAGGGTATCTTCTTGGTTTCCTTTGCTGGCTTGAACGAGCCCTCTACATCCGACTCCTTGGGGGTGGGTGACATTTCCGGCTTCTTGCCTGCCATCGCCACCACCCGCTCTAGGAGCCGCTTCTCGGCTGCAATCACGAGGGACTCGGCCAGCCGGCTATTGTCCGCGGCGCAGGCGGCCGACTTCTTGTAGTCTCTAACGATAGTCAGGATTCCCTTGGTACTTGGCATCTTCATCTTGAGGTAGGCGTAGTGGGGGACCACCATGAACTTGGCCAGGGCGGGCCAGCCAAGCAGCGCATGGTAAGGGCTCTCCAGGTCCACCACCTCAAACGAAACTGTCTCTCGGCGGAAATGATTCTTGTCTTCGAAGAGGACATCGATTTGAGTCTTGCCGATTGGTGAGCAGGAAAGGCCAGGGACTATGCCATGGAATACATTCCAACTGGGGAGGAGCTGCTTCTGTTTGATTCCTAGCTTCTCCATTGTGTCATGGTATAGGATGTTTATGTTGCTGCCGATGTCTATCAAGACCCTGGAGAAGCGAGTTGCCCGCCTTTCCGTTGCAAGGGTTGCATCCAGGACTAAGGCATAGGAACCGGGGGACGGCATCACCTCCGGGTGGTCGGCCCTGCTACAACTGATGGGCTTTTCTGACCAGTGCATGAACTCTGGGGTGCTCGAGGCCACTGCATTCACCTCTTGCTGTTGTTGTCGTCTGCTGCGCCTATCATCGGCCACACTGGTGAACACCACATAGGCTCTGTGCTCTGCGGGATACTCATCTTGAATGGCACCGACTGGTCGGGCCGCCGGCTGCTGGGGCAGAGGAGGTGGCGGACTGGCAGGCGGAGGAGATAGGAGGCCATCTCCCTTAGCAATCCTGGTGAGCCAGTGACACTTTCGAGTGGTATGATTGGACGGCTTCGCGCTGCTACCTCTTGAGCACTGCGTTGGATTTCCCCGAAGAGGAGAGGATGATGCAGCAAAGTAGCGTAAGTATTCCCTCAGTTTTTGAGAACGAAGGTATCAATCCAGTAGGAGACCACGCACAAGTCCCTCGTACCTACAGAAAACGATAGCTACTCGCAACCAACGCGATTAGGGGTTGTCAATCCCTTCACGGTCACTTACGAGAGTGAGATCTGATAGAGATGATAAATAATATTTTTGGTATTTTTGATAGATAGATGCAAAGTGAAAAGTAAAAGGCAAAGTAAAAACAAAGCAAGTAAATAAAGCAATAGAGATTGATATGATGAGAATAGACCCGGGGGCCATAGGTTTCACTAGTGGCTTCTCTCAAGAGCATAGATATTCTACGGTGGGTGAACAAATTATTGTTGAGCAATTGACAGAATTGAGCATAGTTATGAGCATATCTAGGTAATGATCATGTATATAGGCATCACGTCCGAGACAAGTAGATCAAAACGATTCTGCATCTACTACTATTACTCCACTCATCGACCGCTATCCAGCATGCATCTAGAGTATTAAGTTAAAAACAGAGTAATGCCTTAAGCAAGATGACATGATGTAGAGGGATAAATTCATGCAATATGATAAAAAACCCATCTTGTTATCCTCGATGGCAACAATACAATACGTGCCTTGCAACCCTTTCTGTCACTGGGTAAGGACACCGCAAGATTGAACCCAAAGCTAAGCACTTCTCCCATTGCAAGAACTACCAATCTAGTTGGCCAAACCAAAAAGGATAATTCGAAGAGACTTGCAAACATAACTCAATCATACATAAAAGAATTGAGAGAAGATTCAAATAATTTCCATAGATAATACTGGATCATAAACCCACAATTCATCGGTCTCAACAAACACACCACAAAAACAAGATTACATCGAATAGATCTCGACAAGAGAGGGGGAGAACATTGTATTGAGATCCAAAAAGAGAGAAGAAGCCATCTAGCTACTAGCTATGGACCTGAAGGTCTGAAGTAAACTACTCACACTTCATCGGAGGGGCTATGGTGTTGATGTAGAAGCCCTCCGTGGTGGATGCCCCCTCCGGCGGAGCTCCGGAACATGCCCCAAGATGGGATCTCATGGATACAGAAGGTTGCGGCGGTGGAATTAGGTTTTTGGCTCCGTGTTTGATCTGTCGGGGGTACGTAGGTATATATAGGAGGAAGGAGTACGTCGGTGGAGCAACAGGGGGCCCATGAGGTAGGGGGCGCGCCCAGGGGGCATGCCCTCCACCCTCGTGACCGCCTCTGGCACTTCTTGGAGTAGGGTCCAAGTCTACTGGATAACGTTCGGTGAGAAAATCACGCTCCCGAAGGTTTCATTCCGTTTGGACTCCGTTTGATATTCCGTTTCTTCGAAACACTGAAATAGGCAAAAAAACAGCAATTCTGGGCTGGGCCTCCGGTTAATAGGTTAGTCCCAAAAATAATATAAAAGTGGAAAATAAAGCCCAATATAGTCCAAAATAGTAGATAAAGTAGCATGGAGCAATCAAAAATTATAGATACGTCGGAGATGTATCACGCGCCACTGTGAAACTTGCAGGGGGCGTCAAGGGTCTGCTCGTACGAGAAGGCGGGCAGCCAGTTGGGCTTGTCGCCCTTCTGACGCTTGGGCGCCGGCTGTCCCTCCGGCTGCTGATCCTCGACTATCGCCACCTGCCGGCTGTTGGAAGCCGGCTGGGTGGCCTTCCGCTTGTTCTCGTTTGGGGGCTGTCTCCGACTGGTCTCGCCAGCCGGAGTCCGAGGAGCTTGAGGTGCTACCTTGCCGGATGCATCGACTAAGATCTCTGCCTTCATGGAGGAGTCGGCCGTGGCATGCTTGTCAGCGATGATCAGCAGCCCGTCGAGGGTCTCGGGCTCATCGTAGAGGAGTCGATGCTTGAGGAGGGTGCCCTCTCGGCACCCGGCGGTGAAGTACTCGATGGCCTGCACCTCGTGCACGCCCTCGCAGGAGTTGTGCAGCTCGGTCCAGCGCGTGAGGTAATTGCGAGTTGACTCCATGGGCCCTTGGACACACAAGGAGAGTTGTCGGGGTTTGGGAGCCCGCTTGTAGGTGCTGGTGAAGTTGCGGATGAAGACCTCAGTGAAATCAACCCAACTATTGATGTTGCGGGGCTTCAGGCTGTTGAGCCACGTCCGGACGTTCTAAGCAAATAAGATGTAAACATGACAAACATCACATGCAAATCATAAAGTGACATGATATGGCCAATATCATCTTGCGCCTTTGATCTCCATCTTGAGGCATGGCATGATCACCTTCGTCACCGGCATGACACCATGATCTCCATCATTGTGTCTTCATGAAGTTGTCTCGCCAACTATTATTTCTACTACTATGGCTAACGATTTAGCAATAAAGTAAAGTAATTACATGGCACTATTCAATGACACGCAGGTCACACAATAAATTAAGATAACTCCTATGGCTCCTGCCGGTTGTCATACTCATCGACATGCAAGTCGTGATTCCTATTACAAGAACATGATCAATCTCATACATCACATATCATTCATCACATTCTTTTTGGCCATATCACATCACATAGCATACCCTGCAAAAACAAGTTAGACGTCCTCTAATTGTTGTTGCATGTTTTACGTGGCTGCTACGGGTTTCTAGCAAGAACATTTCTTACCTTCGCAAAGCCACAACGGTGATATGCCAATTGCTATTTACCCTTCATAAGGACCCTTTTCATCGAATCCAATCCGACTAAAGTGGGAGAGACTGGCACCCGCTAGCCACCTTATGCAACAAGTGCATGTCAGTTGGTGGAACCTGTCTCACGTAAGCGTACGTGTAAGGTCGGTCCGGGCCACTTCATCCCATGATGCCGCCAAATCAAGATAAGACTAGTAACGGTAAGCATATTGAACAAACCAATGCCCACAACTACTTGTGTTCAACTCGTGCAAATAATCTATGCAATAGACCTACCTCATGATGCCACTGTTGGGGAACGTAGCAGAAATTCAAAATTTTCTATGCATCACCAAGATCAATCTATGGAGATACTAGCAACGAGAGAGAGAGGGAGTGCATCTTCATACCCTTGAAGACCGTGATGTAGAAACATTACAAGAACGTGCTTGATGGAGTCGTACTCGCGGCGATTCAAATCGCGGAAGATCCGATCTAGCACCAAACGGACGGCGCCTCCGCGTTCAACACACGTACAGCCCGGGGACATCTCCTCCTTCTTGATCCAGCAAGGGGAGAGGAGAAGTTGAGGGAGAACTCGGACAGCACAATGGCGTGGTGGTGGTGGAGCTCGTGGTTCTCCAGCAGGGCTTCGCCAAGCACTACGAAGGAGGAGGAGGTGTTGGAGGAGGGAGAGGGCTGTTCCAGGGAAAAGGTGCAGCTGCCCTCCCACCCCTCCACTATATATAGGGGCAAGGGGAGAGGGGGAGGCGCCCTAGGGTTTCCCCTAGGGGGCAGCGGCCAAGCAGATTGGATCTCCCTAGGGAAAATCCTAGGGAGACTTGCCCCCCAAGCCAAGCAGGTGGAGGATTGCCTCCCAAGCCAGGTGGAGGCGTCCCACCTCCCCAAATAACGTGGGAATGGGTGTGGGGGGCGCACCACCCCTTAGTGGGCTGGTTTGCCCCTTCCCCTTTGGCCCATGAGGCCCTCCAACACTTGCCAGGGCTCCCGAAAGACCTTCGGTCATGCTGGCCATAGCCTGGTACCCCCGGAACACTTCTGGACTCCAATACCCTTCGTCCAATATATCGATCTTCACCGCCGGACCATTCCGGAACTCCTCGTGACGTTCGGGATCACATCCGGGACTCCGAACTACCTTCGATAACCACATACTATTTCCCATAAAAACTCTAGCGTCACTGAACCTTAAGTGTGTAGACCCTACGGGTTCGGGAACCATGCAGACATGACCGAGACGTTCTCCGGCCAATAACCAACAGCGGGATCTGGATACCCATGTTGGCTCCCACATGTTCCACGATGATCTCATCGGATGAACCACGATGTCGAGGATTCAATCAATCCCGTATACAATTCCCTTTGTTCATTGGTATGTTACTTGCCCGAGATTCGATCGGCGGTATCCCTATACCTTGTTCAATCTCGTTACCGGCAAGTCTCTTTACTCATTCCATAATGCACGATCCCGTGACTAACTACTTAGTCACATTGAGCTCATTATGATGATGCATTACCGAGTGGGCCCAGAGATACCTCTCCGTCATACGGAGTGACAAATCCCAGTCTCTATTCGTGCTAACCCAACAGACACTTTCAGAGATACCTGTAGTGCATCTTTATAGCCACCCAGTTACGTTGTGATGTTTGGTACACCTAAAGCATTCCTACGGTATCCGGGAGTTGCACAATCTCATGGTCTAAGGAAATGATACTTGACATTAGAAAAGCTTTAGCAAACGAACTACACAATCTTGTGCTATGCTTAGGATTGGGTCTTATCCAGCACATCATTCTCCTAATGATGTGATCCCGTTATCAATGACATCCAATGTCCATGGTCAGGAAACCATAACCATCTATTAATCAACGAGCTAGTCAACTAGAGGCTCAGTAGGGACATGTTGTGGTCTATGTATTCACACAATGTATTACAGTTTCCAATTAATACAATTATAGCATGAACAATAGACAATTATCATGAACAAGGAAATATAATAATAACCATTTTATTATTGCCTCTAGGGCATGTTTCCAACAAAAACTAGCCAAGGCAACAATTCTTCCATTTTCGGAATCAAGCTGACCCTCGCCTCACAAGCCGCAGAGGCGTCATCTCCATATCCCCAACAATGGACACAATTGGGTAAAACGGATGCTGACTAAATGTTTACACTAGCTAAGCAGACTGATGTAATTTTATTGTCTGAATTTAATACAATCAACATTATAGTGGGCATACATTGCTTAACTGAATTTAAATATTTCAGCTAATTAATCTAGTGGTTAGATAAATAGTTGCAACGTGACCAAGTTTCCTCACTTTACATTTATCTGACAACAACGTTTTAAATTATTTCTTAGTTCATAGTGATCTAGACATGTAGTTAGCTTGATGCAAATATGTAGAACAGTTTCATATGCACTACATCTACATGTATTGGAAGCAATGGTTGGTTATGCTCCATGGAAAACTGGCATGGCATGTCGGAAGGCGGTATGGGAGATTCTTGAACATAGTCTGCTAAAGGTTTCTTACACACATCCGTGCTACTAAAATAAACATAAAATGGTAGTAGGAACTACAGAAAATAGAACATATATGAGCTGGAAATCAAAGATAAAATCGTAGCATTTGCTTGATTAGACAGGAGAACACTGAATTAACGAGTTGTATGGACTTAAGCAAGAACCCAAGCAGTGGCATGAGAAGTTTGAAAGAACTTTAACAGCTACAGGCTTTGTTGTAAACGAAGCTGACAAATGTGCGTACTATCGCCATGGTGGATGTGAGGGAGTTATCCTCTGCTTGTATGTTGATGACATAATATTCGGAAAAAATCTGAATGTGATTAAGGAGGTCCATGATTTCCTATCTTGTTGTTTTGAGATGAAGGATTTAGGAGTAGCGGATGTTATTATGAACATCAAGCTATTAAGAGATGATGATGGTGAGATTACATTGCTTCAATCTCACTATGTGGAAAAGATCTTGAGTCGCTTTGGCTATAGTGACTGCAAGACCTCTCCAACACCGTAAGATGCTAGCGTGCTGCTTTGAAAGAATCGAAGAATTGCTAGAGATCATTTAAAATATTCCCGTATTAATAGCTTGCTTATGTATTTAGCAAGTGCTACGAGACCTGACATCTCTTTTGCTGTTAGCAAACTGAGCCGATTTGTTTCAAAATCGGGAGATGATCATTGGAAAGCTCTAGAGAGAGTTATGCGTTATTTGAAAGGCACTGCAAATTACAGATTTTTCACTACACCGGGTACCCAAAGGTGCTTGAAGGGTATAGTGACTCAAAGTGGATCTCAGATGTTGATGAGATAAAGGCCACGAGCGGATATGTATTCACTCATGGAGGTGGCACTATTTTTTGGAAGTATTGCAAGCATACCATCTTAACGAGGTCAACAATGGAAGCAGAACTCACAACACTAGATACAACTACATTCGAAGCAGATTGGCTTCGTCGGCTCTTGAATGACTTGCCGGTTGTTGAGAAACTTGTACCGGGTATCCTTATGAACTACGACAATCAAACTGTGATAACGAAAGTGGGCAGCTCAAAGGATAACACGAAGTCATCAAGACACGTTCAGAGAAGGTTGAAGTGTGTTAGGAAAAATAAAAACTCCGGAGTTATTGCATTGGATTATATCCAAACGTTTAAAAATCTGGCACATCCTTTTTACTAAGGGTCTATCACGTAATGTGATAGATAATGCATCGAAGGAGATGGGTACGAGGCCCACAATATGAGTTGTTCACAGTGGTAACCTAGTCTATGTGATCGGAGATCCCGTGAATTAGATGTGGAAGACAAGTTGTTCGTCAACTCAGAGGAGAGTATCATTACTATTAACAATACCACTCCATGAAGATGCAATACTCTCCTAATCTGCATGACAGGTTGATGAATATCTTAATGTGTTCTAAGTGGCTCATTTAAACAGAGATGTTATCCTGCAGAACATCTTTTGAAGAACACACCTATATGAGTCTGATTGTTAAACGTCGTAATCTATGAGATTAGGGTGCTCTCTAGTAAACTCATGAAAGGCCTCGAAGTATGACACATAAGCTCCACCCGCAGGGAAGACCCATAGTAGCCTAGTATCGGTCATGGCTTTGTTTGAAGCTAGTTTCGCAGAAAACTTGCAGTTTAAGGCCTAGTCCATTGTTCAAGTTGCTTACTAGTGTAGCATAGAGTTCTAGGTAGAAGTTTAACTTAACAGTCTCCACTACAGTACCGGTATATAAAAATAGTGTTTTGGAACCAAAGGCAAAAAAATTGTGTATCTCTAGGATCTAGTGGGGGATTGCTGGAATTTAATCTATTTTGGGCTAGTCCGATAGCAATTTCAGAAATTCATAATAAATCCTTGAGGCCTACTCAGCCCATTCGTGCAAGGCAAGAGGTGGAACTAAAGTTTAGTCCCATATTGCTAGTTTGGTAGGAGTTGGACCTCCTTATAAGGAAGTTTGTTTCCTCACATGTATGAGCATGAGAACAAGAGGGACATTCATGCGCGCTCCTCCTCCGCAGCCCGCCTCACCACGACACGCCTCGCCTCGCCTCATCACGACACGCCGCGGGTTGCGGGAATGAGCCGCTCCTCTCTAGAGAGACACATCAGAACATCATCTTCCTCTTGCCACGGAGTTCCTGAGCACTGAGCTACTGCCACGATCTTTCCCATCTCGACTTGCGGCGTGCAACCCCACCTCTTTGAGTCCTGTACAGGAGAAGGGTGATAAGGTTTTTGGGGAGCGCTATGTGCGACCACTGACCTCTTCATCACGGACGCCCCGGACTCCGACGACTACTTCCCCAATATTGACAATCTATTCAACGACATGGTCGACGAGGATGTTGACCCCCAGACCAGTGATTTTGTCGCTGCTCCATACATCTTCGTCTTCTTTCTATTTAAGACCCTGCAACAGTTTCTTGTTCTATCTTCTCTTCTACATATGTTGTGTTCTAGTTCACATGTCGAGATGCTATTTGCCTTCACTTTACTAGATTACAGGACTTTTTTGATCTCGACTGTAATAGTCATGTTTTATCTACCTTTTCTGTTAATAAAATCATATGGTAAATTGTTCATATTTCCAACAGAATGTACTCCCTCGGAACCTATAAGTCTTTTTTAGAGATTTCTATACGAACTACATACAGATGTATATAGACATATTTTAGAGTGTAGATTCACTCATTTTGCTTGGTATGTAGTTCATATTGAAATATCTAAAAATACTTATATTTAGGAACGAAGGGAGTAGTAAAAATTAGAAAAAGTATAGGATCCAACCATACAAATCAAACGACTTATGTAGGAAATTTTTCATTCAAAAAATCCCAAAATAATCCTTTGAATTAAAGAGACCCATCATCTGCATAAGTACGAATTTTCTATCACTCCCGGAGAATCGATTTGCATTGCTTACAAATCGGCCTGTGATAGGTCATCTTGTTCTACCGCTCAACAATAACAGGAAATAGTAGCCTTGAAATAATAAATAACAGGAGTCAGAAAACAAATTACAAAGGATCATGTTACTCCTTAGTAGAAGAATTCAGCTCTTTGAGTTGTACTACCTCCGTCCAGGTTTATTAGTGTCCATCATATTTTGGGTCAAAAATTAACCATTTTTTGCGAATAATATATTTGACTAGCAAAATATTAATGCATGTCACCAAAAATTATATTGTTCGATTCGTATTTCAATGTAGTTTCCAATGATATTATGTTTGCTACTTGTAACTTTTATTTTTTTAGTTAAAATCATGGTTAAAATATGTCACAAATAGGGGGGGGGGGAGCTAGTAAACCAGCACGAAGGTAGTTTATCTTAGAGAGTCTTTTGTGCAAAGAAACAAATAGTTGTGCAGTGGTTGATAAGACAATTTTGTTCTAAATTTGTTGCATAATTTAGAAATGATAACAAACACAACGTACAATGGGTTATCTTGTTAGTCTTATCTCTAGTAGCTAGATGTGTACCTAAATATGTGATGGGGGATACCGTTGCTAGAAATCTTTTTTTCATTGAGAGAGGACAAGTTGTTTAATGGTTTCTTTCTCCTCTAGCCCGGCATTTATTCCACATAACATTTCTAAGATAGTATCATTCACAAGAGAGTGGCGTTTTGCCACATGGGAGCGCACGCTCCTGATTTTTAAAATATGTTTTAAACATATTTTGAAATGTCAAAAAATTTCAAACAAAAACTTGACGTTTATATCTCGATATTGTACATGCTCCCAAAATCGTTTCGCGAAAAACCGACAACTTATATGTCGCGTGTGAAAAAGACAAAATCCGGTGTTAAAAAATCTTTTTCACAAGGCATCCCTTTGTCTTTTTACACAAGCCACAAAAAATGTCGGTTTTCTCCGAAACTTTTTGTAGGCACCAACAGATTTCCGTTGGGACGATCCTTTTTTTAGGGATAGGACAGTCCTTTTGTAGGCTAGTGCCCGGGCCAAGCCCAGCCTGATATACCGCCCAACTGGGCCTCAACGGCTCGGCTAGGTAGTCCAAACCGGCTGAACAGGCCGAATCACATTGACGCGAGCCTGCAGGTCCAAGGCCGACGTTGCCTAAGTGCGGCCTGCAACTGCCTCCTCGTTCTCTTGCCTCTCCGGTGCTTACTCGGCTCCTGCTCCGATATCCACCTCGTCCGGCGCTTCCACCTCGGAACGGACCACCACCAGCGGCGCAGGCACGGCTGAGCCGCACGCAGGCAGCACGCGAGGACACTGCCGCAGCGATGCCGCCCGCCGCCACCTTCTCGTCGTTCTCCGCGTTGATGCGCCGGCCTCCGCCGCCGGCCCGGCGCCTCCTCGTCGCCGCCGCGCGCGCGCACAGCACTGCCGGGGCCAGCCGTGCTCGCGGCGGCCTGCCGCGGTTCCACTCCCCGTCTCTCCCCTCGTCCAAGGTAAGCGCACTCATCTTATCCCGTTCTCTTCCGTGTAGGCATTTCGTCGAGCGCATTGCGTTCTTTCATGAAACCTGTAATATTTGTTCTTGGTAGCTTATGTTCTTGGAGCAGAAATGTCCGTGTTCCTCAGTATATCACGGTGAGAAGCGATGTATGTCGGACGAAACATTTTTCCTCCCATCTTTTAGGCATTTCGTCGAGCAGCCCTCCTGTCATGGGTTGTTTGTGATGTGTGGTGTTCCGCGGCTTCATACTGATTGTAGCGTGCCGTTCATTGATGCTAATCTGCAGGGTGAGGTGGTTCGCATCCAAGGCGACGAGTTCTGGCACATGACACGGGTGTTGCGCCTTGGTATCAATGACAGGTTTCACTTTTTCCATTTCCTTTTGCTTGTGTAACTTCTATGTGATACTCGATAATGTCAAGCTTAAATTTGTTAAGGGCAAATTTTCCTAGATATTTACTGCTTGATATACCATAGTTAAGTTGTACCAGAAGGTCTCTTTGGTTAGTTGAGTACTTCTCCCCAACTTCTTATACTATATGCAAAAGCTCTTTCATGGTGAACCTTTTCGATTTACGCACCAACCACATACATCTAATGACTTTAGGAGACTCCAAGAAATGCTTTAGCCGCCAGCCGGTATGCCCATGCACATAGTGCATTTGTGTCTAGTATATCATTTTCTGGAAGACCAGTCCTTGTTTTTTTATATAGTATAGGCTCCAGTGTGAATTAGCACTTTGAATTCAGACACATTGAGATATACAGAAGGGGCAAATGCTTAGTGAACAAGGCACGGTATGATGACACTAAGACATGACTCTTTTTCCTTTTTGAAAAGTTCACTGAATTGAAGATGAAATGTAAAACATACCTTAACCTAGCTGTAAATCCTTTGACATTTTGTAAACCTGAGTGAGTGCTTGTCATGCTTTATTTTCAGATTTGCACAAAAGTGCTTTTTTGAACATGATATTTCCCCTAGTGGCATAACAACCAAATCTAATATTTCTAGTTCTGATGATTCTGCACATGTCGAAACTTAAATTTCAGATTTCTACAGAAGCCTTCAATTGCACTTGATATTTCCCCTTGTCATCTTGCACCAAATCTACTCTGTCCTGTATCTGCAGTGGAATTTTACTCCCATTTACATGTTTTATAATGGTTCTGCACATGTTGAAACTTTGAAACAATCTTTTGAAGGGTTGAACTATTTGACGGGGCTGGTGGCTTAGTTGAAGGATCCATACAAAAAGTTGACAAGAATGGATCAGATGTTGAGTTGGTAGAGAATGCTAGGCTCATTGCTCCTCAAGGAATTCAATGGCATGTCTTTGCTGCATTTGGTGAGTCACAGAGACTTTACGAAGTTAATCTGTACATCAGGAAAGTTTTGTTACCCCATCCATTCCTTGACAATTTTATGATTCCAACCCCCAGGGACGCTGAAAGGCGGACGCGCAGATTGGCTTATAGAGAAATGTACTGTATGTTATGTACTGCTTTATCTGTCCAGTTTCTTCTTTCTCTACTTCTAAATCAGTTTATACTTGACCTGTATAGGAACTTGGCGCTTCCAGTGTTACGCCTCTTTTGACTGAACGATGCCATACGATAGCAGAAAATAGAGTGGACAGGTTGCAACGGCTGGTGTTAGCTGCAGTTAAACAATGTATGAAGTTTGAGCATCTTTCTATTTGTTGGACTGTTATATGCTGAATGGATATATGGTAGCTGTTCAGTGTCAAGTTACCATTTGTGACTAAGATTTCAGTGCAGATGTAATAAATTTAAGTATAATTAACTGCATTGCTCTTGTACTGTTTAGGCCAGAGAGTGCATGATATGTCACTGAAGCCCCCAATCCAGATACATGATCTTCCGCTGGCTGTAAGCACTCACTATCCATTCTTTGTGACCTTTGCGCGTAACACTGCAACCAATCAGATGCTCATGCATTGGCTGCTTGGAATTTTCTGTTATCAGGTGTCACAATCGAAGCTTGCTTTCTTAGCATCTGCTGAAGCGCCTCCTGTTTTGAGCGTTTTGCCAAAGTGCTGCAGCGAGGAGGAAAGTGGGCTTTTAATCATTGGACCGGAAGGAGGTAACGTAGTAACTCTTGCGTGCTTTCTATCCATCTATCTATCAAAGTGTTTCAACGAGAGCGACACCTGGTCAGTATTAGCATAAATCTTGCGTGATTTATATCTATCTAGCTAAGTGTTTCAACGAAAGTGACACTTGGTCAGTATTAGCATACTAGCATTTTCACATAGATGCTTAGTTACAACTTGCTTATCCCATTTGCTGCTTAATTACAGCTTGCTTATCCCATTTGCTGAGCGTCATATTTTTTCATATGATATGAGCTACTTGCACTTGCTGAGCAAAATGGTTTTGCTTGATGCAAAATAGCCACCCACATATCATGAACAATAGTAAGGTGGTAGTAGAAAGTTTTATGTAGCTCACCTGTTTTATCGATTCCAGAGGTCCAGAACAATTGAACACAGGATGTAATTTCGTGGACCGTGCTAACTTGGTTAGTTTTCCACGTGTGGTCAGACTTTACGGAGGAGGAGGTGAAGGTTTTGAAGGCGGCTGGTGCGGTCCCTGTTGGTCTGGGTCCATGCAGGCTACGCGTGGAGACAGCTACCATCTCACTCCTTTCAGCGCTCATGCTGTGGTCAGACGCTGCTCGGCACCAAGAAGCACAGCGGCAACGCGGATAGTTCATAATAATTTGTTAACCATTTATAACATGTGGTTGGACTTGACTTTTCCAAGAGCATGCATGTATACGTAGTCGACAATCAATCAGTCAACTGAACTGGATCTGAGATAGTATAATATAATAGTATTATACACGTAACTAACAATTTGGCTTTGTTTTTATATATACGACGACTAAAGTAAAGCAAAGAGGGAAGACTTGTTAGTCGTCCTGGACGCAGAAGATGGTGGGCTTGACGGGGTCGGTGATCTCGACGGTGCCCTCGAGCATCTTGGCGACCTTGCCCATGGAGGGGCGCATGTCGGCGCGGTCCTGGAGGCACCACATGGCCGTCTTGACCATGCGCTCGACGGTGGCGACGCTGTCGGCGTCGTCGTCGACGGCGAGGAGGATGCGGGGGTCCATGATGTCCTCGATGCGCCGCTCCACGTACACCTTCTCGTACGCCCACTTGGGGAAGTACCAGTCCTCGCTGCCCACCGACTCCTGCCGGAAGCCGTAGTTGCGCCGCCCGGACACGATCTCCAGCAGCACCATGCCGAAGCTGTACACGTCCGCCTTGGCCGTGATGGGCTCCCGGTGGATCACCCACTCGGGCGCCATGTACCCGCGCGTGCCCCGGATCCGCGACATGGTCACCTTCTCCTTCTTGCTCGTCAGCTTGGACAGCCCGAAGTCCGACACCTTGGGGCAGAAGTCGTCCTCCAGCAGGATGTTCTCCGGCTTGATGTCGCAGTGCAGCACCCACTCCAGGCACTCCTCGTGCAGGTACGCGATCGCCCGCGCCACGCCCAGCGCGATCCGGTACCGGGTGTGCAGGTCCAGCATCACCTGCTGCTGCTGCCCTTCACCTTGCGAGCTCTCCTCGCCGCCCTCGCCTTGAGACGGCGCCGCCGACGAGGAGCTGGAGAAGAGGTACTTGTCCAGCGACCCGTTGGGCACGTACTCGTACACCAGCATGCGCTGGTCCTTGTCCGCGCAGAACCCCCACATGCGCACCAGGTTCAGGTGGTGCATCCGCGCGATGATGGTTACCTCCGCCCAGAACTCCGCCTCGCCGCCGCCCACGCCGTGCAGCTGCTTCACCGCCACCGCGCGCCGGTCGGGGAGCTCGCCGCGGAACACCGTGCCGTACGCGCCGCGCCCCACCACGTCCGTGAAGTCCTTGGTCGCCGTCTTCAGCTCCGCGTACGAGAACCGCCGGGGCCCGCCGGCGGGGAGGTACTCCAGCCCCAGCGTGCGCGCCATCTCGCGGTACTGCGAGTACTTGCGCAGGAACGCCCAGAAGGACAGCACCCCCGCCAGCAGCTCCACCGCGAACAGCGTCGTGATGATGGCGATGTTGCGGATGGTCGTCGCCTTCTGCTTCGGCGGCACCGGCAGCGCCAGCTGCACCGGGCACACCGTGTCGATCATGGTCGTCATTCCCGTGAACGGGTTCGTGTCGTTGTCCGTCTCCGCCACCCGCACGAAGGTGGACATCTCCGTCCCCGGCGACCAGTATCCGTCCACGAGCCGCGTCTTGTACAGGAGGCACGTCCGGTCGCCGCCGAACTTGTAGCCGAACGCCGGGCAGCCGGGGTCGTCCCGGCACATTTTCCTGCACACCTCCAGGTTACTGGGAGGCTGCTTGGACATGTACGGGCCAGGATCGGAGGACTTTTTGGGCGCGCCGCCGGAGAAGGACACGAAGTCCAATCGGACGAACTTGCCGCCGGCGCCCGCCACGCTCTTCTTGGCCTCGCAGCCGCCCCCTGCACCGGTCCTGTTGCGGAAGCCGGGCGGGCAGACGCAGGTGACGCCGTCGGCGCCCTTGGGGACGCAGATGGTGTTGTTGCCGGGGCAGGTGCCCTGGATGGTGCAGAGCTCCTGCACGAGCTCCCACACGACGCGCCACTCGCGCCTCGCCGGGAGCAGGCTGTAGAGGCGCAGGTTGCCATCGTCATCGAGCGTGAGGCGCCGCAGCCGGTCTCTGGCGCCCTTGTCGGAGGCGATGAGCGTCGTCGGGTTCCCGGCGCTGAGCTTCAGCTCGCCCTCGGTGGTGAGGTTCAGCAGCGTGCCACCGCCGCTCATGTTGGCGTAGATGGAGCCCGAGGGGTCCGCGCCGGAGAAGTACTTGAGCGCCATGGAGTTGACGAGCCGGTAGCGTCCGTTGGCAGACTGCAGCGTGGGGACATCGGTGCCCGTGCCGTTGTTGCCCTGCGGTATGGCCTGCCCCGGCATGAGCGTGTGGGTGGGATACCCGAAGCTCGACCAGGAACCGAAGATGAGGCTCCCCGTGTCGTTGAGCGTCAGCCTAGGAGCCGTGGCGTTGGTGCCGTTGGGCAGGGTCCAGATGGTGGTGTTGGTGCCGGCCCCGGCCCAAGTGAGCACGCCGGCGGCGTTGACGACGAGGGTGGAGCTGCCGTCGGCCTCGAAGAGGTCGGAGGCGTTGGAGCCTCTGTGCGCGTACCATATGACGGTCTTGCCGTCTGCGCGGGAGGAGACGTTGGCGACCCAGACGGCGAAGCGGTACTTGCCGGTGGACGACTCCGACGGCACGAAGCCGGCGGCCATGCCGCGACTCGGCGAGACGAGGATGCGGCTGGTCTCCGTCGGGAGCCAGGGCGTGGCGTCGTTGGCGGCGGGGAAGGAGGCCATCTGCTGAGCCTGGGCGCCGGCGAACGCCAGGAGGAGGAGGCAGGGGAGGAGGGCCATGGCCATGTGGAATTGGGGATTCGATCGGTGCCTGCCGACCGACTGCGGCTGGAATGGATGGATGAATCTGGTGGAAGTCGAGTACCTAGTGCTAATCCCCAACAGTTAACTAGTAGCACCAATTGTCCAATTTGCAGTAGTATATTGGTTGTGTTGAGAGTTGACTATTCCTAGTCTTTCTCTGCGCGCGAACGGAACGGAACAGTAGCGAAGAAAATTGATTCCCCGGCGAGCGATGGCTCTTGAGGAGATTGGTCTTGGACGACCTGGCATGGCTGCTCACTGATTTAATTTGGGTTAGACAAGATAGCAGCCTCTGATGTGACCCATTGGCTATTCATTTTCTCTACCGGGGCAGGAAATGGGTACTGGGGCAGGAAATGGGTTTGTAAACTTTTGAAAACGAAAATGGGTTGTGGAAAGGGAACAAAAATGGGCTGTGAAAAATGACGGAACGGGCCTGCTAAAATCAGTCGATTGAGATTTAACGAAGTCTCAGTCAACCATGCAACATTTTTTTAAACGTATGCAACATTTTTTCATACTGGTTGCAACATTCGTTTTGTTGGTTGAAGCATGTCATCCCTCCTCGGTTGTAGCACGTCATCTCACTGGTTGCAACATCCTTTATTAACGGTTGTAGCATTTTAGTTAGAACGGTTGTAGCATTTGTTGTTGTTGCTTGCAATACCATCACAACATTTTTCGTCGTCGTTTGTAGCATCTAGCCGTGCCGCTTGTAGCAAAAAAAATACGCTGACGTCACTCGACTGAGACTTCGTTAAGTCTCAGTCGACTGAGTTCTAGACACACCCATGACAAAAATTGATCAGATATGGACAGAGCTACCAGTTTGTCTCCGTATTTTTCAAAACGGATGATGCCCTGAAAATGAACACGAAGAATTCAGTGCACACTGGATATGAAAGTGAATGACTACGGAAAGGAAGAGTCCCTTGAATCGTGCTCCTGAATCGTGCTCTATGAATACTATAATGTTCTCATAATCAGTGTGTGTCGCTGATGCATGGTATCATAGGAAATACTCCCTCATTTCCGGTTTATAGGGCTTATCTTAAAATTTTAGTTTTTCCATTTTATAAGTCTCAATTTGGTTGTTTCCCATCACATGTTCAGATTCCAAGGTGCATTAAATCATTGCATGCAAGTATTGAGAGAAAATTGACTAATGCATGTACTTTATGCATGCATGCGTTGCAATTAATGCATTGATAAACATAATTTTTTGAGAAAAACAAGAGCATTAATTAGGTGCTTTTGCAAACTACAAAAAGTATTCCACCACTCACCATCTACCTTGGTTGGTGAGATTTTTGAATTGAGCCTTATAAACCGGAAAGGAGGGAGTATCCATAATTATCGAGTAAAAATTAATACCTTATTGTGACCATCATGGTCAAAGACTTGAACTTCGACAAAACTTGCAGCGGAAACCCAATTCGTGTGTAAGCCTTTCAAGATGCCACATGCAGCTAATGTTGAAAAACGTAGCATGCAATTTCAAAAAAATTCCTACGCTCATGCAAGATCTATCTAGAAGATGCATAGCAACCATAGGGTAAGAGTGTGTCCACGTACCCTCGTAGACTGAAAACGGAAGCGTTTGTTAACGCAGTTGATGCAGTCGAACTTCTTCTCGTTCCGACCGATCAAGTACCGAACGTACGACACCTCCGAGTTCTACATACGTTCAGCTCGATGACGTTGCTCGAACTCTTGATCCAGCAAAGTGTCGAGGGAGAGTTGCGTCAGCATGACGGTGTGGTGACGGTGATGGTGAAGTGATCCACGCAGGGCTTCGCCTAAGCACTACGTGAATATGACCGAAGGCGTAAACTGTGGAGGGGGCACCGCACACGGCTAGGAATCAATGATGTGTATTCTAGTGGTGCCCCCACCCACATATATATAGGTGGGAGAGGGAAAGGGCAGCAAGGGGCGCCCCAAGTAGGAGTAATCCTACTTGGGCGCCTCTCACAAGTCGGCCTCCCCCCTTCCGTAAGTGTCGGAGGGGGAAGGAGGAGGGGGAGGGTAGGAAGGGGGAGGCCGAATCCCTCCCCTTCCTTCTCTCTCCCCCTTTCCTTTCCCCCCAAATCAGCCTACATGGGGGCGCACCAGCCCCTTAGGGGCTGGTCTGTCTCCCTCTTGGCCCATTAGGCCCATGTAGTTTGCCGGGGGTTGCACGGAACCCCTTCCGATGACCCGATACGTACCCGGTACCCTCGGAACACTTCCGGTGTCCGAATATTATCGTCCTATATATCAATCTTTACCTCTCGACCATTTTGATACTCCTCGTCATGTATGTGATCTCAACTGGGATTCCGAACAACATTCAGTCACCAAATCAAATAACTCATATAATACAAATTGTCATCGAACGTTAAGCGTGCGGACCCTACGGGTTCGAGAACTATGTAGACATGAGCAAGACACCTCTTCGGTCAATAACCAATAGCGGAACCTGAATGCTCATATTGGCTCCCACATATTCTATGAAGATCTTTATCGGTCGAACTGTTATGACAATATACATTATTCCCTTTGTCATCGGTATGTTACTTGCCCGAGATTAGATCGTCAGTATCTTCATACCTAGTTCAATCTCATTACCGGCAACTCTCTTTACTCGTTCCATAATGCATCATCCCGCAACTAACTCATTAGTCACATTGCTTGCAAGGCTTCTTATGATGTGCATTACCGAGAGGGCCCAGAGATACCTCTCCGATACTCGGAGTGACAAATCCTAATACTGATCTATGCCAACCCAACAAACACCTTCGAAGATACCTGTAGAGCATCTTTATAATCACTCAGTTACGTTGTGACGTTTGATAGCACACAAGGCATTCCTCCGGTATTTGGGAGTTGCATAATCTCATAGTAGGAGGAATATGTATTTGACATGAAGAAAGCAGTAGCAATAAAACTGAGCGATCATTATGCTAAGCTAACGGATGGGTCTTACCATCACATCATTCTCCTAATGATGTGATCCCGTTCATCAAATGACAACACATGTCTATGGCTAGGAAACTTAACCATCTTTGATTAACGAGCTAGTCAAGTAGAGGCATATTAGGGACACGGTGTTTTCTCTATGTATCCACACATGTATCAAGTTTCCGGTTAATACAACTCTAGCATGAATAATAAAAATTTATCATGAATAAGAAAATATAAAATAACAACTTTATTAATACCTCTAGGGCATATTTCCTTCAGTCTCCCACTTGCACTAGAGTCAATAATCTAGATTACATTGTAATGATTCTAACACCCATGGAGTCTTGGTGTTGATCATGTTTTGCTCCTGGAAGAGGCTTAGTCAACGGGTCTGCCACATTCAGATCCGTATGTATTTTGCAAATCTCTATGTCTCCCTCCTTGACAAGATCACGGATGGAGTTGAAGCGTCTCTTGATGTGTTTGGTCTTTTTGTGAAATCTGGATTCCTTCGCTAAGGGAATTGCTCATGTATTGCCATAAAAGATTTTCATTGGACCTGATGCACTAGGTATTGAACCTAGATTGGATATGAACTCCTTCATCCAGACTCCTTCATTTGCTGCTTCCGAAGCAGCTATGTACTCCGCTTCACACGTAGATCCCGCCACAACGCGCTGCTTGAAACTGCATCAATTGACAGCTCCACCATTCAATAAAAATATGTATCCGGTTTGTAACTTAGAATCATCTGGATCAGTGTCAAAGCTAGCATCGACGTAACCATTTACGACGAGCTCTTTGTCACCTCCATAAACGAGAAACATATCCTTAGTCCTTTTCAGGTACTTCAGGATGTTCTTGACCGCTGTCCAGTGACCCACTCCTAGATTAATTTGGTATCTCCCTGCTAAACTTATAGCAAGGCACACATCAGGTCTGGTACACAGCATAACATACACCTATGACTGAGGCATAGGGAATGACTTTCATTTTCTCTCTATCTTCTGCAGTGGTCGGGCATTGAGTCTGACTCAACTTCACACCTTGTAACACAGGCAAGAACCCTTTCTTTGACTGATCTATTTTCAACTTCTTCAAAACTTTATCAAGGTATGTGCTTTGTGAAAGTCCTATCAAGCATCTTGATCTATCTCTATAGATCTTGATGCCCAATATATAAGCAGCTTCACCGAGGCCTTTCATTGAAAAACTTTTATTCAAGTATCCTTTTATGCTATCCAGAAATTCTATATCATTTCCAATAAACAATATGTCATCCACATATAATATTAGAACCGCTATAGAGCTCCCACTCACTTTCTTGTAAATACAGGCTTCTCTGAATGTCTGTATAAAACCATATGCTTTGATCACCTCATCAAAGCGTATATTCCAACTTCGAGATGCTTGCACCAATCCATAAATGGATCGCTAGAGCTTGCACACTTTGTTAGCACCTTTGGGATCGACAAAACCTTCTGGTTGCATCATATACAACTCTTCTTTAAGAAATCCCTTAAGGAATGCAGTTTCGACGTCCATTTGCGACATTTCATAATCATAAAATGCGGCAATTGCTAACATGATTTGGACAGACTTAAGCATTGCTACGGCTGAGAAAGTATCATTGTAGTCAACTCCTTGAACTTGTCGAAAACCTTTTGCGACAAGTCGAGCTTTATAGACAGTAACATTACCATCAGCGTCCGTCTTCTTCTTAAAGATCCATTTATTCTCTATGGGTCGCCAATCATCGGGCAAATCCACAAAAGTTCATACTTTGTTCTCATACATGGATTCTATCTCAGATTTCATGGCCTCAAGCCATTTATCGAAATCTGGGCTCATCATAACTTCTTCATAGTTCGTAGGTTCGTCATGGTCAAGTAACATGACTTCCAGAACAGGATTGCCATACCACTCTGGTGCGGATCGTGCTCTGATTGACCTACGAGGTTCTGTAGTAACTTGATCTGAAGTATCATGATCTTTATCATTAGCTTCCTCTCCAGTTGGTGTAGGCATCACGAGAACAGATTTCTTGGATGAGCTACTTCCCAAATTGAAAGAAGGTACAATTACCTTATCAAGTTCTACTTTCCTCCCACTCACTTCTTTTGAGGAAACTCCTTCTCTAGAAAGGTTCCATTCTTGGCAACAAAGATCTTTCCTTCGGATCTATGGTAGAAGGTGTACCCAATTGTTTACTTAGGGTATCCTATGAAGACACACTTCTCCTATTTGGGTTCGAGCTTATCAGGCTGAAGCCTTTTGACATAAGCATCGCATCCCCAAACTTTAAGAAATGACGGCTTAGGTTTATTGTCAAACCACAGTTCATACGGTGTCGTCTCAAGGGATTTTGATGGTGCCCTATTTAACGTGAATGCAGTTGTTTCTAATGCATAACCCCAAAACGATAGTCGTAAATCGGTAAGAGACATCATAGATCGCACCATATCTAATAAAGTACGGTTACGACGTTCAGACACACCATTATGATGTGGTGTTCCAGGTGGCGTGAGTTGCGAAACTATTCCACATTGTTTTAAATGAAGGCCAAACTCATAACTCTTTACCTGCATGATCAGATCGTTGGAACGTTATTTTTTTGTTACGATGATTCTCCACTTCACTCTAAAATTCTTTGAACTTCTCAAAAGTTTCAGACTTGTGTTTCATTAAGTAGATATACCCATATCTGCTCAAATCATCTTTGAAGGTCATAAAATAACGATACCCGCCACGAGCCTTGATACGTCCATTTTGCATCATGCTTTTATATCAATAATTATTGCATTATGGGCTGTTGTTACACGTTATATCACAATACTTATGCCTATTCTCTCTTATTTTACAAGGTTTACATTAAGAGGGAGAATGCCGGCAGCTGGGATTCTGGGCTGGAAAGGAGCAAATATTAGAGACATTTTCTGCACAACTCCAAAAGTCCTGAAACTCCAGGAAAGTTATTTTTGGAATTAATAAAAAATACTGGGTGAAGAAAGTACCAGAGGGGGCCCACACCCTGTCCACGAGGGTGGGGGGCGCGCCCTACCCCCTTGGGCGCGCCCCCTGCCTTGTGGGCCCCATGGCAGCCCTCTGGTGCCCATCCTCTGCTATATGAATCTTTTACCCTGGAAAAAATCATAAGCAAGCTTACAGGATGAAACACCGCTGCCACGAGGCGGAACCTTGGCGGAACCAATCTAGGGCTCCGGCGGAGCTGTTCTGCCGGGGAAACATCCCTCCGGGAGGGGGAAATCACCACCATCGTCATCACCAACGATCCTCTCATCGAGAGGGGGTCAATCTCCATCAACATCTTCACCAGCACCATCTCCTCACAAACCCTAGTTCATCTCTTGTATTCAATCTTTGTCCCAAAACCTCAGATTGGTACCTGTGGGTTGCTAGTAGTGTTGATTACTCCTTGTAGTTGATGCTAGTTGGTTTATTCGGTGGAAGATCATATGTTCAGATCCTTAATGCATATTAATACCCCTCTGATTATGAACATGAATATGATTTGTGAGTAGTTACGTTTGTTCCTGAGGACATGGGAGAAGTCTTGCTATAAGTAGTCATGTAAATTTGGTATTCGTTCGATATTTTGATGAGATGTATGTTGTCTCTCCTCTAGTGGTGTTATGTGAACGTCGACTACATGACACTTCACCATTGTTTCGGCCTAGAGGAAGGCATTGGGGAGTAATAAGTAGATGATGGGTTGCTAGAGTGACAGAAGCTTAAACCCTAGTTTATGAGTTGCTTCGTAAGGGTCTGATTTGGATCCATATGTTTCATGCTATGGTTAGGTTTACCTTAATACTTCTTTTGTAGTTGCGAATGCTTGCAATAGGGGTTAATCATAAGTGGGATTGAGGGAGTCCTGGATTAGGGGGTTTCCGGATGGCCGGACTATGACCTTTGGCCGGACTCCCGAACTATGAAGATACAAGATTGAAGACTCCGTCCCGTGTCTGGATAGGATTTTCCTTGGCGTGGAAGGCAAGCTTGGTGATACGATATGAAGATCTCCTCCCATTGTAACCGACTCTGTGTAACCCTGGCCCTCTCCGGTGTCTATATAAACCGGAGAGTTTTAGTCTGTAGGACGGATAACAATCATACCATAGGCTAGCTTCTAGGGTTTAGCCTCTCTGATCTCGTGGTAGATCCACTCTTGTACTACCCATATCATCAATATTAATCAAGCAGGAGTAGGGTTTTACCTCCATCGAGAGGGCCCAAACCTGGGTAAAAACATCGTGTCCCTTGTCTCATGTTACCATCCGCCTAGACGCACAGTTCGGGACCCCCTACCCGAGATCCGCCGGTTTTGACACCGACATTGGTGCTTTCATTGAGAGTTCCTCTGTGTCGTCGCCTCTAGGCCCGATGGCTTCTTCGATCATCAATCACAACACGGTCCAGGGTGAGACCTTTCTCCCCGGACAGATCTTCGTATTCGGCGGCTTCGCACTGCGGGCCAACTCGTTTGGCCATCTGGAGCAGATCGAAAGCTACGCCCCTGGCCATCAGGTCAGGTTTGGAAGCTTAAACTACACGACCGGCATCCGCGGGGACTTGATCTTCGACGGATTCGAGCCATGGCCGGCACGCCGCACTGCCACGATGGGCATGATTTAGCTCTGCCGCCGGACAACGCCCAGAGCGTCGCTGAGGTGCCCGTTCCGACCATTAGCTCGGAGCCTACTGCGCTAGTCGGGGATGGACGGTTGGACGCCACCCCGGGAGCCGCAATCTCTACGGCGATAGAGCCGAATACCAGCCTAGTCCTTTGCAGGGCCCGTGACTCCAAGGTGCCGGACTCCTCTCCGGACTCCGTATATTCTGCACCCCTTCCAAGCGAACCCGATTGGGGTCCGATCATGGAGTTCACCGCTGCGGACGTCTTTCAGCACTCGCCCTTTGGCGACATCCTGAATTCACTAAAGTCTCTCTCTTTGTCAGGAGAGCCCTGGCCGGATTACGGTCAGCATGGTTGGGATGCAGTCGACGAAGAAATTCAAAACCCACCCACCACCCACTTGGTAGCCACTGTCGGCGATCAAACCGACATGCTCGACTTCGACTCCGAAGACATCGACGGTATGGACGCCGATAAAGGAGACGAACAAGAACCAGCACATATAGGGCATTGTAAAGCCACCTCATCATACGATGTATACATGGTGGACACACCTAACAGAAATGACAACGAGGATCAAAAGGGCGCAACCAGGGATCGCTCCCTGGAAAAACAATCAAAGCGGCGGCGTAAGCGCAAGGCCAAGCCCCACCTCGACCAAGACCCAGCTATAGAGCAGGGTGAATCAACGGAAGACGAACATACCATCGAGCAACCGTCCAAACAGGGCGGACAATCCGAACAACCCATCCTTGGGAAAGATAATAGTCCGGACGACCTCACGTCGGACAAATTGCTGGAACATCAAAACCTCCACCAAAGGCTTGTTGCCACTGCACGTAGCCTGAAAAAGCAGAAGTGGAGGCTCAAAACAGCGGAAGATGCACTCAGGATCAGATGGGGCAAAGTACTCAATACCGCACACAAATACGGCGACAATCGTCGTACAAAGAGCTATCCGAAGCAGAAACTACTTCCGGAATTTAATGAAGAGGCCATAAAGCCCCAGCAGTCAAAAAATAAGGAAGCCACAAGGTCGGATAGACGACCCCACGATCGATCTCAAGCAACGAAGGGCGCCACACTCAATACGGCGCGTGACCCGTCCAAGAATTCGCATAAAAAAACAGGCCCAACCAGATCCATCTACGGGCCGAGAAAGCAAGCTCCAGTGGGCAATGCAATGCAAAAAATATCCGAACATCGTGGCACACCTAAATACAGGGGCGCCGCGCATCCCCTATGTTTCACCGATGAGGTGCTGGACCACGAATTTCCAGCGGGATTCAAGCCCGTAAACATAGAAGCATACGACGGAACAACAGACCCTGGAGTCTGGATCGAGAATTATATCCTCCACATACACATGGCCAGAGGAGATGACCTCCACGCCATAAAATACTTACCCCTTAAGCTCAAAGGGCCAGCCCGGCATTGGCTTAAAAGCCTTCCCGAAAACCCCGTGGGAAGTTGGGAAGCGCTCGAGGATGCTTTCCAGGAAAATTTTCAAGGGACCTATGTCCGACCTCCCGATGCAGATGATCTGAGTCATATAACTCAGCAGCCCGGAGAGTCAGCCCGGAAACTCCGGAACAGATTCCTCACTAAAAAGAATCAGATAGTCGACTGTCCAGACGCCGAGGCCCTAGCAGCTTTCAAACATAGTGTCCGAGACGAATGGCTCGCCAGACACCTCGGCCAAGAAAAGCCAAGAACAATGGCCGCATTAACAAGCCTCATGACCCGCTTTTGTGCAGGAGAGGATAGCTGGTTGGCAAGAAGCAGCACCAGCGACCCGAATACATCCGAACCCAGAGATGGGAACGGGAAACCGCGCCGTAACAAAGAACCGTGCCGGATAAAGGACAACAGCCCGATGAGCACGGTAGTAAACGCCGGATTCAAAAGCTCTCGGCAAAATCAGAAAAAGCCGCCCCCCCAAAGATGACAGGGACGAGCTATCCAACCTCAACAAAATCTTGGACAAAATATGTCAAATCCACAGCACTCCTAGGAGACCTGCAAACCATACCCACAGAGATTGTTGGGTCTTCAAGCAGTCCGGCAAACTCAACGCCGAACACAAGGGGCTCGACACACCAAGCGAGGATGACGACGCACCCCACAAGCAGAACACCGAAGAATAAAAGAAGTTCCCACAAGAAGTCAAGACAGTAAATTCACTTCAGATGACAAAAGGGAATAACAGAACGACGCTTACGAAGACACGCGCCGTACGACCAGCCCCAGAGGAGCACCGCCACTGGTTGTTACAACCAATCACCTTCGATCATCAGGATTACTCCAAAGGAGCCCGGAACGCAGGCTGGACTGCCTTGGTCGTGAATCCGATTATTAACGGACTCCAATTTACAAAAGTACTCATGGACGGCGGTGGTGACTTGAACCTGTTATATCAGGACACAATCCGAAAACTCGGGGTAAACCTAGCTATAATCCGCCATGGCAACACTTCCTTTCAAGGAGTCACGCCGGGTCCAGATACCCAAAGTATGGGTTCCCT
Organism: Triticum dicoccoides; assembly: GCF_002162155.2. NCBI lineage: Eukaryota > Viridiplantae > Streptophyta > Magnoliopsida > Poales > Poaceae > Triticum > Triticum dicoccoides. The sequence goes on from NC_041387.1 coordinate 50,226,300, forward strand.
TTCGTTAGAAGTCATGTTCAGCTCACCCGACAACTTCCGAAGCGAAACGCTAACATTCCACATCGCCCCATTCATAAGTCGCTATCAAGCGCTACTGGGACGTGAAGCTTTCGCCCGCTTTAGCGCAATACCGCATTACGCATCCCTTACACTTAAAATGCCCGGCCCAAGGGGCATCATTTCATTACAGGGGAATATAAATTGACCCCCAAACTACAGGCATAGGTGCGGCTGCCTGGACAGCCGCCCACTAATCCAGCCCTACTATCCCGGACACGGCTCGACGAGTCCGGCGTAAACATGCTTAATAGCCGCATAACCCCGTACAAGGGGCTCCGCGTGTTCACGCCCGGAGACAATACGGCTCAATTCTTGCTCCAACTGTATTTTCTTTATTTTAATACAGATTTCTTGCACGCTTATTTTTTACTAAGTTCCTCTCTTTCGCAGACGAACATCGTGCTATGCCCGTCCAGGATACGACACAATGGAGACACAGGCGCAGACGTGCAGCAGGGACCCGTTTCAAGGATTCTTTTCAGATTAAGACCCTACGTAAACCTTTTTTACTGTCTCTTGTTGACAACATCCCCCAGTTTTCGCTATAACCGAGGAGGAGGCTGGCGTCTTGGCATGTGGCCACGCCAGAATTTTTGCACGTACCTGGACACCAGGGGCTTTTTTACCAAGGGCTCTATTTTGGCCCGTCCTCATAAAGACCGGATACCTTAGGGAGTGTTCGGCGTCGCGAGTTTGGCCCTATATGCATTAGCTCCGAATCATGTCTTTGGTCAAATGTTGGGTTTGCCCGGCTCCAGTGTTTTGCTGCCTTACGTTCCGTTATATCGGCTAACGCGGCACCAGGAGAACTACTGCGATTGTGCCCCGGTTCGGCCAGGCGAGCACCTCAGTAGAGAAAGCCGAAAACTGACTGTCATGATATAGCAAGAGACTGGTCAACCACTCGATGACTTTCGGAATCTTTAGGATTCCTCCGCATTAACGAAGGGCCGCTTCCCGGTCAGGCACTCGCTCCCGAAATTCCGGTGAGCGCGGTGTCCCTAGGGGCTATTCAGTAGCCCCACTGTCAAACTCCTATGGCTAAGTGAAAGTGATAAAGCATTATAGTCCGGTTGCCTAGTTCGCCGCGCCACCACCTCCTTTATAGGACCAAGACGTTGGATTAAGTGTGAAAAGGCGCCTTTTTGCGAACACCCCCGCATTCTATGCGTGGGGGCTGAAGCCAACGACTGCCATCTTTCAGGTTATATACAAATATATACATTAAACGGCCGCACAGGAGGCATCGTAATTCTTGCAAGCACAAGTATAAAAAGCTTTTATATTCCATCAAAATAATCATTTTACAAATAGTACAAGCTATTCGAACACAACATCCTTCGAGCACTGCGACTCTATTAAACGAGCGCCATGGAGAACTTCCTCAAAATAGTGCTTGGTAGGTACTCGGCTTTCGTCCGAATCCCGGGACGCCACAACACTGGCATTCATATCTGCCCAGTATGTTTTGACACGGGCAAGAGCCATCTGTGCGCCCTTTATGCACGCCGACCTCTTCATTGCATCAGCATGCGGCACCGAACCAAGGAACTGCTGCACCAAGCCAAAATAACTCTTCGGCTCCGGCTTCTCCGACCACAAACGACTCGCAACATACCTCATGGTGAGTCCGGATAACTTGTTCAGCTCCGCCCAGGCGGCCAAATGGTCGGATACCGAAAGTGGGAGTTCTGGATTGTGGAACTGCGACCAGAAAAGCTCTTCCAATCCATGGTCACCTCGGCCGCGGAAGTGTTCGGTCGCGTCCGCCGCACTAGCTGCCAAATCCAGATAAGTGTTTTCCGCACTCCACTTCCGGTCTAACGGAGCATACTTGGGGTCTCCGAACTTCATCCGCAGCATATAGGGCTTTCCACACGTGATATCTCCGGCCTGACGCAGCTCCTCCTTCATAGCTCTCATTGCAGAGCGAGTATCCTTGGCTTCGGCAGTGATCTTTTCAAGGTCCTTCTGAGACGCCCTATCTTCTTGTTCAAGAAATTTACAGTGGTCGGTAGCATCCTTCAATTTTATGGCCATCTAGGCTACCACCTTTTTGCTCTGGCAGTGAGCAGCCTGTTCGGCTTTTAACTCTTCAGCCGCTTTAACGGCAGCCGCATCGCTTCTCCTTGCTTGCTCCTTGGCTCGGGCAAGTTCCACCCGAAGGTTCTCCATGGCAGCAGCACCATCTACATTAAGCACATATATATAAGGCCCGAGCATCGAGCTCCTATTACCAGGTGTCTTTGGAACATACCTTGTGCCTCGTCCAGCCGCTTATTTACAAGCGCGATGTCAGCATCTGCTATGTCAAGTTGCCGCTTTAGCTCGGCAGATTCATCAGTCCGGCTAGCCACCGAACGCCTCGCCACCTTCATGGAAAAGGTGACATATTATACCTAGGGTTATGATCCTTTGTGCGCCGTCACTCTTGATGACACACAGAGTCTCAAGGGCTACTATTTATACAGGGCACATTTAATATGCGGCTCTACCAAAAGGTACAACTTTTTGCGTACCTCAAAGCGTGTTAGCAAACTCTTGGCAGCCTTGTACAATCCGCTTTCCGCGGATGAAACCCTTCCAATCACCGTATTCATCAACATACGGTGTTCTTCTGAGATGGACGCCCTACCAAGTAGATCCTTCAGCCCCTCCGACTGCGCACCAGAGGGTGCCGGACTAGCCTGACCACCTTTTTCAGGGTCCGGACTTGGGAAAACCCTCCGAGACGACACCTCGGGGTCGCCTGCCTCGTGAGACGGTGCAACAAGAGGAGGCGTTTCACTCTCTATCATCTCCGGACAAAGATCCCCTGAAGATGAGCTCTACGGTGTTCTTCTGAGATGGACGCCCTACCAAGAAGATCCTTTAGCCCCTCCGACTACGCACCAGAGGGTGCCGGACTAGCCT
>NC_041387.1:50229885-50322074 GCF_002162155.2 Triticum dicoccoides
CTCGTGAGACGGTGCAACAAGAGGAGGCGTTTCGCTCTCTATCATCTCCGGACAAAGATCCCCTGAATATGAGCTCTACGGTATTCTTCTGAGATGGACGCCCTACCAAGCAGATCCTTCAGCCCCTCCGACTGCGCACCAGAGGGTGCCGGACTAGCCTGACCACCTTTTTCAGGGTCTGGACTTGGGAAAACCCTCCGAGACGACACCTCGGGGTCGCCTGCCTCGTGAGACGGTGCAACAAGAGGAGGCATTTCGCTCTCTATCATCTCCGGACGAAGATCCCCTGAAGATGAGCTCTGCTGAGAAGGGTTGAGATCTGAACTGCAAGGTAATGTTTCGGTCACTTTCCTCAGAAATAAAACAGGAGTGTCATTCATTATGGAACCCCTCCCTTCACTTACGTCTCGGGAGAGAGCGGGTCCCCTTTAGGGGGCGATTCGGCCGGGGCGTTCTCCGGTGCCGAACCCTCTGGCGAAGATTTCTTCCCCCGTTTTGAGGCCATCACCTCCGGGTCTTCAGAGGCAGTCCTTTTCTTTCCCTGGTCGGGGGAATTTTCGATTCTTCCCTTCCTAACAGCCTCCTTCGCGGAGGCAGTAGCTCCTTGGTTCCCCCTTCACCTTCCGCCAAAAGCGCGACCTCCAGCATCCTGGTTAGCATGGGATTCGGCACGGTCTCGGGCAGGGGGGCTGAACACCTGATAAGCTTTGCCTTCACTATCCACTCCTGTTCAAAGGACAACTCTATTAAGGGTAATTTTGTGATGAAAATACGGATGGTGTGTCCAAATACGGGGCTACTTACCTTAGCATCCGGGTGATTGCAGCTCAGACCTGCGTCCTCGGACAAATCCGGACACCTTGCTTGTGATCCGAAGAAAAATTTGTACATCTCCACGGGTGTCGCACCCATGAAATGTTGGAGGACTCGCGGTCCCTCCGGATTAAATTCCCACAGGCGGAGAGGTTAATGTTTGCAGGGCAGTGTGCGGCGAATCAGCATGACTTGCGCTACTACGGTCAAATTGATATCTCTTTCTAGAAGATCTCGAATGCGGTCCTGCAGCAAGGGCACGTCTTTGGGCGGCCCCCAGATAAGTCCTTCATTATCCCATGACGCTAGCCGTGGTGGGGGACCCGAGCGAAAAGTAGGTGGCGCCACCCATGTGGTGCCCCTGAGGGCTGTGATGTAAAACCAGTCTCGTTGCCATAAGCCGAACTCCTGTTGAAAAGAGCCTTCGGGCCATGGAGCGTCGGCCATCTTGCTTATTATAGCTCTTTCGCACTCAGCGTGCTGCCCCTCGATCATCTTCGGTTCTACCTTGAAGGTTTTTAGCCACAATCCGAAGTGAGGAGTGATATGGAGGAAGGCCTCACACACGACAATGAATGATGAGATTTGGAGGATGGACTCTGGAGCTAAGTCGTGGAACTCCAGCCCGTAATAAAACATAAGCCAACTCACGAAGGGATCAATCGGGAAGCCTAGCCTCCAAAGGAAGTGAGATGCGAACACCACGCTCTCACCGGGCTGGGGAGTGGGAATGGCCTGCCCTTGAGCAGGCAGCCTATGCGAGATTTCGCCGGTTAGATACCTGGCATCTCTCAGCTTTCGCACATCTTCTTCCGTAACGGAGGAAGGCATCCACCGGCCTTGAAGGTCGGAGCCAGACATCATCGAAGGTCCGTAGCGCCTAAAACTAGAGCTTTGGGTGTTGGAACTCGAAGCAAGGGGCGGATTTGATTGGATTGAGAAGAAGGGAGAGGAGCCTTGGTCCCTTTATAAAGGAGTTGAATACCAAGATCCCTCCCCGTAACCGTTTGAGACTCGCTTTCAATTAGGGAGTCACACCAAAGGCACGGTTGGGTTACCCACGCCCATATTGATGAGAATCCCGGAATAAGGGGACACGATCTCTGATTTGACAAGATGTGCCAAGGAAACCGCCTCGTTAAACGCGCTGAGGTTGAACAGTAAAACGATTCGAATAAAGGCCTGGCCGTGACGTCACGCTATAGAATACGTCAGCAGATTAGATTTGTGCGGATATTATTCTCTCTACGATGGCATGTGGAACTTATCTTTCAGAGCCGGACACTATCCTTGTGTTCAACATCATCTATGAAGTATTCGGAGAAGGAACCCGTCTTGCAATTCGGAAGACAATTTGCGTGTCGGACTCGTCGTCATTGAAGCCTGGTTCAGGGGCTACTGAGGGAGTCCTGGATTAGAGGGTGTCCGGATGGCCGGACTATGACCTTTGGCTGGACTCCCGGACTATGAAGATACAAGATTGAAGACTCCGTCCCGTGTCCGGATAGGATTTTCCTTGGCGAGGAAGGCAAGCTTGGCGATACGATATGAAGATATCCTCCCATTGTAACCGACTCTGTGTAACCCTGGCCCTCTCCGGTGTCTATATAAACCGGAGAGTTTTAGTCCGTAGGACGAACAACAATCATACCATAGGCTAGCTTCTAGGGTTTAGCCTCTCTGATCTCGTGGTAGATCCACTCTTGTACTACCCATATCATCAATATTAATCAAGCAGGAGTAGGGTTTTACCTCCATCGAGAGGGCCCGAACCTGGGTAAAAACATCGTGTCCCTTGTCTCCTGTTACCATCCGCCTAAACGCACAGTTCGGGACCCCCTACCCGAGATCCGCCGGTTTTGACACCGACAGGGATGCTTGTCCAAGAAAGGGCAGTACCCAAGCACCGGTCACCCACATACCAAATTATCAAAGTAACGAACGCGAATCATATGAGCGTGATGAATACTAGCTTGACGATAATTCCCATGTGTCCTCCGGAGCGCTTTTCTCTATATAAGAACTCGTCCAGGCTTGTCCTTTGCTACAAAAAGGATTGGGCCATCTTGCTGCACCCTATTTACTTTTATTACTTGTTACCCGTGACGAATTACCTTATCACGAAACTATCTGTTATCGACAATTTCAGTGCTTGCAGAGAAAACCTTACTGAAAACCGCTTGTCATTTCCTTATGCTCCTCGTTGGGTTCGACACTCTTACTTATCGAAAGGACTATGATAGATCCCCTACTCTTGTGGGTCATCAAGACTCTTTTTTGGCGCCATTGTCGGGGAGTGAAGCGCCTTTGGTAAGTGGAACTTGGTAAGGAAAAATTTATATAGTGTGCTGAAATTTACTGTCACTTGTTACTATGGAACATAATCCTTTGAGGGGCTTGTTCGGGGTATCTTCACCCCGACCAGTAGAGCAAAGAGTTGCTCCTCAACCTACTGAACCTACTGAAAATGTGTACTTTGAAAGTCCTTCAGGTATGATAGAGAAACTGCTAGCTATTCCCTTTACAGGAGATGGAACATTGCATCCCGATTTACACCTAATCTATGTGGATGAAGTTTGTGGATTATTTAAGCTTGCAGGCATGCCCGATGATGTTATCAAGAAGAAGGTCTCCCCTTTATCTTTGGAGGGAGATGCATTGACATGGTTTAGGCTATGTGATGATATGGGATCATGGAACTACAACCGATTGAAATTGGAATTTCATTAGAAGTTTTATCCTATGCATCTTGTTCATCGTGATTGTAATTATATATATAATTTTTGGCCTCGCGAAGGAGAAAGCATCGCTTAAGCTTGGGGGAGGCTTAAATAAATGTTATATTCATGCCCCAATCATGAGCTCTCAAGGGAAATGATTATTCAAAAAATTTATGCTCGGCTTTCTCTCAACAATCGCTCCATGCTCGATACTTCTTGTACTAGTTCTTTTATGATGAAGACTATTGAATTCAGATGGGATTTATTGGAAAGAATTAAACGCAACTCTGAAGATTGGGATCTCGACGAAGGTAAGGAGTCAGGTATGACACCCAAGTTTGATTGTGTTAAATCTTTTATGGATACCGATGCTTTTCGTGAATTTAGCACTAAATATGGACTTGACTATGAGATAGTAGCTTCTTTCTGTGAATCATTTGCTACTCATGTTGACCTTCCTAAGGAGAAGTGGTTTGAATATAATCCTCCCACTGAAGTAAAAGTAGTTGCACCTATTAAAGTTGAAGAAAAGACTATCACTTATAATGATCCTATTGTTCCTACTACTTATATTGAGAAACCACCTTTCTTTGTTAGGATAAAGGATCATGCTAAAGCTTCAACTGTAGTTCGTAAGAGTAATACTAAAACACCTACATCACCTGAGCAAATTAAAGTTGAACCTATAGTGTTGCTATGGTTAAAGATCTCTTGGCTGATAATATTGATGGGCATGTTATTTACTTCTGTGATGAAGCTGCTAGAATTGCTAGACCTGGTACTAAGAATAAACATAGACCCATTGTAGGCATGCCTGTTATTTCTGTTAAAATAGGAGATCATTGTTATCATGGCTTATGTGATATGGGTGCTAGTGCTAGTGCAATACCTCATTCCTTATACAAAGAAATTATGCATGATATTGCACCTGTTGAGATAGAAGAATTGATGTTATAATTAAGCTTGCCAATAGAGATACTATTTCACCAGTTGGGATTGTTAGAGATGTTGAAGTTTTGTGTGGGAAAGTTAAATATCCTGCTGATTTTCTTGTTCTTGGTTCCCCACAAGATGAATTTTGTCCCATTATATTTGGTAGACCCTTCTTGAATACTGTTAATGCTAAGATAGATTGCAAAAAGGATATTGTTACTATTGGTTTGGGTGATATGTCTCGTGAGTTTAATTTTGCTAAATTTCATAGACAACCCCATGATAAAGAATTGCCTAGTAATGATGAAATCATTGGTCTTACTTCTATTACCGTGCCTCCTAATGATCCTTTAGAACAATATTTGCTAGACCATGAAAATGATATGTTTATGAATGAAAGAAGGAAGATAGATGATGTATTCTTTAAAGAGGGACCTATTTTGAAACACAACTTACCTGTTGAAATCCTAGGGGATCCTCCTCCACCCAAGGGTGATCCCGTGTTCGAGCTTAAACCATTGCCTGATACTCTTAAATATGCTTATCTTGATGAAAAGAAGATATATCATGTTATTATTAATACTAACCTTTCAGAGCAAGAAGAGGAGAAATTATTGAAAACTCTGAAGAAGCATCATGCTGCTATTGGATATACTCTTGATGATCTTAAGGGCATTAGTCCCACTCTATGCCAACACAAAATAAAATTGGAGAAAGACGCCAAACCAGTTATTGATCACCAACGACGGTTAAATCCTAAGGTGAAAGAAGTGGTAAGAAAAGAAATACTAAAGCTCCTGGAGGCAGGTATAATTTATCCTGTTGCAGATAATCAGTGGGTAAGTCCTGTCCATTGTGTCCCTAAGAAGGGAGGTATTACTGTTGTTCCTAATGATAAAGATGAATTGATCCCACAAGGAATTGTTACATGCTATAGGATGGTAATTGATTTCCGCAAATTAAATAAAGCTACTAAAAAGGATCATTACCCTTTGCCTTTTATTGATCAAATGCTAGAAATATTATCCAAACATACTCATTTTTGAATTCTAGATGGTTACTCTGGTTTCTCTCAAATACCTGTGTCAGCAGAGGATCAAGAAAAGACCACTTTTACTTGCCCTTTCGGTACTTTTGCTTATAGACGTATGCCTTTTTGTTTATGTAATGCACCTGCTACCTTTCAAAGATGCATGATGGCTATGTTCTCTGACTTTTGTGAAAAGATTGTTGAGGTTTTCATGGATGATTTCTCCATTTATGGATCTTCTTTTGATGATTGCTTGAGCAACCTTGATCGAGGTTTGCAGAGATGCAAAGATACTAGTCTTGTCTTGAATTAGGAAAAGTGCCACTTTATGGTTAATGAAGGTATTGTCTTGGGGCATAAAATTTCTGAAAGAGGTATTGAAGTTGATAAAGCTAAAGTTGATGCTATTGAAAAGATGCCGTGTCCCAAGGACATCAAAGGTATAAGAAGTTTCCTTGGTCATGCCGGTTTTTATAGGAGGTTCATTAAAGACTTCTCCAAAATTTCTAGGCCTCTGACTAATCTCTTACAAAAAGATATTCCTTTTGTCTTCGATGATGATTGTGTAGAAGCATTTGAAATACTTAAGAAAGCTTTGATTTCTGCACCTATTGTTCAGCCACCTGACTGGAATTTACCTTTTGAAATTATGTGCAATGCTAGTGATTATGCTGTAGGTGTTGTTCTAGGACAAAGAGTTGATAAGAAACTAAATGTTATTCAATATGCTAGTAAAACTCTATACAGTGCCCAGTGAAATCATGCTACTACTGAAAAAGAATTTTTAGCAGTTGTATTTGCTTGTGATAAGTTTAGGCCCTAGATTGTTGATTCTAAAGTAACTGTTCACACTGATCATGCTGCTATTAAATATCTTATGGAAAAGAAAGATGCTAAACCTAGACTTATTAGATGGGTTCTCTTGCTACAAGAATTTGATTTACATATTATTGATAGAAAGGGAGCTGAGAACCCCGTTGCAGACAACTTGTCTAGGTTAGAGAATGTTCTTGATGACCCACTACCTATTGATGATAGCTTTCCTGATGAACAATTAGCTGCCATAAATGCTTCTCGTATTGCTCCGTGGTATGCTGATTATGCTAATTACATTGTTGTGAAATTTATACCACCTAGTTTCACATATCAGCAAAAAAAGTTTTTCTATGATTTAAGACATTACTTCTGGGATGACCCACACCTTTATAAAGAAGGAGTAGATGGTGTTATTAGTTGTGTACCTGAGCATGAACAGGAACAGATCCTACGCAAGTGTCACTCCGAGGCTTATGGAGGACACCACGCTGGAGATTGAACTGCACATAAGGTATTGCAATCCGGTTTTTATTGGCCTACTCTCTTCAAGGATGCCCGTAAGGTTGTCTTGTCTTGCGATGAATGTCAAAGAATTGGTAATATTAGTAGACGTCAAGAAATGCCTATGAATTATTCTCTTGTCATTAAACCATTTGATGTTTGGGCTTTGGTTATATGGGGCCATTTCCTTCCTCTAATGCGTATACACATATTTTAGTTGATGTTGATTACGTTACTAAGTGGGTAGAAGCTATTCCAACTAGTAGTGCTAATCATAACACTTCTATTAAGATGCTTAAAGAAGTTATTTTTCCGAGGTTTGGAGTCCCTAGATACCTAATGACTGATGGTGGTTCACATTTTATTCATGGTGCTTTTTGTAAAATTCTTGCTAAGTATGATGTTAATCATAGAATTGCATCTCCTTATCACCCACAGTCTAGCGGTCAAGTAGAACTAAGTAATAGAGAGCTTAAATTAATTTTGCAAAAGACTGTTAATAGATCTAGAAAGAATTGGTCCAAGAAACTTGATGATGCATTATGGGCCTATAGAACTGCATATAAAAATCCTATGGGTATGTCTCCATATAAAATGGTTTATGGCAAAGCATGTCACTTACCTCTCGAACTAGAACATAAGGCATATTGGGCCATTAAAGAGCTCAATTATGATTTCAAACTTGCTGGTGAGAAGAGGTTATTTGACATTAGCTCACTTGATGAATGGAGAACTCAAGCCTATGAGAATGCCAAACTTTTTAAAGAGAAAGTTAAAAGATGGCATGCCAAAAGGATACAAAAGCGTGAATTTAATGTAGGTGATTATGTTTTGCTTTTCAACTCTCGTTTAAGATTTTTTGCAGGAAAACTCCCCTCTAAATGGGAAGGTCCTTACGTCATCGAGGAGTTTTATCGTTCCGGTGCCATAAAAATCAACAACTTCGAAGGCACCAGTCCAAGGGTGGTGAACGGTCAAAGAATCAAACATTATATCTCAGGTAATCCAATAAATGTTGAAATTAATGTTATTGAAACCGTAACCCCGGAGGAATACATAAGGGACAGTTTCCAGAATCTTTCAGACTCCGAAAAGGAATAGGTATGTGGTAGGGTAAGTAAACCAACTCCAGAACAATTCTAATGGCAATTTTTCTTTGTTTTGGAATATTTAAGAAAATAGGAAAATAAGAAGTAGTCCGGGAAGGACACGAGACGTCCACGAGGGTGGAGGGTGCGCCCTACCCCCTGGGCGCGCCCGAGGGAGTCCTGGATTAGGGGGTGTCCGGATGGCCGGACTATGACCTTTGGCCGGACTCCCAGACTATGAAGATACAAGATTGAAGACTTCGTCCCGTGTCCGGATGGGACTTTCCTTGGCGTGGAAGGCAAGCTTGGCGATACGATATGTAGACCTCCTCTCATTGTAACCGACTCTGTGTAACCCTAGCCCTCTCCGGTGTCTATATAAACCGGAGAGTTTTAGTCCGTAGGAAGAACAACAATCATACCATAGGCTAGCTTCTAGGGTTTAGCCTCTCTGATCTCGTGGTAGATTAACTCTTGTACTACCCATATCATCAATATTAATCAAGCAGGAGTAGGGTTTTACCTCCATCGAGAGGGCCCGAACCTGGGTAAAAACATTGTGTCCCTTGTCTCCTGTTACCATCCGCCTGGACGCACAGTTCGGGACCCCCTACCCGAGATCCGCCGGTTTTGACACCGACATTGGTGCTTTCATTGAGAGTTTCTCTGTGTCATCACCTTCAGGCCCGATGGCTTCTTCGATCATCAACCACGACGCGGTCCAGGGTGAGACTTTTCTCCCCGGATAGATCTTCGTATTTGGCGGCTTTGCATTGCGGGCCAATTCATTTGGCCATCTGGAGCAGATCGAAAGCTACGCCCCTGGCCATCAGGTTAGATTTGGAAGTTTAAACTACACGGCTGACATCCGCGGGGACTTGATCTTCGACGGATTCGAGCCACGGTCGAGTGTGCCGCACTGTCACGATGGGCATGATCTAGCTATGCCGCCAGACAGCGCCCAGAGTGCCGCTCAGGTGTCCCCTCCGACCCTTAGCTCGGAGCCGACTGCGCCGATCAAGGACGAGCGGCTAGACGCCGCCTTGGAGGCTGCAATCTCTACGGCGATCAAGCTGAACACCAACCTTGTCCTTCGCGGAGCTCGAGACTCCAAGGTGCCGGACTCCGTTCTGGACTCTGAATCTTCCGCACCTCTCCCAATCGAACCCAATTGGGCTCCGATCATGGAGTTCACTGCTGCGGACATCTTTCAACACTCGCCCTTTGGCGACATCCTGAATTCACTAAAGTCTCTCTCTTTATCAGAAGAGCCCTGGCCGTACTATGGTCAGCAGGGTTGGGATGCGGACGATGAAGAAATTCGAAGCCCACCCACCACCCACTTCGTAGCCACTGTCGACGATTTAACCGACATGCTCGATTTCGACTCCGAAGACATCGACGGTATGGACGCTGATGAAGAAGACGAACAAGAACCAATGCCTATAGGGCATTGGACAACCACCTCATCCCACGATGTATACATGGTGGACACACCTAAAAGAAACAACGACGAGGATCAAAAAGGCGCGATGAGGGATCGTTCGAACAGGGCTACTTGGATAAACAATCAAAGCGGCGACGGAAGCGCCGCGCCAAACCGCACGTTGACAGAGACCCAACTATAGAGCAGGACGAACCGGCGGACGATGAACATGCCGTCGAGCAACCGTCCGAACAGGGCTACTTGGATAAACAAACCGAACAACCCGTCCCCGGCGAAGATAATAGTCCGGACGACCTCACGCCAAACAAGTTGCTGGAGAAGAAGAACCTCCACCCAAGGCTCGTGGCCACTACGCGTAGCCTAAAAAAGCAGAAGCGGAAGCTCAAAACAGCGGAAGATGCACTCAGAATTAGATGGGGCAAAGTACTCAACACCGCACGCAAGTACGGTGACAGTCACCACACAAAGAGCTACCCGAAGCGAAAATTACTACCGGAATTTGATGAGGAGGCCTTAGAGCCCCCACAGTCAAAAAACAAGGAAGCCACCGGGTCGGATAGACGACCCCATGACCGACATCGAGCGGCAAAGGGCGCCGCACTCAATCCGGCACACGATCCGCAGAAGGATTCGCATCAAAAAGATGGCCCAACTAGATCTATCTACGGGCCAAGAAAGCAAGCTCTAGTAAGCAATGCAATGCAACAAATATCCGAACATCGCGGCACACCCAAAAACAGGGGCGCCGCACATCCCCAATGTTTCACCGGCGAGGTGTTGGACCATGAATTTCCAGCGGGATTCAAGCCCGTAAACATAGAGGCATACGACGGAACAACATATAATGGAGTCTGGATTGAGGATTATATCCTCCACATACACATGGCTAGAGGAGATGACCTCCACGCCATAAAATACTTACCCCTCAAGCTCAAAGGGCCAGCCCGGCATTGGCTCAAAAGCCTTCCCGAAAACACCATAGGAAGTTGGGAAGAGCTCGAAGATGCTTTTCGGGCAAATTTTCAAGGGACCTATGTTCGACTTCCAGATGCAGACGATCTAAGTCATATAACTCAACAACCCGGAGAGTCAGCCCGGAAACTCTGGAACAGATTTCTTACTAAAAAGAATCAGATAGTCGACTGTCCGGACGCCGAAGCCCTAGAAGCTTTCAAACATAGCGTTCGAGACGAATGGCTCGCCAGACACCTCGGCCAAGAAAAGCCAAGAACAATGGCCGCATTAACAAGCATCATGACCCGCTTTTGCGCAAGAGAGGATAGCTAGTTGGCAAGAAGCAGCACCAGCGACCCAAGTACATCCGAAGTCAGAGATGGAAACGGGAAACCTCGCCGTAGCAAGGAACGGCGCCGGATCAAGAATAACAGCCCGATGAGCACGGCAGTCAATGCCGGATTCACAAGTCCTTGGTAGAATCAGAAAAGGCCGCCCCCCAAAGATAATAGGGACGACCTATCTAACCTCAACAAAATCTTGGACAAAATATGCCAAATCCACAGTACTTCTGGGAGGCCTGCAAACCACACCCACAGAGATTGTTGGGTCTTCAAGCAATCCGGCAAACTCAATGCCGAACACAAGGGGCTCGACATACCAAGCGAGGATGACGACGAACCCCACAAGCAGAGCATCGGAGAACAAAAGAAGTTCCCGCAAGAAGTCAAAATAGTAAATTCACTTCATGTGACAAAAGGGAAAAACAGAGTGGCGCCTATGGAGATACGTGCCATACGGCCTGTCCCAGAGGAGTCCCGCCACTGGTTGTTACAACCAATCACCTTCGATCACCAGGATTACTCTAGAGGTATCCGGAATGCAGGCTGGACTGCCTTGGTCTTAGATCCTATAATTGATGGACTCCACTTTACACAAGTCCTAATGGACGGCGGCAGTGATCTAAACCTGCTATATTAGGACACAATCCGAAAAATGGGGATAAACCCATCAATAATTCGCCATGGCAACACTTCCTTTCAAGGGGTCACGCCAGGCCCGGATACCCATTGTATGGGTTCCCTCTCGTTAGAAGTTATGTTCGGCTCCCCCAACAACTTCCGAAGCGAAAAGCTAACCTTCCACATCGCCCCATTGATAAGTAGCTATCAAGCACTACTGGGACGTGAAGCTTTCGCCCGCTTTAACGCAATACCTCATTATGCATCCCTTATACTCAAAATGCCCGGTCCACGAGGCATCATCTCATTAAAGGGAAACATTGAGTGTCCCTCGAGCGCAGATGAGTGCGCAGTTGCCTTGGCAGCCGCACACTAAACCATCTTTACTAGTTAGAGCACCTAAACAGGTCGTTGAAGACCCCGGACATGGCTCGACGAGTCTGGCGTAAACATACAAAGGCTTAATAGCCGCATACCCCTATACAAGGGGCTCCGCGCGTTTACACCAAGAGACAATAAAGCTCAATTTTATCCGATTTCTGTATTATAGTTTGTTTATTTTAACATAGATTTCTCGCATGATTGTTTTCAACTAAGTTCCTCTCTTTTACAGACGAACACCATGCTACACCCATCCAGGATATGGCACAACAGAGACATAGGCGCAGACGTGCAGTAGGGACCCGTTTCAAGGATTCTTTTCAGATTAAGACCCTGCGTAAACCTTTTTTACTGTCTGTTGTTGATAACATCCCCCGTTTTTTGCTATAACTGAGGAGGAGGCTGGCTTCTTGGCATGTGGCCACGCCACAATTTTGCGCGTACCTGGACACCAGGGGCTTCTTACCAAGGGCTTTTGTTCAGCCCGTTTTCATAAAGACCGAATACCTTAGGGAGTGTTCGGCGTCGCGAGTTTGGCCTTATATGCATCAGCTCCAAATCATGTCTTTTGTCAAATGTTGGGTTTGCCCGGCTCCTGTGTTTTGCTGCCTTATGCTCTGCTCTATCGGCTAAGGCGGCACCAGGAGAACTACTGCGATTATGCCCCGGTTCGGCCAGGTGAGCACCTCAGTAGAGAAAGCCAAAAACTGACTGTCATGACATAGCGAGAGACTGGTCAACCACTCGATGACTAGTCAGAAACTTTAGGATTCCTCCGCATTAACAAAGGGCCGTTTCCCAGCCAGGCACACACGCGCCCCGAATTCGGGCGAGCGCGGTGCCCCTAGGGGCTATTCAGTAGCCCCACTGTCAAACTCCTATGGCTAAGTGAAAGTGATAAAGCATTATAGTCCGGTTGCCTAGTTCGCTGCGCTATCACCTCCTTTATAGGACCAAGACGTTGGATCAAGTGTGAAAAATGCGCCTTCTGCGAACACCCCCGCATTATATGCGTGGGGGCTGAAGCCAACGACTGCCATCTTTCAGGTTATATACACATATACATTAACGGCCGCACAAGAGGTATTCTAATTCTTGAAAGCACAAGTATAAAAAGCTTTTATATATTCCACCAAAACATTGTTTTACAATAGTACATGTTATTCGAACATAACATCCTTCGAGCACTGCATCTCTATTAAACGAGCGCCCTGCAGAACTTCCTCAAAATAGTGCTCGGCAGGTACTCGGCTTTCGTCCGAATCCTGGGATGCAACAACACTGGCCTTCATCTCCGCCCAGTATGTCTTGACACGGGCAAGAGTCATCTGTGCACCCTCTATGCACGCTGACCTCTTCATTGCCTCAATACGCGGCACCGCACCAAGGAATTGCTGCACCAAGTTAAAATAACTCTTCGGCTCGGGCCCTTTCGGCCACAGGTGACTCATGACATGATTCATGGCGAGTCCGGATAACCTGTTCAGCTCCGCCCATCCGGCCAAACGATTGGATACCGAAAGTGGACGCTCTGGATTGTGGAACTGCGACCAAAAAAGTCCTTCCAATTCATGGTCACTTAGACCCCGGAAGTGTTCGGTCGCGTCCGCGGCACTCGCCGCCAAATCCAGATAAGTGTTGGCCGCACTCCACTTCCGGTCCAATGGAGCATAGTTAGGATCCCCGAACTTCATCCGCAGCATATAGGGCTTTCCAGCCGTGATATCTCCGGCCTAACGTAGCTCCTCCTTCATAGCTCTCATCGCAGAGCGAGTGTCCTTGGCCTTGGTAGTGACCTTTTCTAGGTCCTTCTGCGCCACCCTATCTTCTTTTTCCAGAAGCTTACAACGGTCGGCAGCATCCTTCAATTTTACAGCCATCTCGGCCATTTCTTTCTTGCTCTGGCAGTGAGCAGCCTGTTCGGCTTTTAGCTCTTCAGCTGCCTTTAAGGCAGCCGCATCGCTTCTCCTGGCTTGCTCCTTGGATCGGGCAAGTTCCACCCGAAGGTTCTCCACGGCAGCGGCACCATCTGCATTAAGCACACATGTTATAAGGTACGAGCGTCAAGCTCCTCTTACCAGATGTCTTCGGAGACATTACATACCTTGTGCCTCGTCCAGCCGCTCATTTACTAGCGCGATGTCGGCATCTGCCACGTCAAGTTGCCGCTTTAGCTTGGCAAATTCATCAGTCCGGCTAGCCACTGAACACCTCGCCACCTACATAGGAAAGGCGACATATTATACCTGGGATTATGATCCTCTATGCGCCGTCATTTTTCACAACACACAGAGTCTCAGGGGCTACTATCTATATAGGGCGCATTTTATATATGCGGCTCTGTCAAAAGGTACATCATTTGGCGTACCTCAAAACCTGTCAGTAAACTCCTGGCGGCCTCGTACAATCCGCTTTCCGCGGATGAAGTCCTTCTAATCACCTTCATCAACACACGGTGTTCTTTTGAGATAGACGCTCGCCCGAGCAGATCTTTCAGCTCCTCCGACCGTGCACCGGAAGGTGCCGGACTAGTCCGAAGACCTTTTTCAAGGTCTGGATTTGGAGAAACCCTCCGAGACGACACCTCGGGGTCACCCGCCTCGCAAGACGGTACAGATGGGGGAGGCGTTTCGCTCTCCATCATCTCCGGACGAAGATCCCCTGAAGATGAGCTCTGCTGAGAAGGGTTGAGATCCGAACTTCAAGGTAAAATTTCGGTTATCTTCCTCAGAAATAAAACAGGGATGTTACTCGTTTTAAAACCTCTCTCTTTACTTACGGCTCGGTGGAGAGCCGATCCCCTTGGGGGCACAATGCGGCCGGGGCACTCTCCGGCGCCGGACCCTCTAACGAAGATTTCCTCCCCCGCTTTGAGGCCATCGCCTCCGGGTCTTCAGAGGCGGTCCTTTTCTTTCCCTGGTTAGGGGAATTCTCGATTCCTCCTTTCCTGACAGCCTCCTTCGCGGAGGCGGAAGCTTCTTGGTTCCCCTCTTTGCCTTCTTCCAAAGACGCGATCTCCAGCATCCTGGTCAACACGGGATCTGGCGTAGTCTCAGGGAGGGGAGCCAGACACCTGATAAGCTTTGCTTTCGCTATCCACTCCTGTTCAAAGGATAGCTCTTTTAAAAGGGCAATTTTATGATAAACATACGGGTAGCGTGTCCGGGTACAGGGCTACTTACTTGAGTGTCTGGGCGATTGCAGCTCAGACCTGCGTCCTCGGACGAGTCCGGACACATTGCCTGTGATCCGAAGAACAATTTATACATCTCCATGGGCGTTGTGCCCATAAAATGTTGGAGGACTCGCGGTCCCTCCGGATTAAATTCCCACAGGCGGAGGGGGCGGCATTTGCAGGGCAGTATGCGGCGAATCAGCATAACCTGCGCCACTATGGCCAAATTGATATCTCTCTCTAGGAGATCTCGAATGCGGCCCTGCAGCAAGGGCATGTCCTTGGACGGCCCCCAGTTAAGCCCTTTATTGACCCATGACGCTAGCCGTGGTGGGGGACCCGAGCGAAAAGCAGGTGGCGCCGCCCATGTGGTGCCCCTGGGAGCTGTGATGTAAAACCACTCTCGTTGCCATAAGCCGAACTCCTCTTGGAAAGAGCCCTTGGGCCACGAAGCGTCGGCAATGTTGCTTATAAGAGCACCTCCGCACTCCGTGTGCTGTCCCTCGATCATCTTCGGTTCTACCTTGAAGGTCTTAAGCCATAGTCCGAAGTGTGGTGTAATATGGAGGAAGGCCTTGCACACGACAATGAACGATGAGATTTGGAGGATGGACTCCGGAGCTAAGTCATGAAATTCCAGCCCATAATAAAACATGAGCCCCCTCACGAAGGGATCGATCGGGAAGCCGAGCCCCCTAAGGAAGTGAGATATGAACACCACGCTCTCACCGGGCTGGGGAGTGGGGATAGCCTGCCCTGGAGTAGGAAGCCTATGCAAGATTTCGCCGGTTAGATATCTGGCATCTCTCAGCTTTCGCACGTCTTCTTCCATAGTGGAGGAAGGCATCCACCGGCCTTGGAGGTCGGAGCCGGACATCTTCGAAGGTCTGAAGCGCCTGAATCTAGAGCTTTGGGTTTTGTAACTCGAGGCGAGAGGCGGATTTGATGGGATTGAAGAAAGGAGTCGAGCCTTGGTCCCTTTATAAAAGGGTTTGAATACCAAGAGCCCTCCCCGTGACCGTCTGGGATTCACTTTCGATTAAGAAGTCATACCCATGGCACGGTTGGGTTACCCATGCCCGTATTGATGAGAATCCCGGAATAAGGGGACACGATCTCTTCTTTGACAAGACGTGCCAAGGAAACCGCCTCGCTAAACACGCTGAGGTGGGGCAGTAAAAAATGATTCGAATAAAGGCTTGGCTGTGGCATGATGTCACGCTGCGGAATACGTCAGTAGATTAGATTTGTGCAAATATTATTCTCTCTACAGTGGTATGTGGAAACTATTTTGCAGAGCCGGACACTATCCTTGTGTTCAACATCTTCTATGAAGTATTCGGAGGAGGAACCCGCCTTGCAATGCCGAAGACAATTTGCACATCAGACTCGTCATCATTGAAGCCTGGTTCAGGGGCTACTGAGGGAGTCCTGGATTAGGGGGTGTCCGGATGGCCGGACTATGACCTTTGGCCGGACTCCCGGACTATGAAGATACAAGATTGAAAACTTCGTCCCGTGTCCGGATGGGACATTCCTTGGCATGGAAGGCAAGCTTGGCGATACGATATGTAGATCTCCTCTCATTGTAACCGACTCTGTGTAACCCTAGCCCTCTCCGGTGTCTATATAAACCGGAGAGTTTTAGTCCGTAGGACAAACAACAATCATACCATAGGCTAGCTTCTAGGGTTTAGCCTCTCTGATCTCGTGGTAGATCAAATCTTGTACTACCCATATCATCAATATTAATCAAGCAGGAGTAGGGTTTTACCTCCATCGAGAGGGCCCGAACCTGGGTAAAAACATTGTGTCCCTTGTCTCCTGTTACCATCCGCCTAGACGCACAGTTCGGGACCCCCTACCCAAGATCCACCGGTTTTGACACCGATAGCGCCCCTGCCTCGTGGGTACCTCGTGTGCTCTCCAGACTCCATTTTCTTGCATGATACTTCTGTTAGTCGGAAAAAATTCATTATATAATCTCCCAAAGGTTTTGACCACCGTACCACGACGAAATCCTCTATTTTTGTCTTGAGTTGTTTTTGTCGCAGATTAGAGCAATATGTCATCCCAGGATTTGGAGGGAGAAAGCTATGTGGTTGATTACCTTGCAGACCCTAAGGTCTAAGGGGACTTGGAGCATTATGGTTGGACCACCGAGGAAGAAGAAGACTACGAGCCTAAGGGAAAGGAGGAGATGATCTCAGATGAAGATGAAGTCCCATTACCTCAACCTGGGGACATGCATGTGGAGTTTAAAATGTCAAGCCTCCCTAATAGAGCAAAGAAACCTAAGATCGAGTTTATCCCTTTTCGTCTCTTACAGGAGAACAAATAGGAACTGTGCAAAAGGATATTAAGCCTTGAACAGGAGATCGATGATCTAAGGGAGCAAAATTCCATCCTCAAACGCAAATTAAGGAAGAAGCCTACATCATCAACACCACCACCTTATCCACCCCCAAAGAAGGAGACATAATCACATGGGTATGGGCACTCCCCTTGGCAACTGCCAAGCTTGGGGGAGGTGCCCCGGTATCGTATCACCATCACACTCCTATCTTTACCGTTTTACTTAGTTCGATCCTTTTGGTAATATCTTGATCTAGTAGAATAAAGTTTTGGTATGATTTAGTTTTGAGTTTTGCCTTATGATCCTCTATGTAATCGAGTCCATGAGCCATATATAATAAAGATTAGTCTTGAGTCAAGGGCTTTGCTATCTTGCTATGATCTTGAGGGAATAAAACAAAAAGAAAGAATAAAAGGAAATAAAGAGATCATACTGATCTTATGGAGAGTAATGACTTCACATATAAAGAGTATGATGAATAAAAGTTGTTGAGAGTTGACAAACATAGTTTTGGTCATCGTTGCAATTAATAGGAAGTAATAAAGAAAGAGAGGTTTTCACATATAGATATACTATCTTGGACATCTTTTATGATTGTGAGCACTCATTAAAATATGACATGCTAAAGAGTTGATGTTGGACAAGGAAGACAACGTAACGGGTTATGTTTTCGTATATTCGAAATAAAGTATATTGTCATGGATCATCCAACATGTTGAGCTTGCCTTTCCCTCTCATGCTAGCCAAATTCTTTGCACCAAGTAGAGATACTACTTGTGCTTCAAAAATATCCTTAAACCCAGTTTTGCCATGAGAGTCCACCATACCTATCTATGGATTGAGTAAGATCCTTCAAGTAAGTTGTCATTGTTGCATGCAATAAAAATTGCTCTCTAAATACGTATGGCTTATTAGTGTGGAGAAAATAAGCTTTATATGATCTTGTGATATGGAAGAAATAAAAGCGAGAGACTGCATAATAAAGGTCCATATCACAAGTGGCAATATAAAGTGACGTTCTTTTGCATTAAGATTTCATGCATCCAACCATAAAAGCACATGACAACCTCTGCTTCACTCTGTGAAGGGCCTATCTTTTATTCTTGTCTTATACATTATGAAAGAGTCATGGTGATCTCCACCTTCCCCTTTTATATTTTATCCTTTGGCAAGCACCTTGTGTTGGAAAGATCCTGATATATATATATATATATATATATATATATATATATATATCCAATTGGATGTAAGTTAGCATGAATTATTACTGTTGACATTACCCTTGAGGTAAAAGGTTGGGAGGCAACACTATAAGCCCCTATCTTTCTCTATGTCCGATTAAAACTTCATACCCATAAGTATTGCATGAGTGTTAGCAATTGTGAAAGACTAAAAGATAGTTGAGTATGTGGACTTCCTGAAAAGCTCTTATATATTGACACTTTCCGTTGTTATGATAAATTGCAATTGCTTCAGTGACCAAGATTATAGTTTGTTAGTTTTCAATGAAGTTTATGATTCATACTTGACATTGTGAATAGATTGTTACTTTAGCATAAGAAATCAGATGACAATATATATATGTTGCTGTTATAAGAATGATCATGATGCCCCCATGTCCATATTTTATTTTACCGACACCTCTATCTCTAAACATGTGGACATATTTTTCGATTTCGGTTTCCGCTTGAGGACAAGCAAGGTCTAAGCTTGGGGGAGTTGATACGTCCATTTTGCATCATGATTTTATATCAATATTTATTGCATTATGGGCTGTTGTTACACGTTATATCACAATACTTATGGCTATTCTCTCTTATTTTACAAGGTTTACATTAAGAGGGAGAATGCCGATAGTTGGGATTCTGGGCTGGAAAAGGAGCAAATATTAGAGACCTGTTCTGCACAACTCCAAAAGTCCTGAAACTCCAGGAAAGTTATTTTTGGAATTAATAAAAAATACTTAGTGAAGAAAGTACCAGTGGGGGCCCACACCCAGTCCATGAGGGTGGAGGGCGTGCCCCCATGCCTCGTGGCCCCCCTAGCAGCCCTCCGGTGCCCATCTTCTGCTATATGAAGTCTTTTACCCTGGGAAAAATCATAAGCAAGCTTACGGGATGAAACACCGCCGCCACCAGGCGGAACCTTGGCGGAACCAATCTAGGGCTCCAGTGGAGCTGTTCTGCCAGGGAAACATCCCTCTGGGAGGGGGAAATCACCACCATCGTCATCACCAATGATTCTCTCAGCGGGAGGGGGTCAATCTCCATCAACATCTTCACCAGCACCATCTCCTCACAAACCCTAGTTCATCTCTTGTATTCAATCTTTGTCCCAAAACCTCAGATTGGTACCTGTGGGTTGCTAGTAGTGTTGATTACTCCTTGTAGTTGATGCTAGTTGGTTTATTCGGTGGAAGATCATATGTTCAGATCCTTAATGCATATTAATACCCCTCTGATTATGAACATGAATATGATTTGTGAGTAGTTACGTTTGTTCCGAGGACATGGGAGAAGTCTTGCTATAAGTAGTCATGTGAATTTGGTATTCGTTCGATATTTTGATGAGATGTATCTTGTCTCTCCTCTTGTGGTGTTATGTGAACGTCGACTACATGACACTTCACCATTGTTTCGGCCTAGAGGGAGGCATTGGGGAGTAATAAGTAGATGATGGGTTGCTAGAGTGACAGATGCTTAAACCCTAGTTTATGAGTTGCTTCGTAAGGGGCTGATTTGGATCCATATGTTTCATGCTATGGTTAGGTTTACATTAATACTTCTTTTGCAGTTGCGGATGCTTGCAATAGGGGTTAATCATAAGTGGGATGCTTGTCCAAGAAAGGGAAGTACCCAAGCACCGGTCCACCCACAAACCAAATTATCAAAGTAACGAACGCGAATCATATGAGCGTGATGAAAACTAGCTTGACGATAATTCCCATGTGTCCTTGGGAGCGCTTTTCTCTATATAAGAACTCGTCCAGGCTTGTCCTTTGCTACAGAAAGGATTGGGCCATCTTGCTGCACCTTATTTACTTTTATTACTTGTTACCCATTACGAATTACCTTGTCACGAAACTATCTGTTACCGATAATTTCAGTGCTTGCAGAGAAAACCTTACTGAAAATCGCTTGTCATTTCCTTCTGTTCCTTGTTGGGTTCGACACTCTTACTTATCAAAAGGACTATGATAGATCCACTACACTTGTGGGTCATCAAGCCTCAACACTCATTGGACCACATACATCAGTATGAATTATTTCCAATAAGTCATTTGCTCATTCCATTGTTCCGGAGAACGGAGTTTTAGTCATCTTGCCCATGAGGCATGGTTCGCAAGTATCAAATGATTCATAATCAACTAATTCCAAAAGTCCATCTGCATGGAGTTTCTTCATGTGCTTTAAACCAATATGACCTAAATGGCGGTGCCACAAATTTTTTGCACTATGATTATCAACTTTGCATCTTTTGGCATCAATATAATGAATATGTGTATCACCGCAATCGAGATTCAACAAAAATAGACCACTCTTCAAGGGTGCATGACCATAAAAGATATTACTTATATAAATAGGACAACTATTATTCTCTGATTTAAATGAATAACCGTTTCGGACTAAACAAGATCCAGATATAATGTTCATGCTCAACGCTGGCACCAAATAACAATTATTCAGGTCTAAAACTAATCCTGAAGGTAGATGTAGAGGTAGTGTGCCGACAGTGATCACATCGACCTTGGAACCATTCCCGACGCGCATCGTCACCTCGTCCTTAGCCAATCTTCATTTAATCCGTAGTCCCTGTTTCGAATTACAAATATGAGCAACCGAACCGGTATCAAATACCTAGGCACTACTACGAGAATTAGTAAGGCACACATCAATAACATGTATATCAAATATACCTTAGTTCATTTTGCCATCCTTCTTATCCACCAAATACTTGGAGCAGTTCCGCTTCTAGTGACCAGTCCCTTTGCAGTAGAAGCACTCAGTTTCAAGCTTGGGTCGAGCTTTGAGTTTCTTCCCGGAGTGGCAACTTGCTTGCCATTCTTCTTGAAGTTCCCCTTCTTTCCCTTGCCTTTTTTCTTGAAACTAGTGGTCTTGTTAACCATCAACACTTGATGCTCCTTCTTGATTTCTACCTCCGCAGCTTTGAGCATTGCGAAGAGCTCGGGAATAGTCTTTTCCATCCCTTACATATTATAGTTAATCACGAGGCCTTTATAGCTTGGTGGCAGTGATTGGAGAATTCTGTCAATAACACTGTCATCTAGAAGATTAAATCCCAGCTGAGTCAAGTGATTATGATATCTAGACATTCTGAGTATATGTTCACTGACAAAACTGTTCTCCTCCATCTTGTAGCTATAGAACTTGTTGGAGACTTCATATCTCTCAACTCGGGCATTTGCTTGAATTATTAACTTCAAATCCTGGAACATCTCATATGGTCCATGACGTTCAAAACGTCTTTGAAGTCCCGATTCTAAGCCGTAAAGCATGTCATGCTGAACTATCGAGTAGTCATCAACACGCGACTGCCAGGCATTCACAATGTTTGCGGTTGCTGGGGGGTGGTACACCTAGCGGTGCATCAAGGACATAATTCTTCTATGCATCAATGAGGATAATCCTCAAGTTACGGACACAGTCCGTGTAGTTGATACCATCATCTTTCAACTTAGCTTTCTCTAGGAATGAATTAAAATTCAACGGAACGGTAGCACGGGCCATTGATCTACAACATAGATATGCAAAAACTATCAGGACTAAGTTCATGATAAATTAAGTTCAATTAATCATATTACTTAAGAAGTCCCAGTTAGATTGACGTCCCTCAAGTCATCTAAATGACACATGATCCAAATCAGCTAAACCATGTCCAATCATCACGTGAGATGGAGTACTCATGAATGGTGACCATCTCTATATTGATCATATCTACTATATGATTCAAGTTCGACCTTTCGGTCTCTAGTGTTCCGAGGCCATGTTTGTACATGCTAGGCTCGTCAAGTTTAACCTGAGTATTCCGCATGCACAAAACTGACTTGCACCCGTTGTATGTGAACGTAGGGTCTATCACACCCGATCATCACGTGGTGTCTCAGCACTAAGAACTTCCGCAATGGTGCATACTCGGGGAGAAAATTTATACCTTGAAATTTAGTTAAGGGATCATCTTATAATGCTACCGCCGTACTAAGCAAAATAAGATGCATAAAGATAAACATCACATGAAATCAAAATATGTGACATGATATGGCCATCATCATCTTGTGCTTTTGATCTCCATCTCCAGAGCAACATCATGATCTCCATTGTCACCGGCTCGACACCTTGATCTCCATCATAGTGTTGCGGCTACAACTATCGCTACCGCTTAGTGATAAATTAAAGCAATCACATGGCGTTTGCATTTCATACAATAAAGAGACAACCATAAGGCTCCTGCTAGTTGCCGATAAGTTTTACAAAACATGATCATCTCATACAACAATGTATATCACATCATGTCTTGACCATATTGATACGTCTCCAACGTATCTATAATTTATGAAGTATTCTTGCCATGTTTACAATAACTTTATATGGTTTTGGTATGATTTGCATGGAACCAACCCGGACTGACGCTGTTTTTAGCAGAACTACCATGGTGTTGTATTTTGTGCCGAAATGGAAGTTCTCCAAACATCGTGAAACTTTTTGTGGATTTTTTATGGACCATAAGACTACCAATGGGCCAGAGCAGCACCTGGGGGGTGCTTCGAAGCGCGCCCCGGTGGGTTGTGCCCACCTCGGTGGCCTCCCGCACCCCTCTGATACGTCTCCAACGTATCTATAATTTATGAAGTATTCATGCTATTATATTATCTATTTTGGATGTTTAATGGGATTTATTATACACTTTTATATTATTTTTGGAACTAACCTATTAACTTTGAGCCCAGTGCCAGTTTCTGGTTTTCCTTGTTTTTGAGTTTTACAAAAAAGGAATACCAAACAGAGTCCAATTGACATGCCAATTTTTGACAATTTTTTATGGACCAAAAGAACCCCTGGAGTGCAAGAGTTGGGCCAGAAGAGTCCCGGGCTGCCCACGAGGGTGGGAGGCGCCCCCTGCCTCGTGGACAGCCCGGAGACCCCCCCCCCTGACGTGAGACCTACACCAAAACTTCCTATAAATACTGAAACCTCCAGAAAATAACCTAGATCGGGAGTTCGGCCGCCGCAAGCCTCTGTAGCCACCAAAAACCAATTGGGACCCTGTTCCGGCACCCTGCCGGAGGGGGGATCTGACACGTCTCCGTCGTATCTACTTTTCCAAACACGTCTGCCCTTGCTTTGGACTCTAACTTGCATGATTTGAATGGAACTAACCCGGACTGACGCTGTTTTCAGCAGAACTGCCATGGTGTTATTTTTGTGCAGAAATAAAAGTTCTCGGAATGACCTGCAAATCCACGGAGCAAATCTTTAGAATTAATAAAAAATACTGGCAAAAGAATTAGTGTCAGGAGCCCCACACCCTGTTCACGAGGGTCGGGGGCGCGCCCCCTCCCCTAGGGCACTCCCCCTACCTCGTGGGCCCCCTGGACGTCCACCGACCTCAACTCTAGCTCCATATATTTGCTTTCGCGGAGAAAAAAATAAAAGAAGAAGGATTCATCGCGTTTTACGATACGGAGCCGCCGCCAAGCCCTAAAACCTCTCGGGAGGGCTGATCTAGAGTCCGTTCGGGGCTCCAGAGAGGGGAATCTGTTGCCGTCGTCATCATCAACCATTCTCCATGACCAATTTCACGATGCTCACCGCCGTGCATGAGTAATTCCATTGTAGGCTTGCTGGATGGTGATGGGTTGGATGAGATTTACCATGTAATCAAGTTAGTTTTGTTACGGTTTGATCCCTAGTATCCACTATGTTCTGAGATTGATGTTGTTATGACTTTGCTATGCTTAATGCTTGTCACTAGGGCCCGAGTGCCATGATTTCAGATTTGAACCTATTATGTTTTCATGAATGTATATGAGTTCTTGATCCTATCTTGCAAGTCTATAGTCACCTATTATGTGTTATGATCCGTTAACCCCGAAGTGACAATAATCAGGATACTTACCGGTGATGACCGTAGTTTTAGGAGTTCATGTATTCACTAAGTGTTAATGCTCTGGTCTGGTTCTCTATTAAAAGGAGGCCTTAATATCCCTTAGTTTCCATTAGGACCCCGCTGCCACGGGAGGGTAGGACAACAGATGTCATGCAAGTTCTTTTCCATAAGCACGTATGACTATATTCGGAATACATGCCTACATTACATTGATGAACTGGAGCTAGTTCTGTGTCACCCTATGTTATAACTATTACATGAGGAATCACATCCGACATAATTATCCATCACTGATCCAATGCCTACGAGCTTTTCATATATTGTGCTTTGCTTAGTTACTTTGCCGTTGCCATTGTTATAATTACTACAAAACTTCTACTGTTACTTTTGCTATCGTTACCGTTTCTTCCATACTACTTTGCTACTAAATACATTGTTGTAGATACTAAGTTATCCAGGTGTGGTTGAATTGACAACTCAATTGCTAATACTTGACAATATTCTTTGGCTCCCCTTGTGTCGAATCAATAAATTTGGGTTGAACTCTACCCTCAAAAACTGTTGCGATCCCCTATACTTGCTGGTTATCAAGACTATTTTCTGGCGCCGTTGCCGGGGAGCATAGCTCTATTCTTTGATTCACTTGGGATTTATATCTGCTGATCACTATGAAGAACTTGAAAGACGAAAGAACTAAGAGTTATCCCTCCACTACGAGGGGAGGTAAGGAATGGCCATCTAGCTCTGCACTTGATTCTCCTTCTGTCATGACTAAACTTGCGACACCTAAACCTGCTTCAGCTATTAATTCTGATATGTCGCATGTTATTGATGATGCCACTTCTGCTATGAATGATACTTATGATGAAACTACTGCTATGCTTGATACTACTGTGCCATTAGGTGAATTTCTTGATGAAGAACTTGCTAGGGCTAGGGAGAATGAAATTATTGAAACTGATAATATTGATGATAGTGATGATGAAGGTTCTCCCCCTAAATATGAATTGCCTGTTGTCCCCGAGGGTTATGTTATGGATGAAGAAACTGCTAGAGATTTTCTTGCTTGCAATGATAGATCAGATCTTAAGAAATTATTAGCTAAGCTGAAACAAAAGACTCTGAATGCTAGAATGAAATATGACCCTGCTTTCGCTACTTCACCTATCTTTGTTACTGATAAGGATTATGAATTCTCTGTTGATCCCGAGTGTCGGTGTCAAAACCGGCGGATCTCGGGTAGGGGGTCCCGAACTGTGCGTCTAGGCGGATGGTAACAGGAGACAAGGGACACGATGTTTTTACCCAGGTTCGGGCCCTCTCGATGGAGGTAAAACCCTACTCCTGCTTGATTAATATTGATGATATGGGTAGTACAAGAGTAGATCTACCACGAGATCGGAGTGGCTAAACCCTAGAATCTAGCCTATGGTATGATTTTTGTTCGCCCTATGGACTAAAACTCTCCGGTTTATATAGACACTGGAGAGGGCTAGGGTTACACAGAGTCGGTTACAATGGGAGGAGATCTTCATATCGTATCGCCAAGCTTGCCTTCCATGCCAAGGAAAGTCCCATCCGGACACGGGACGGAGTCCTCAATCTTGTATCTTCATAGTCCAGGAGTCCGGCCGAAGGTCATAGTCCGGCCATCTGGACACCCCTTAATCCAGGACTCCCTCAGTAGCCCCTGAACCAGGCTTCAATGACGACGAGTCCGGCGCGCAAGTTGTCTTCGGCATTGCAAGGCGGGTTCCTCCTTCGAATATTTCATAGAAGATGTTTGAACACCAGGGTAGTGTCCGGCTCTGCAAAATAAGTCCCACATTCCTTCGTAGAGAGAATAATATTTGTATCGATCGGATCTGCCGACGTATTCCATGGCATGACATCGTGCCGCAGCCAAGTTCTTTATTCATTTTATAGTTCCACCTTAGCGCATTTAGCGAGGCGGTTTTCTTGGCACGTCTTGTCAAAGCAGAGATCGTGTCCCCTTATTCCGGGATTCTCATTAATACGGGCGTGGGTAACCCAACCGTGACTTAGGTATGACTCCCTAATTAAAAGCGAGTCTCAAACGGTTACGGGAGGGCCCTTGGTATTCACCTCCTTTATAAAGGAACCAGGGCCCGGCTCCCTTATTCTGAAACCAATCAAATCCGCCCCTCGCTTCGAGTTCCAACACCCAAAGCTCTAGTTTTAGGCGCTTCGGACCTTCGAAGATGTTCGGCTCCGACCCTCAAGGCCGGTGGATGCCTTCCTCCATTAAGGAAGAAGATGTGCGAAAGCTAAGAGATCCCAGGTATCTAACCGGCGAAATCTCGCATAGACTGCCTACTCAAGGGCAAGCTGTTCCCGCCCCCCAGCCTGGTGAAAGAGTGGTGTTCGCATCTCACTTCCTTCGGGGACTTGGCTTCCCGATCGATCCCTTTGTGAGGGGCTTATGTTTTACTACGGGCTGGAGTTCCACGACCTAGCTCCGGAGTCCATCCTCCAGATCTCATCATTCATTGTCGTGTGCGAGGCCTTCCTCCATATCACCCCTCACTTCGGATTGTGGTTAAAAACTTTCAAAGTGGAATCGAAACTGATCGAGGGGCAGCACACTGAGTGCGGAGGGGCTATAATAAGCAAGATGGACGACGCTCCATGGCCCGAAGGATCTTTTCAAGAGGAGCTCGACTTATGGCAACGGGACTGGTTTTACATCACAGCCCCTAGGGGCACCACATGGGTGGCACCGCCTACTTTTCGCTCGGGTCCCCCACCACGGCTGGCGTCATGGGTTAATGAAGGACTTATCTGGGGGCCGCCAAAATACGTGCCCCTGTTTAGGGCTGTATTTGAGATCTTCTAGAAAGAGATATCAATCTGACCGTAGTGGCGCAAGTCATGGTGATTCGCCGCACACTGCCCTGCAAACATCGACCTCTCCGCCTGTGGGAGTTCAATCCGGAGGGACCACGAGTCCTACAACATTTCATGGGAATGACACCCATGGAGATGTACAAATTGTTCTTCGGGTCACAAGCAAGGTGTCCGGATTTGTCCGAGGACGCAGGTCTAATCTGCAACCACCCGGATGCTAAAGTAAGTAGCCCTGTATTTGAACACACCATCCATATTTTTATCAAATCTACCCTTTAGCAGAATTGCCCTTTGAACATGAGTGGATAGCGAAGGCGAAGCTTATTAGGTGTCCAGCCCCCCTGCCCGAGACCGTGCCGAATCCCATGCTAACTAGGATGTTGGAGGCCGCGCCGTTGGCGGAAGGCGAAGGGGGGAACCAAGGAGCTACCGCCTCCACAAAGGAGGCCATTAGGAAGGGAAGAATCAAAAATTCTCCCGACCAGGGAAAGAAAAGGACTGCCTCCGAAGACCCGGAGGTGATAACCTCAAAACGGGGAAAGAAATCTTCGTCAGAGGGTTCGGCGCCGGAGAATGCCCCAGCCGAATCGCCCCCTAAAGGGGACCCGCTCTCCCCCGAGGCGTAAGTGAAGGGAGGGGTTCCATAATGAATCACATTCGTGTTTTATTCCTGAGGACAATAATCGAAACATTATCTCGCAGTTCGGATCTCAACCCTTCTCAGCAGAGCTCATCTTCAGGGGATCTTCGTCCAGAGATGATAGAGAGCGAAACGCCTCCCCTTGTTCCATGGAGGGGCTGAAGGATTTGCTTAGTAGGGCGTCCATATCAGAATAACACCGTATGTTGATGGATATGGTGATTGGAAGGATTTCAACCACAGAAAGCGGATTGTATGAAGCTGCCAGGAGTTTGCTAACATGCTTTGAGGTATGTAAAAAGGTGTACCTTTTGGTAGAGCCACATATTAAATGCGTCCTGTATGAATGGTAGCCCCTGAGACTCTGTGTGTCGTCATGAATGATGGCGCACAGAGGATCATAATCCCAGGTATAATATGTCGCTTATTCCATGAAGGTGGCGAGGCGCTCAGTGGCTAGCCGGACTGATGAATCTGCCGAACTAAAGCGGCAACTTGACGTGGCCGATGCCGACATCGCGCTTGTAAATAAGCGGCTAGACGAGGCTCAAGGTATGTTCAAAAGACACCCAGTAATAGGAGCTTGATGCTCGGGCCTTATATATATATACTTGATGTAGATGGTGCTGCTGTAGTGGAGAACCTTCGGGCGGAACTTGCCCGAGCAAAGGAGCAAGCAAGGAAGAGTGATGCGGCGGCCGTTAAAGCGGTTGAAGAGCTAAAACCCGAACAGGCTGCTCACCGCCAGAACAAAAAGGAAATGGCCGAGATGGCCATAAAATTGAAGGACGCTACCGACCGCTGTAGATTGCTTGAACGAGAAGATAGGGCGGCTCAGAAGGACCTTGAAAAGATCACTGCCGAAGCCAAGGATACTCGCTCGGCCATGAGAGCGATGAAGGAGGAGCTGCATCAGGCCGGAGATATCACGGCTGGAAAGCCTTATATGCTGGGGATGAAGTTCGGAGACCCCAAGTATGCTCCATTAGACCGGCAGTGGAGTTCGGAAAACACTTATCTGGATTTGGCCGCAAGTGCGGCGGACACGACCGAACACTTCCGCAGCCGAGGTGACCATGAATTGGAAGAGCTTTTTTGGTCGCAGTACCACAATTCAGAACGCCCACTCTCAGTATTCGACCGTTTAGCCGCCTGGGCGGAGCTGAACAGATTATTCGGACTCGCCATGAAGGATGTTGCGAGTCGTCTGTGGCCGGAGAAGCCGGAGCCGAAGAGTTATTTTGGCTTGGTGCAGCAATTCCTTGGTTCGGTGCCGCATGCTGATGTAATGAAGAGGTCGGCGTGCATAGAGGGTGCACAGATGGCTCTTGCCCGTGTCAAGACATACTGGGTAGATATGAAGGCCAGTATGGTTGCGTCCCAGGATTCGGATGAAAGCCGAGTACCTGCCAAGCACTATTTTGAGGAAGTTCTTCCTGGCGCTTGTATAATAGAGTCGCAGTGCTCGAAGGATGTTATTTTCGAATAGCTTATTCTATTTGTAAGACGAATTGTGTTTTTATGAAAAAAAGCTTTTTTATACTTGTGCTTGCAAGAATCAAGATGCCTCATGTGCAGCCGTTTAATGTATATATTTGTATATAACCTGAAAGATGGTAGTCGTTGGCTTCAGCCCCCACGCATAGAATGCGGGGGTGTTCGCAAAAAGGCGCCTTTTCACACTTAATCCAACGTCTTGGTCCTACAAAGGAGGTGGTGGCGCAGCGAACTAGGCAACCGGACTATAATGCTTTATCACTTTCACTTAGCCATAGGAGTTTGACAGTGGGACTACTGAATATCCCCTAGGGGCACCGCGCTCGCCCGAATTCGGGGCGCGAGTGTGCCTGACCGGGAAGCGGCCCTTCGTTAATGCAGGGGAATGCTAAAGATTCCGAGAGTCATCGAGTGGTTGACCAGTCTCTCTCTATATCATGACAGTCAGTTTTCGGCTTTCTCTACTGAGGTGCTCACCTGGCCGAACCAGGGCACAATCGCAGTAGTTCTCCTGGTGCCGCGTTAGACGATATAACGGAACGTAAGGCAGCAAAACACAGGAGCCGGGCAAACCCAACATTTGACCAAAGACATGATTCGGAGCTGATGCATATAAGGCCAAACTCGCGACGCCAAACACTCCCTAAGGTATTCGGTCTTTATGAAGACGGGCTGAAATAGAGCCCTTGGTAAAAAAGCCCCTAGTGTCCAGGTATGTGCAAAAATTCTGGCGTGGCCACTTGCCAAGACGTCAGCCTCCTCCTCGGCTATAGAGAAAACCGGGGGATGTTATCAACAAGAGACAGTAAAAAAGGTTTACGTAGGGTCTTAATCTGAAAAGAATCCTTGGAACGGGTC
Organism: Triticum dicoccoides; assembly: GCF_002162155.2. NCBI lineage: Eukaryota > Viridiplantae > Streptophyta > Magnoliopsida > Poales > Poaceae > Triticum > Triticum dicoccoides. Next base: position 50,260,050 of record NC_041387.1, read on the forward strand.
CCTGCTGCACGTCTGCGCCTATGTCTCCGTTGTGCCGTATCCTGGACGGGCGTAGCACGATGTTCGTCTGCGAAAGAGAGGAACTTAGTAAAAAATAAGCGTGCGAGAAATCTATATCGAAATAAACAAAATATAGTTAGAGCAAGAGTTGGGCCGTATTGTCTCCGGGCGTGAGCACACGGAGCCCCTTGCACGAGGGTATGTGGTATTTAAGCATGTTGACGCTGGACTCGTCTAGCCGTGTCTGGGATAGTAGGGCTGGATTTGTGGGCGGCTGTCTAGGCAGCCGCACCCCTGCCCGTACTTTGGGGGTCAATTTATGTTCCCTCGTAATGAAATGATGCCCTTTGGACCGGGCATTTTAAGTATAAGGGATGCGTAGTGCGGTATTGCGTTAAAGCGGGCGAAAGCTTCACGTCCCAGTAGCGCTTGATAGCGACTTACGAATGGGGCGATGTGAAATGTTAGCTTTTCGCTTCGGAAGTTGTCGGGTGATCCGAACGTGACTTCTAACATAATGGAACCCATACTTGGGGTATCCGAACCTGGCGTTACTCCTTGAAAGGAAGTGTTACCGAGGTGGATTGTGGCTGGGTTTACCCTGAGTTTGCGGACTGTGTCCTGATATAGCAGGTTCAAGTCGCTGCCGCCGTCCATAAGGGCGTTTGTAAATTGGAGTCCATTAATGATTGGATTTAAGACCAAGGCAGTCCAGCCTGCGTTCTGGTCTCCTCTAGAGTAATCCTGATGATCGAAGGTGATTGGTTGTAACAACCAGTGTGGTTGCCCCTCCGGGGCTGGCTGTACGGCGCGTGTCGTTGTAGGTGCCGTTCTGCTCTTCCCTTTTGTCATATGAAGTAGATTTACTGTCTTAACTTCTTGTGGGAACTTCTTTTGTTCTCCGGTGTTCTGCTCGTGGGGTGCATCGTCATCTTCGCTTGGTGTGTTGAGCCCCTTGTGTTCGGTGTTGAGCTTGCCAGACTGCTTAAAGACCCAACAGTCTCTGTGGGTATGGTTTGCAGGTCTCCCCGGAGTGCTGTGGATTTGACATATTTTGTCCAAAATTTTGTTGAGGTTGGATAGCTCGTCCCTATCGTCTTTGGGGGGCAGCTTTTTCTGATTTTGCCAAGAGCATTTGAATCCGGCGTTTACTACCGTGCTCCTCGGGCTGTTTTCCTTTATCCGGCGTGGTTCTTTGTTACAGCGCGGTTTCCCATTCCCATCTCTGGGTTCGGACGTATTCGGGTCGCTGGTGCTGCTTCTTGCTAACCATCTATCCTCTCCTGCATAGAAGCGGGTCATGAGGCTTGTTAATGCGGCCATTGTTCGCGGCTTTTCTTAGCCGAGGTGTCTGGCGAGCCATTCGTCTCGGACGCTATGTTTGAAAGCTGCTAGGGCCTCTACGTCCGGACAGTCGACTTTCTGATTCTTTTTGATAAGGAATCTGTTCGAGAGTTTCCGGGCTGACTCTCCGGGCTGCTGAGTTATATGACTCAGATCATCTGCATCCGGGGGCCGGACATAGGTCCCTTGAAAATTTTCCCGGAAAGCATCCTCAAGCACTTCCCAACTTCCCATGGTGTTTTCGGGAAGGCTTTTAAGCCAATGCCGGGCTGTCCCTTTGAGCTTAAGGGGTAAGTATTTTATGGCGTGGAGGTCATCTCCTCTGGCCATGTGTATGTGGAGGATGTAGTCCTCGATCCAGACTCCAGGGTCTGTTGTTCTGTCGTATGGTTCTATGTTCACTGGCTTGAATACGGCTGGGAATTCATGATCCAACACCTCATTAGTAAAACATAGGGGGTGTGCGGCGCCTCTGTATTTAGGCATGCCGTGATTTTCGGGTATTTTTTGCGTTGCATCACTCATTAGAGCTTGCTTTCTTGGCCTATAGATGGATCTGGTAGGGCCGGTCTTGGACGGATCGCGCGCTATATTGAGTGCGGCATCCTTTGACGCGTGAGATTGGTCGTAGGGTCGTCTATCCGACCTTGTGGCGTCCTTATTTTTTGACTGTGGGGGCTTTATGGCCTCTTCGTCAAATTCCGGTAGTAGTTTCCGCTTCGGATAGCTCTTTGTGTGGCGACTATTGCCGTACTAGTGCGCGGTATTGAGTACCTTGCCCCATCTGATCCTGAGTGCATCCTCCGCTGTCTTGAGCCTTCGCTTCTGCTTTTTCAGGCTATGTGCGGTGGCGACGAGCCATTGGTGGAGGTTCTGATGTTCCAGCAATTTGTCTGGTGTGAGGTCGTCCGGGCTATTATCCTTCCTGGGGGTTGGTTGTTCGGATTGTCCGCCCTGCTTGGACGGATGCTCGACGGCATGTTCATCGTCCGTTGAGTCACCCTGCTCTATGGCTGGGTTTTTATCGAGGTGGGGCTTGGCCTTGCGCTTACGCCGCCGCTTTGATTGTTTTTCGGGGGAGCGGTCCCTGGCCGTATCCTTTTGGTCCTCGTTTTCGTTTCCGTTGCGTGTGTCCACCATGTATACATCATATGATGAGGTGTTTTTCTGGAGCCCTATAGGTGCTGGTTCTTGATCGTCTCTTTTATCGGCGTTCATACCGTTGATATCTTCGGAGTCGAAGTCTAGCATGTCGGTTAAATCGTCGACAGTGGCTACGATGTGGGTGGTGGGTGGGCTACAAATTTCTTCATCGTCCGCATCCCAACCATGATGGCCGTAGTCCGGCCAAGGCTCTCCTGACAAAGAGAGAGACTTTAATGAATTCAGGATGTTGCCGAAAGGTGAGCGCTGAAAGACGTCCGCAGCGGTGAACTCCATGACCGGAGCCCAATCGGGCTTAACCGGGAGAGGTGCGGGATTTACGGAGTCCGGCACCTCGGAGTCCGGCACCTCGGAGTCACGGGCCTTGCGAGGGACTGGGCTGGTATCTGGCTCTATCGCTGTAGAGATTGCCGTTTCTGGGGTGGCCTCTAACCGTCGGTCCCCGACTGGCGTAGTGGGCTCTGAGCTAATGGTCAGAGCGGAAACCTGAGCGACGCTCTGGGCGTTGTCCGATGACAGAGCTAAATCGTGCCCATCATGACAGTGCGGCGCGCCCGGTTGTGGCTCGAATCCGTCGAAGATCAAGTCCCCGCGGATGTCGGCCGTGTAGTTCAAGCTTCCAAACCTGACCTGATGGCCAGGGGCGTAGCTCCCGATCTGCTCCAGATGGCCAAACGAGTCAGCCCGCAGTGTGAAGCCGCCGAATATGAAGATCTGTCCGGGGAGAAAAGTCTCATCCCGGACAGTGTTGCGGTCGACGAGCGAAGAAGCCATCGGGCCTAAAGGTGACTACACAGAGGAACTCTCAATGAAAGCACCAATGTCGGTGTCAAAACCGGCGGATCTCGGGTAGGGGGTCCCGAACTGTGCGTCTAGGCAGATGGTAACAGGAGACAAGGGACACGATGTTTTTACCCAGGTTCGGGCCCTCTCGATGGAGGTAAAACCCTACTCCTGCTTGATTAATATTGATGATATGGGTAGTACAAGAGTAGATCTACCACGAGATCGGAGTGGCTAAACCCTAGAATCTAGCCTATGGTATGATTGTTGTTCGCCCTACGGACTAAAACTCTCTGGTTTATATAGACACCGGAGAGGGCTAGGGTTACACAGAGTCGGTTACAATGGGAGGAGATCTTCATATCGTATCGCCAAGCTTGCCTTCCACGCCAAGGAAAGTCCCATCCGGACACGGGACGGAGTCTTCAATCTTGTATCTTCATAGTCCAGTAGTCCGGCCGAAGGTCATAGTCCGGCCATCCGGATACCCCCTAATCCAGGACTCCCTCACCGAGATAATAATTTGGTTGAATCTGATCCTTTTTATGGCACTGAATCTGAAACTGTAGTGGCACATCTTACTAAGTTAAATGATATAGCCACCCTGTTTACTAATGATGAGAAATCTCGCTATTATTATATCCTTAAAATATTTCCTTTCTCATTAAAGGGTGATACTAAGACATGGTTTAATTATCTTGATCTTGGTTTTGTGCGTAGTCCCCAAGATATGATTTACTATTTCTCTGCTAAATATTTCCCTGCTCATAAGAAACAAGCTACCTTGAGGGAAATATATAATTTTGCACAAATCGAAGAAGAGAGTCTCCCACAAGCTTGGGGGAGGCTTATCCGATTACTTAATGCTTTGCCTGATCATCCTCTTAAGAAAAATGAAATACTTGATATCTTCTATAATGGACTGACCGATGCTTCCAAGGACCACCTGGATAGTTGTGCTGGTTGTGTTTTCAGGGACAGGACAATCGACCAAGCTGAATTGCTATTGAATCTAAGCCAACTAGTAAACATGTTCGAGGTGTTCTATTTCTCAGTCCTAAAGATATGCAAGAGGCAAAGAAATCTATGAAAGAGAAATGTATTAAAGGTGAAGATGTTAAAAATTTACCTCCTGTCGAAGAAATTCATGGCCTCAATATACCACCTAAAGAAATACAAGGTCTTGATAACCCGACACAGGTAGTGAAGGTAAACTCTCTTAATAGATATGATAAAGTTGAAATCCCGTCTACTAAGTTTGCTTGCCAATGCTTAGATGAATTTGATGATTTTATGGATAAGCAAGGAAATTTCAATGATTATGTTAGTAGACAATTGAAAAATAATTCTTATATGATTGGACGCTTGAGTGATTATATGTCTAGAGTTAAGAGTGAACTTAAACTCACTAGTAAACATGTTTCTATGGTCACTACTCAAGCAGAACAAGTACTTAAGGCTCGGAAGGAATTGCTTGATGAACTTAATAATAAACATGACTTTGCTGTTAGAGTGGCTACTAGAACTGGTAAAATGACTCAGGAACCTTTGTATCCTGAAGGCCACCCTAAGAGAATTGAACAAGATTATCAGATAAATAATTTAGATGCTCCTAGTCCTTCCAAAAAGAAGAAAAAGAAAAATGATAGGACTTTGCCTGCTTCTAGTGAACCTATTGCAGAAACACCTGAGAATCCTAATGATATTTCTATCTCTGATACTGAAACACAATCTGGAGATGAACATGAATCTAGTGATAATGCTAATAATGATGTTCATGTAGATGCTCGACCTAGCAATAACAACGATATAGAAATTGAACTTGCTGTTGATCTTGATAACCCACAATCAAGAAATCAATGTTATGATATGAGAGATTTTGTTGCTAGGAAGCATGGCAGGGAAAGAGAACCGTGGGTTCAGAAACCCATGCCTTTTCCTCCTAAACCATCCAAGAAAAAGAATGATGAGGACTTTGAGCGCTTTGCTGAAATGATTAGACCTATTTTCTTATGTATGCGCTTAACCGATATGCTTAAGACGAACCCTTATGCTAAATACATGAAAGATATCATTACAAATAAAAGAAAAATACCTGAAGCTGAAATCTCCACCATGCTTGCTAACTATACCTTTAAGGGTGGAATACCTAAGAAACTTGGTGATCCAGGAGTACCCACTATACCCTGCTCCATTAAAAGAAATTATGTTAAAACTGCTTTATGTGATTTAGGAGCCAGTGTTAGTGTTATGCCTCTTTCCTTATACCGTAGACTTGAATTAAGTAAGTTGACACCTACTGAGATATCTTTGCAAATGGCCAATAAATCAACTGCTATACCTGTCGGTATTTGTGAGGACATGCCTGTTGTTGTGGCAAATGTTACTATCTTAACAGACTTTGTCATTCTTGATATTCTTGAGGACGACAGTATGTCGATTATCCTTGGTAGACCCTTTTTAAATACTGCAGGTGCTGTTATTGATTGCAACAAAGGCAATGTCACCTTTCATGTTAATGGTAATGAGCATATGGTACACTTTCTGAGGAAACAACCTCAAGTTCACAGTATAAATTCTATTAGGAAAATTCCATCAATTATTATTGGAGGTTTCAAATTCCCTCTTCCTACTACAAAGAAAAAGTATGATATTCTTATTATTGGGGATGTTCATATCCCCGTTGAGGTAACCTAGTGTCAATTCGAAATTTCTCCGGTTTCATGCAATTCAGAATGAGTTTGTTAACAACACTTGATCAACCTTGTTAGTGGATTCCTTTTGATGAGCATGAGATGGATGAAGTTAGAGGGAACAACTCTCTGTTCCCTTCTTTTACTTTCTGTTACTTAGAATAAATAAAGTAGAAATAGTATATTTTGTCTATTTTCTAAATTATCTATGCAATAAAAAATATCCCGAAAATAAAAGTTCTCCAAATGCCATGCCAATTTAATTTTTTTCTGGAATATTTGAGAATATCTGGCTCTGAGAACACAGCAAGGGGAGCAAGCACCTGGCCACGAGGGTCCAGGGCGCGCCCACCCCTACAGGGCGCGTCCCCCTGCCTCGTGGGCCCATGGTGGCTCCCCTCCATTTATTCCTGCACCCACACACTCCTTCTTCCTCCCAAAAAATCACTATCCAGCTCAAGCACGAGTTCTAGCTCGTTTTGCTACCATTTTCGATCTCCTTGCTCAAAGCTCCATTCACAAAACTATTTTGGGGGATTGTTCTTTGGTATGTGACTCCTCCAATGGTCCAATTAGTTTTTGTTCTAGTGCTTTATTCATTGCAATTTCTTGCTGCTTAGGTGACCCTGTTCTTGAGCTTGCATGTTAAATTTATGAGGTCCCAAGTAATTCTAATGCATGATAGAGGCTCTAGGCACTTGTGGGAGTAGTTGCTATCAATTATATTGAGTTTGGTTTACTTTTATTTTGAGTCACTAAAAATTTCAGATATTTTCAGAAAAAGATGAAGAGATTCTTCTTGAGGGGCTCTTCTAGCCAAGGCTCTAAGGATAAACAAGCTAAGGAGAATGAAAATCCCAAGTATAATTGACGGTGTCCTAGACTACGAGGTACTCACCATGCCGTCTCCCGATCAGTTGGATTGGGCCGAGGACCCCCATGGCCGTTTACTCATGGGCCTGTTCGGACAGTCAAAGTATACACAAGGAAGATTCTACAAGACTTGGTGATCAAGACAAGGACTCCTCCCCACCGGCGTATTTAGCTAGGACTCTTGTTATCCTAGGCCTCTGGTACATTATATAAACCGAGGCTAGGCTAGTCGACAGAGGATTATGACATTACTCATCATACCTCTAGGGTTTAGACCACAACATATGATCTCGAGGTAGATTAACTCTTGTAACCCCTATACTCATTAAAGTCAATCAAGAAGCATGTAGGGTATTGTCTCATCAAGAGAGCCCAAAGCTGGGTAAAATCCCGTGTTCATGTTACCATCGATCCTAAGGCACACAACTTGGGACCCCCTACCCGAGATCCGCCGGTTTTGACACTGCCATTGGTGCTTTCATTGAGAGTTCCGCTGTGTGACCGGCAAAATGATCAATGGCTCGACTGCAGATCAACTGCGACATCGGCTTCTTCGTCACCGGCTCGACTGGTCACCTTGGCTTGACCGAGGACCGCGCCCTACCTCCGATCGTCATGTTTGGATGAGGGCCTTCATCAACATCAACTCCGATCTCTATCAAGATCATGGAGGAATCATCCATGGAGCTCGGGGGCTCAACGTCAACATTGCCCTCGGGCGACCTTGCTGTTTTTCTAGACAGAAAACTCATATCCGCCACCGCCGCCTCCTCGAGTGTCGCTTAAACGATTGCTTCAGTGGAATTATGTGGAATTGAGTCTACAACAACCCTATAAAATTTCGTCGAGTTCCGATGGAGGAATCTCCGGCAATCTCCGATATACCGGAGCCTTGTTGAATCTGGATGAGAATCCGGACGAGTTTGGATCGTGGTGTCCATCATCTATCTCGGACGTCCTTTGGAAGATCCAACCGTTGATCGGCTGTGGAATTCCTATATCTACCACCTGTCAAAAAATTAGCTCGATCCGACCGTCCAAACTCCAGGAACCTTCCGATTAGTGCATCACTTTTCGGATATGTTTTCTACGCGAGAACGAATCCGACCCGAGTTCATCTTCTTTATGAACGGGATTTCGGACATCCTTTTTGAAGGAAGTTTTTGTATGGGGTATTGTGTTTTATTCTCAAACACACCCCACTAGTATTAAAAGTATTTTTACAATACGATCTTCACCGTCACGCCTAAGGATGGCAATGGGTCAGGTTTGGATCGGGTTGAAGAATATCAAATACATATCCATATCCATGAAGACAGTCTTTGCCCACCCATGAAAAAACCCGCGGGTGAAAAATTGTGCCCATGTCCAAACCCGATGGATATCCATACCCACTGGATATCCATTGGGTCCTCTCTAAACATATAAATAAGACATAACACAATGTTAACATAAGCTCTTCCATTCTTCACTTCGTGTTATGCTAGGCTTCACTTATGGTAAATCAACCTCCACTAACAACATAAGATCATTTAGTATTTTTCTAACAGATGAGAATGATGAGTCAGTTAACAAGGAGATAAAAATAAGGGAAAGGCGTTGGGGTATGTTACAGAGGGTATTGAATGTCAACTAATAAAAAGTTACGACGGGGATTGTGTAATTTCTTTTGCATGTTTTGGATAACAAAGTGTAAAACTGCACCGAGACATGTAACTGTGGGGTAGGGATAGCCGATTTTTGCCCATTAAGTCATACTATCAGGTCGGGTTTGGATATACCCACGAGTACAAGATTATATCCATGCCCTACCCACGAGCAATCGGGTCGGGTTTGGGCGCTGCCCATGGACAGAAAAGCATATCCAAACCCTATCCATTCGGGTCGGATATCCATGGATATCCATGTCCATGGATAAAATTGCCATCCTTAGTCACGCCGGTGTCAAACCAGCCCAACAACATCACTCCACGGCGGCCGACCTGCGCTAGACACGTCGTCGCTTTGTTGAGCCAAGCTCAACTTCTTCGGATCATCATCTCGGTGATCCGAACAAGAGTGCGGCATTGCGAAGGATAAATTATCACCAACATCGCCGCCCCACGGATTACACGGAGCGGGCACACCGGCATCGCTGCATGGTCACTTCATCAAGCCGGCTTTGACCGCGTCACAAGTTATGACCTGCGCCGGCACGACCGTACTATTGCTTCTTCAAGCCGATGTCCATCACGCCGAACTGCTTGAACACCTCGGCTGACATGGCAACTACAATGTCTCCTTATCAACCTGCTCCGTCACCTCGGCTAGGACGAGGGCTTCGCCGTCTCTTCATCAACTTACTTCGGAGACTTCGGCCTCACCAGCCGACCAGCTTCATCACGTTAGCTGGACCACGGGCTTTTCCTCGGCGAGCCAACCTTTGCGAGCATCGCCATGCCTTCGCTTCATCATCCATCAGGCAATGGGTGTGCGGATCGAGTCCTAATATTTGGAGTAACCTTTCTTTGGACCGCCACAACAAATAAACCAGGTGCTATTAATCCTAGCAATTTTTGCTTGTTTGGGTTTATTTTCCTAAGGAATTATTACTCTGCTTTGTTCCACCGTCTATACATAGGTCTACTCAAATGGTGGCTGCGTTAACGACGGTTGCGTGGCGGTTCGGTCAGTTTCCGTACATAGTTCGGCGGACACCGTATCCGGAACTCAGACCGACCCGTGAATTCGGGCCTCGCCACGCCTTTACCACATCACACCGATGCCCTGCATCAACATTGACCTCAATGCTTAGACCATATATCTTTCATTATTCACTTGTATTAAACAAGTAGAAGATTTTTTTTATACATTATTATCTTTATTTGCCATTACTTTTGGTTTGCACTATTTAATCTATGCAGCTAATCGACTCAGACTGAGCCCCGCTGTCGCCTCCATCGACCGAATTGTGTTGTCGCCTTGGCGCGCCGACGTGCTCCATTACCGTGACCGGACTGGGGGCTTCATCTTCTCGGAGTACCGAACTCTCTGCTCGGCCACCTTGGAACCAGCCTGGCACTGGAACCTTGTCCCGCATCAAGCTCGAACCGCGTCATCAATGCCGAACACATTAACTAGATAAGTCACTTTCATGCTCAGAAACTTTCGGTTTTAAATTTTGTTCGGTTCGACCAAGCATTTTACTTTTTCGGCAAAAAGTTGTTTGTGAAAAAGTTCCTTGTCATAACATTGTTTGTGACACACAAATTCAAATACCTCGTTTACTTGGGGGCTTCCTTTATGAAGCCTTTCCTCTTGCATATGATTATACTTGTACGGCTTCGTTCCTTGTTCGTGTATTATGCCACAATATGCACCATATTGACTTAAGTGTTCCGCAAGCTGGGTTGCCTTGCTCCTGTGCTTACCCCTACGTTCCCGATTGTTCGGCTAGGTAGTAAAGGGAGCACCTCTGCGATTGTCACGACCGGAGCTCTGACCTCAGACTGGGTGAAGCCAAAAGCTAGCACTCTTATTGATTTCAATCATGGTCGGCACACAACGGAACTGCTGAGTACAAAAAAATCTATTGCACAAGTCTCATACTAACAATGAGCAACCGAAGAAAGGTATCGGTGGAGGTGCTATTTTCTTCGAAGATGCTTCTTACACTTGGGCAGTAATATAGCATAAGCTCCCTGAGTGCGCTTTGTCTGTTACAGCCTTATGGCCTGATTGCCTAGTTAACAGAAACACCGTTGATATCTCGACAGGTGGAGTACATAACACTTTTTGGTCCTTGGCCGAAGAGGGAGAAGCCGACGGTCGGTTAAGACGCGTTCAAAGTTCGGGTGAACACAGATTTAATATAAGTACTTCGGTACATACAATCATTATACATAAAGTTCTTTTACCCATGTCACTTGGGGGCTATTAAAATTTATATGAGCTGTTTTATAGTAAATGTGTTTTCTTCTTGGTCGTTGCAAAGTCTTTTTCTACTGCTCCTTTTTCGACTCGAGTGTATATGGTCAATAGCCAGATAGCCAGTCTTCTCTCTAAAAGCCGCTCGAGTTTAGTTAGCTAAACTGGCCTCGGAGAAGTACTCCGCCTTTGGGATAAGGAGCTTGAAGCCGTAGGCTAACGCAAGTGAAGTCTTGAGATCGGATGTGCCATGTTAAAGCACGACATAAGCACAATTTTTTTTTCCAATTTTCGGATTGGCACCGAACACTTGATCTTGTTCGGACGTCAAGTTTTTACTGACGTTTTTTGGTTTTCCAAGCTTATGGCACTTTTAAACTATTTGTATGTTTCTAGCACAAGTCTTGCAGTGCAACGACGGACACCTTTAGGGATTCGGCAAAAAGATTCTCGGATATTGCTATATATGCATCGGTTTCAAATTGTGTCTTCGGTCAATAGTTGGGTTGCCCAACTCCTGTGCTTGCCTCCTACGTTCCGCTTTGTTCGGCTAGGTGTGCAAAGGGAGAACCACTGCAATTGTGCTTCTAGCTCACATGGTTAAGAACCTCAGTGGAGAAAGCCGAAAACTGACAGTCAAAATAAGCGTAAACTGGTCAGCGATCCGATGACTATGTTAAATGACGGTCCGTTCATAACATTGGCCGAAGTGTTTACGGCTTGACCTCAGCTGTCGCCGAACACTAACCAGTGGCTCATAGCTAGCTTCCCTAGTTTAAAGCTCCTATGACTAAGTGAAAGTTATAAAGCCCGCATATCTGATTTCCTCATTTCCGCTAACACAACCGCCTTCGGGCACCGAGACGTCAGCTAAGGGTTGTCTTGTTATTGCGGAAACACCCTGCGTAGTTTCTACAAAGGGGTAGAAGCCGACGATGGGCCACTTTCAACTGATAAACGGTCGCAACAGAGTCAAAATAAACATATCATCGGCAATTGTATTTAATATACAAGGGCCGCCTTCCGTTATCATTGTTATAAAGCCATAAATATGCATCAATTTGACATAAGATTTCGGCCAAACTGGGTTGCCTGGCTCATGTGCTTACCCCTACGTTCCCGATTGTTCGGCTAGGTGGTAAGGGGAGCACATCTGTGATTGTTACTACCGGGTCATCCGAGTAAGTACCTCAGATTGGGTGAAGCCGAAAGCTAGCAATCTTAAAGGATCACATTGGTCGGCAATGACAGAAGTGAAAATTTTGGTTCATTAATAACATAGAGTTCAAGAACTTTCCCCGAACTAAATCCTCAATATTTTCCTCCCACATTGACCGTAGGTGAGGTTTCATGATCATGATAAACATGACGACCCAAAGAAAGGAACCGATAGCGGGACTATTTTCTTTGGAAGATGTTTCTTATGTTAAAATGTAATATAACATATCTCTCCATGTACCTTTGTTTATAAAACCGTATGGCTGGATTGCCTTGTTTTCCATAAATCTTTTCCCTTATAATGGCTTTATAAAGTAGGAAAACACTCCTCGGCTACTGGCAAAAGAGTTTGAAGCCGATGGTCGGTTAACAAAGTTTTGTACAATGCGGATCCGAGCATTAATGATGTAAATTACTTGGATACATAGCATTTTTACACATAATTGGTGATTTTACTATGGATATAGAGCCTTAATTCGGCCACCCGTGCCCGCATTAAGGCTCGGGGGCTAGTGGGTTACGGGCTTATTATTTACAAATATTAAAGGGGCACATCGATCCCCTGGTCAAGTGTTGCCACCCGACCAGTGTCTCGGGGGCTACTGCATTGCCTATTAAATGCAGAAAAATTTAAGTGCAATGCAATTTTTGAGGAGATTTTGATCCTCAAGTTGGTCGGCCGCACCCAACCTGAGTCTCGAGGACTGAACACACCGCTTTTCGTGTCCCAAAGTATTTTGTCAAGCTAATACTGGGATCAGCGGTCTTATGTCATGCTTGAGGTGCATCTCGGGTTTGAGACCGACACACACGCCTTGAGGGCTACTGGCTATATATCTCGGCAGAGAATAAATTGCACCAATTAAAAAATCAGCCCGCAGTCGGGGTGGCGCACCACTTCGGAAGCAGTTCGGCGTAAAGCTCAGGCGCCAGTGGCTGGCTCCATAGAGGGCATTTCCGGCATTAAGCTCGGCTAAACTCCTTCAACTTTTTTGAACCAAGGTGATCTATGACACCTCGGGTATAGTTCGGCATTGGAGCTTGGACACAGTCCGACGTTGGAGCTCGGATACATTCCGACGTTGGAGCTCGGATACAACCCGGCGTTGGTGCTTGGCTGCCAAAGATACCTCAAATGCAGTCCGGTGTTGGAGCTTGGATGGAAGAGGACATTGCCGCCTGGGAACAACTTCAAACCCGAGGTGGGCGTAAAAATAACAAGGCATTGATAAAAGCCGATAACTTAAAGGGGCTTCTCGGATACCCGACGTGTAAACTCTTCGGATTTACTTCGACAATCCTCAAGATTGAAGATAAGAATATTTGTTGAACTAGTTTTCAAGACCGACGACCGAAGATGAAGAACAGTTTGGAAGAATCGAGGAGCGTCCCCAACTTGAAGACCGGTTCAGGGGGCTACTGACAGTGTCCTGGACTATGGGGTACTCACCACATCGTCTCCTGATCAGTTCGATTGGGCTGAGGACCCCCTATGGCCGTTTACTCATGGTCCAATTCAGACAGCCAAAGTATACACAAGGAAGATTCTACAAGACTTGGTGATCAAGACAAGGACTCCTCCCCACCGGTGTATTCGGCTAGGACTCTTGTTATCCTAGGCCTCTGGTACATTATATAAACCGAGGCTAGGCTAGGCGATAGAGCATTATCACATTACTCATCATACCTCTAGGGTTTAGACCACAACATATGATCTCGAGGTAGATCAACTCTTGTAACCCCTATACTCATTAAAGTCAATCAAGCAACATGTAGGGTATTATCTCATCAAGAGATCCCGAAGCTGGGTAAAATCCCGTGTTCATGTTACCATCGATCCTAAGACACACAGCTTGGGACCCCCTACCCGAGATCCGCCTGTTTTGACACTGACAATAATCTTCCTCGTGTGGTGGAAGTACGGCCGTGTGAACGGCCTTTTGATGATTTCTTGAGAGCAGCCGGGATATATGATGATTTCTATTCTTTGGTTGATAATGCGGGCCTCACCGACTTCCTCCACAACCAGCTTCAACAGTATCTCTTACTCACCAATACTTTCATGCAAAATTTCTACTTTTATCCTAAAAGACCACCTCCTTCAGTAGATTTTAAATTATATGAAGTTGATAGGGAGATGTCACTATATGAATTTTGCATGGTTTGCAAGATACCCTTCAGGGGCAGCTTAGAGGAACCACATCATAAAGATGTGGAAGGATTTATTGACATTATTACTGTAGGGGAAACAAGGAAGGTTTCTGATGCAAGAATAACTAGCATACATTTTCCTGTTTTACGCTACTTTGCAATATTTGCTAGTCAATGTTTAATTGGTCGCGGAAACTGTGGAAAGCTTAGTGTTCCTGATATTATCATTTTGTTACATGCTTTATTTTGTGATAACTCTTTTAATATGGGTGCTATTATTGCTAGATGATTAAGCCTGAACTGTACAAAGGGCCCCATTTTTGGAGGTATCTATGCTTCACGCCTCGCTAAACATTTCAGGATACCCATTAGGCATTTTGAGAAAGAAGAAAAACTGTTGCCCCCTACTTTTCTAGATTACAAGAGCATGGTAGCACATGAGTTTATTGTTAAAAATGATGAGAATATGCTTAAATATAATTTGAGATTTCATAAGAAACACAGTGAAACTATTATCCTGCCTGCACCCTCTTTGTTTGATTTATCTTCAGGCACGTTTCTCGTCTTACCGGAGGCCATTCATGCGTACCGGGGCCAGACATCAGCCCCTGAGCCTGAGCCGAAACCACAACTTGACCCTTATCGACAATCCTTTTGTCAGTTGGATCCGGAGGAGTTTTCCAGACAGTGTTACCCAGATGATGCCCCTCAGTACACCGGAGTGAGTAGCTCTAACCCATGGCCATAGACCAACTTAGGCCAAAAGCCTAAGCTTGGGGGAGTACGTATTCCTCACCGACTTTACATTCATGTTCACACACTCATTCTAGTGTTGGTGCTCATACTCTTTCATTGTACTATCCATGCTAGTTTATTTTATTTTCCTGCTTTCTTCTTGTGTGTTTGATAAACCTTAAGAAAAACCAAAAAAATAGTTAGTTTAATTTCCATGCCTATAGTAGTAATATTTAGAAGAAAAACTCAAAAAGATTTCTTGTTCTTCTTTTTGCTTGTTGGGAGCTTTCCTATGTAAATATTTGTATTTCTTTTATTTTCCTTTGGGGTCGAGAGGAGAAGACTATAATGAAAATGTCTATGTGGCTCTCATATGCAATATTGATTTACTTTAACCAAGAGCCCATATTACTTTGTCTTCTCTCTTGAAATGAATGCTTGCAGATCCCAGCTTAGTCCAATGCACGTGCACTATTATTATTATCCACACCGTTCGGTCGTGCAAGTAAAAGGCAATGATGATGATATATGATTAAATGATTGGGATAAGAGGAGCTGGTATGAACTCGACCTCTCTTGTTTTTTTTAAATATGATTAGCTAATCATTCCTGATTCAGCCTATTATGAATAAACATGTTTGCAATGAAAGTTAGAGATTATAGTTGCCTATGCCATGCTTAATTAGCTAGGGGCTTATAATGGTTTACCTTGCGTGCCAACATGCTATTAAAGTGGTTGTGATGTGGTATGATAGGGTGGTATCCTCCTTTGGATGAATTGAGTGACTCGACTTGGCACATGTTCACGCATGTAGTTGAAACAAAATCAACATAGCCTTCACGATATTTATGTTCATGGTGGATTATATCTTACTCATGCTTGCACTCAGTGTCTATTAATTTTAATGCATGTTCATGACTATTGTCGCTCTCTCAGTTGGTCGATTCCCAGTCACTTTCTAGCCTTCACTTGTACTAAGCGGGAATACTGCTTGTGCATCCAAACTCCATAAACCCCAAAGTTATTCCATATGAGTCCACCATACCTTCCTATATGCGGTATCTACCTGCCGTTCCAAGTAAATTTGTATGTGCCAAACTCCAAACCTTCAAATGAAATTCTGTTTTGTATGCTCGAACAACTCATGTATCAACTAGGGATGTCTATATCTGCCATGCTAGGCCGTTTATTCTCAACAGGAGTGGACTCTGCTCCTCATTCACGAGAAAATGGCTGGTCACCGGGATGCCCAGTCCCATGCTCAAATCAAATCAAAATAATTAAACAAAACTCCCCCTGGATTGTTGTTAGTTGGAGGCACCCGTTGTTTCGGGAAAGCCATGGATTGATGCTTGTTGGTGGACGGGGAGTATAAAACTTTACCATTCTGTTTGGGAAACACCTATAATGTGTGTAGCATGGAAGATATCGAGATATCATAGTTGTTATGTTGATAGTAAAAGTATACCTCCCAAAATGCTATTATCTCTGTTTTCAAAATCGAGCTCTGGCACCACTACAAATCCCTGCTTCCCTCTGCGAAGGTCCTATCTATTTACTTTTATGTTGAGTCATCACCCTCTTATTAAAAAGCACCCGCTGGAGAGCACCGCTGTCATTTGCATGCATTACTATTAGTTTATATTGGGTATGACTATGACTAGATCTCTTTTACCATGAATTACAATGCTTAGTCAGCCCTTGATCTTTAAAGGTGCTCTGCATTTATGTTTTGCGGTCTCGGAAAGGGCTAGCGAGATACCATTTTGTTATATCACATTATGATTGTTTTGATAAAGTGTTGTCATCTGAATTTTATTATTATTGCTCGCTAGTTGATTATGACATTGATATGAGTAAACATGAGACCTAAGTGTTATTGTGAATATGGTTACTTCATAATCTTTGCTGAAACTTGAATGCTGGATCTACATATTTACAAATACAAGAGCAAACAGAGTTTGTAAAAGTTTTTCTTTATCACTTTCAGTTTATAAACTGAATTGCTTGAGGACAAGTAAAGGTTTAAGCTTGGGGGAGTTGATACATCTCCACCGCATCTACTTTTCCAAACACTTTTGCCCTTGTATTGGACTCTAACTTGCATGATTTGAATGGAACTAACCCGGACTGACGCTGTTTTCAGCAGAACTGCCATGGTGTTATTTTTGTGTAGAAATAAAAGTTCTCGGAATGACATGCAAATCCACGGAGCAACTTTTCTGAATTAATAAAAAATACTGGCGAAAGAATTAGCATCAGGGGGCCCACACCCTGTTCACGAGGGTGGTGGGCGCGCCCCCTCCCCTAGGGCGCGCCCCCTGCCTCGTGGGCCCCCTGGACGTCCACCAACCTCAACTCCAACTCCATATATTTGCTTTCACGGAGAAAAAATATAAAAGAAGAAGGATTCATCGCGTTTTACGATATGGAGCCGCTGCCAAGCCCTAAAACCTCTCGGGAGGGCTGATCTAGAGTCCCTTCGGGGCTCCAGAGAGGGGAATCCGTCGCCGTCATCATCATCAACCATCCTCCATCACCAATTTCATGATGCTCACCGCTGTGCGTGAGTAATTCCATCATAGGCTTGCTGGAAGGTGATGTGTTGGATGAGATTTACCATGTAATCAAGTTAGTTTTGTTAGGGTTTGATCCCTAGTATCCACTATGTTCTGAGATTGATGTTGCTATGACTTTGCTATGCTTAATGCTTGTCACTAGGGCCCGAGTGCCATGATTTCAGATTTGAACCTATTATGTTTCCATGAATATATGTGAGTTCTTGATCCTATCTTGCAAGTCTATAGTCACCTATTATGTGTTATGATCCATTAACCCCGAAGTGACAATAATCGGGATACTTACCGGTGATGACCGTAGTTTGAGGAGTTCATGTATTCACTATGTGTTAATGCTTTGGTCCGGTTATCTATTAAAAGGAGGCCTTAATATCCCTTAGTTCCCATTAGGACCCCGCTGCCACGGGAGGGTAGGACAAAAGATGTCATGCAAGTTCTTTTCCAAAAGCACGTATGACTATATTCGGAATACATACCTACATTACATTGATGAACTGGAGCTAGTTCTGTGTCACCCTATGTTATAACTATTATATGAGGAATCACATCCGACATAATTATCCATCAATGATCCAATGCCTACGAGCTTTTCATATATTGTGCTTTGCTTAGTTACTTTGCCGTTGCCACTGTTACAATTACTACAAAACTGCTACTATTACTTTTGCTATTGTTACCGTTACTTGCATACTACTTTGCTACTAAATAATTTGCTGTAGATACTAAGTTGTCCAGGTGTGGTTGAATTGACAACTCAATTGCTAATACTTGAGAATATTCTTTGGCTCCCCTTGTGTCGAATCAATAAATTTGGGTTGAATACTCTACCCTCGAAAACTATTGCGATCCCCTATACTTGCGGATTATCAGGATCCATCACCGGTGGTCATCTTAATCATCCCGACGCTCTCCATGATGAGGAGGGAGTAGTTCACCCTCGGGGCTGAGGGTATGTACCAATAGTTATGTGTTTGATCTCTCTCTCTCTCTCGTGTTCTTGATTCAGCACGATCTTGATGTATCGCGAGCTTTGCTATCATAGTTGGATCTTATGATGTTTCTCCCCCTCTACTCTCTTGTAATGGATTGAGTTTTCCCTTTGAAGTTATCTTATCAGATTGAGTCTTTAAGGATTTGAGAACACTTGATGTATGTCTTGCATGTGCTTATGTGTGGTGACAATGGGATATTCATGTGATCTACTTGATGTACGTTTTGGTGATCAACTTACGGGTTCAGTGACCTTGTGAACTTATGCATAGGGGTTGGCACACGTTTTCGTCTTGACTCTCCAGTAGAAACTTTTGGGCACTCTTTCAAGTACTTTGTGTTGGTTTGAATAGATGAATCTGAGATTGTGTGATGCATATCGTATAGTCATGCCCACAAATACTTGAGGTGACATTGGAGTATCTAGGTGACATTAGGGTTTTGGTTGATTTGTATCTTAAGGTGTCATTCTAGTACGAACTCTATGATAGATCGAACGAAAAGAATAGCTTCGTGTTATTTTACTACGGACTCTTGAATAGATCGATCAGAAAGGATAACTTTGAGGTGGTTTCGTACCCTACAATAATCTCTTCATTTTTTCTCCACTATTAGTGACTTTGGAGTGACTCTTTGTTGCATGTTGAGGGATAGTTATATGATCCAGTTATGTTATTATTGGTGAGAGAACTTGCACTAGTGAAAGTATGAACCTTAGGCCTTGTTTCTACGCATTGCAGTATCATTTACACTCACTTTTATCATTAGTTACCTTGCTGTTTTTATATTTTCAGATTACAAAAACCTATATCTACTATCCATATTGCACTTGTATCACCATCTCTTCACCGAACTAGTGCACCTATACAATTTACCATTGTATTGGGTGTCTTGGGGACACAAGAGACTCTTTGTTATTTGGTTGCAGGGTTGTTTGAGAGAGACCATCTTCATCCTATGCCTCCCACGGATTGATAAACCTTAGGTCATCCACTTGAGGGAAATTTGCTACTGTCCTACAAACCTCTACACTTGGAGGCCCAACAACATCTACAAGAAGAAGGTTGTGTAGTAGACATCACCCTCTTCGCCCTATAAATTCTCAAATATTCCAAAAACCCTCACAGCGACCCTAGATCAGAAGTTCCGCTGCCGCAAGGCTCTGTAGCCACCAAAAACCAATCGGGAGCCCATTCTGGCACCCTGTCGAAGGGGGAGATCATCACCGGTGGACATCTTCATCATCCCGGCGGCCACCACGATGAGGAGGGAGTAGTCCACCCTCGGGGCTAAGGGTTTGTACCAGTAGCTATGTGTTTAATCTCTTTCTCTCTCTCGCGCGCACGATCTTGAGATGTCATGATCTTGATGTATCATGGGCTTTGTTAGCATAGATGGATCATATGATGGTTCTCCCCTCTCTACACTTGTTGTGATGAATTTACCTTTGAAGTTTTCTCTTGTCGGATTGAATGTTCAGATCTGAGAACACATGATATATGTCTTGCATATGAATACCCGTGGTGACAATGGGGTATTATTTTGATCCACTTGATATATGTTATGGCACTCAACTTGTGGATTACCGAGGTGATATTGGGCCAGTCTATCCATAGGGGTTGATGCATGTTTTTATTATCTTTTCTCCGATAGAAACTTTGGGGTCCCCTTGTAGTTCTTTGTGTGGATTGAGTACTACGAATCTGAAATTGTTTGATACATATCGTATAATTAACTCATGGGTACTCACAGTGGCATTGGGGTATCTAGGTGACATTAAAGTTGGTTGATATGTATCATATGGTGTTATTTTAGTACGAACTCTTGATTAGATCGATCGAAAAGAATAGCTTGATGTTATTTTAGTATGAACTCTAGGATAGATTGATCGGAAAGAATAGCTTTGAGGTGGTTTCTGTTGGAAATATGCCCTAGACGCAATAATAAAAGTATTATTATATTTCATTGTTCATGATAATTGTCTTTTATTCATGCTATAACTGTATTATCCAGAAATCGTAATACACGTGTGAATACTTAGACCACACTATGTCCCTGGTAAGCCTCTAGTTGACCAGCTCGTTGTGATCAACAGATAGTCATGGTTTCCTGACTATGGACATTGGATGTCGTTGATAACGGGATCACATCATTAGGAGAATGATGTGATGGACAAGACCCAATCCTAAGCATAGCATAAAAGATCGTGTAGTTCATTTTGCTAGAGCTTTGCAAGTGTCAAGTATCTCTTCCTTCGACCATGAGATCGTGTAACTCCCGGATACCGTAAGAGTGCCTTGGGTGTATCAAACGTCACAACGTAACTGCGTGACTATAAAGGTGCATTACAGGTATCTCCGAAAGTAGCTGTTGGGTTGACACGGATCGAGACTGGGATTTGTCACTCCGTATGACGGAGAGGTATCTCTGGGCCCACTCGGTAATGCATCATCATAATGAGCTCAATGTGACCAAAGTGTTGGACACGGGATCATGCATTACGGTACGAGTAAAGTGACTTGCCGGTAACGAGACTGAACAAGGTATTGGGATACCGACGATCGAGTCTCGGGCAAGTAACGTACCGATTGACAAAGGGAATTGCATACAGGGTTTGATCGAATCCTCGACATCGTGGTTCATCCGATGACAACATCGAGGAGCATGTGGGAGCCATCATGGGTATCCAGATCCCGCTGATGGTTATTGACTGAGAGCGTCTCGGTCATGTCTGCATGTCTCCCGAACCCGTAGGGTCTACACACTTAAGGTTCGATGACGCTAGGGTTATGAAGATATGGATATGCAGAAACCCGAATGTTGTTCGGAGTCCCGGATGAGATCTCGGACGTCACGAGGAGTTCCGGAATGGTCCGGAGGTAAAGAATTATATATAGGAAGTGCTATTTCGGGCATCGGGACAAGTTTCGGGGTTATCGGTATTGTACCGGGACCACCGGAAGGGTCCCGGGGGTCCACCGGGTGGGGCCACCTGTCCCGGGGGGCCACATGGGCTGTAGGGGGTGCGCCTTGGCCATCATGGGCCAAGGGCACCAGCCCCTATAGGCCCATGCGCCTAGGGTTTCCCCCTAGGAGGAGTCCTAGTGGTGGAAGGCACCCCTAGGTGCCTTGGGGGGAGGGAAACCTCCCCTAGGCCGCCGCCCCCCCTAGTAGATCTCATCTACTAGGGCCGGCGCCCCCCCTGGCACCCCTATATATAGTGGGGGAGAGGAGGGACTTCACACACCAGCCCTTGGCGCCTCCACCTCCCCCCGTTACGTCTCTCCCTCGTAGTCTCGGCGAAGCCCTGCTGCTGTGACGCCCTGCATCCACCACCACGCCGTCGTGTTGCTGGATCTTCATCAACCTCTCCTTCCCCCTTGCTGGATCAAGAAGGAGGAGACGTCTCCCGTCCCGTACGTGTGTTGAACGCGGAGGTGCCGTCCGTTCGGCGCTGGTCATCGGTGATTTGGATCACGTCGAGTACGACTACATCATCACCTTGCAAGCTTCCGCACGCGATCTACAAGTGGTATGTAGATGCAAACTCTCTCCCTAGACTCGTTGCTTAGATGAACTCATAGATGGATCTTGGTGAAACCGTAGGAAAAATTTTAATTTTCTGCAACGTTCCCCAACAGTGGCATCATGAGCTAGGTCTATGCGTAGTTCTGTTTGCACGAGTAGAACACAACTTTGTTGTGGGCGTGGATTTTGTCATCTTACTTGGCTCTACTAGTCTTTTCTTGCTCAATGGTATTGTGGGATGAAGCGGCCCGGACCAACCTTACACGTACACTTACGTGAGACCGGTTCCACCGACTGACATGCACAAGTTGCACAAGGTGGCTGGCGGGTGTCTGTCTCTCCCACCTTAGTTGGAGCGGAATCGATGAACAGGGCCCTTATGAAGGGTAAATAGAAGTTGACAGAATCACGTTGTGGTGATTCATAGGTAAGAAAACGTTCTTGCTAGAACCCAATTGCAGCCACATAAAAGATGCAACAACAATTAGAGGACGTCTAACTTGTTTTTGCAGCGATTGAACATGTGATGTGATATGGCCAGAAGTTGTGATGAATGATGAATTGTGATGTATGAGATCATGTTCTTTGTAATAGGATTCACGACTTGCATGTCGATGAGTATGACAACCGGCAGGAGCCATAGGAGTTGTCATTATTTTTTTGTATGACATGCGTGTCATTGAATAACGTCATGTAAACTACTTTACTTTATTGCTAAACGTTAGTCATAGAAGTAGAAGTAGTCATTGGCGTGACAACTTCATGAAAGACACGATGATGGAGATCATGATGATGGAGATCATGGTGTCAAGCCGGTGACAAGATGATCATGGAGCCCCGAAGATGAAGATCAATGGAGCTATATGATATTGGCCATATCATGTCACAACTATATAATTGCATGCGATGTTTATTATGTATTATGCATCTTGTTTACTTAGGACGACGGTAGTAAATAAGATGATCCCTTATAAAAAATTTCAAGAAGTGTTCTCCCCTAACTGTGCACCGTTGCTACAGTTCGTCGCTTCTAAGCACCACGTGATGATCGGGTGTGATGGATTCTTACGTTCACATACAACGGGTGTAAGACAGTTTTACACAGCGAAAACACTTAGGGTTAACTTGACGAGCCTAGCATGTGCAGACATGGCCTCGGAACACGGAGACCGAAAGGTCGAACACGAGTCGTATGGAAGATACGATCAACATGAAAATGTTCACCGACGATGACTAGTCCGTCTCACGTGATGATCGGACACGGCCTAGTCGACTCGGATCGTGTAACACTTAGATGACTAAAGGGATGTCTAATCTAAGTGGGAGTTCATAATTTGATTAGAACTTTATTATCATGAACTTAGTCTAAAACCTTTGCAAATATGACTTGTAGATCAATGGCCAACGCTAATGTCAACATGAACTTCAACGCGTTCCTAGAGAAAACCAAGCTGAAAGATGATGGCAGCAACTATACGGACTGGGTCCGGAACCTGAGGATCATCCTCATAGCTGCCAGGAAACAATATGTCCTAGAAGGACCGCTAGGTGACGCTCCCGTCCCAGAGAACCAAGACATTATGAATGCTTGGCAGTCTCGCGCTGATGATTACTCCCTCGTTCAGTGCGGCATGCTTTACAGCTTAGAACCGGGGCTCCAAAAGCGTTTTGAGCATCACGGAGCATATGAGATGTTCGAAGAGCTGAAACTAGTTTTTCAAGCTCATGCCCGGGTCGAGAGATATGATGTCTCCGACAAGTTCTATAGTTGTAAGATGGAGGAAAACAGTTCTGTCAGTGAGCACATCCTGAAGATGTCTGGGTTGCACAACCGTATGACCCAGCTGAACATTAACCTCCCAGATGAGGCGGTCATTGACAGAATCCTCCAGTCGCTCCCACCAAGCTACAAGAGCTTTGTGATGAACTACAACATGCAGGGAATGGAAAAGACCATTCCTGAAGTGTTCTCGATGCTGAAGTTAGCAGAGGCTGAAATCAAGAAAGAACATCAAGTGTTGATGGTCAATAAGACCACTAAGTTCAAGAAGGGCAAGGGTAAGAAGAACTTCAAGAAGGACGGCAAAGATGTTGCCGCGCCTGGTAAGCCAGTTACCGGGAAGAAGTCAAAGAATGGACCCAAGCCTGAGACTGAGTGCTTTTATTGCAAGGGGAAGGGTCACTGGAAGCGGAACTGCCCCAAATACTTAGCGGATAAGAAGGCCGGCAACACCAAAGGTATATTTGATATACATGTGATTGATGTGTACCTTACCAGTAATCGTAGTAACTCCTGGGTATTTGATACCGGTGCCGTTGCTCATATTTGTAACTCACAGCAGGAGCTGCGGAATAAATGGAGACTGGCAAAGGACGAGGTGACGATGCGCGGCGGGAATGGTTCCAGAGTCGATGTGATCGCCGTCGGCACGCTGCCTCTACATTTACCTACGGGATTAGTTTTGAACCTTAATAATTGTTATTTAGTGCCAAGTTTGAGCATGAACATTGTATCAGGATCTCGTTTAATACGAGATGGCTACTCATTTAAGTCTGAGAATAATGGTTGTTCGATTTATATGAGAGATATGTTTTATGGTCATGCTCCGATGGTCAATGGTTTATTCTTAATGAATCTCGAGCGTAATATTACACATGTTCATAGTGTAGATGCCAAAAGATTTAAAGTTGATAACGATAGTCCCACATACTTGTGGCACTGCCGCCTTGGTCACATTGGTGTCAAGCGCATGAAGAAGCTCCATGCCGATGGACTTTTAGAGTCTCTTGATTATGAATCGTTTGACACGTGCGAACCATGCCTCTTGGGCAAAATGACCAAGACTCCGTTCTTCGGAACAATGGAGCGAGCAACCAACTTGTTGGAAATCATACATATCGATGTGTGCGGTCCAATGAGCGTTGAGGCTCGCGGAGGATATCGTTATGTTCTCACTCTCACAGATGACTTGAGTAGATATGGGTATGTCTACTTAATGAAACACAAGTCTGAGACCTTTGAAAAGTTCAAGGAATTTCAGAATGAGGTGGAGAATCAACGTGACCGAAAGATAAAATTCTTACGATCAGATCGTGGAGGAGAATACTTAAGTCACGATTTTGGTACACACTTAAAGAAATGTGGAATCGTTTCACAGCTCACGCCGCCTGGAACACCTCAGCGAAACGGTGTGTCCGAACGTCGTAATCGCACTCTATAGGATATGGTGCGGTCTATGATGTCTCTTACCGATTTACCGCTATCATTTTGGGGATACGCTCTAGAGACAGCTACATTCACTTTAAATAGGGCACCGTCTAAATCCGTTGAGACGACACCGTATGAATTATGGTTTGGAAAGAAACCTAAGCTGTCATTTCTAAAAGTTTGGGGATGCGAAGCTTATGTCAAGAAACTTCAACCTGAAAAGCTCGAACCCAAGTCGGAAAAATGCGTATTCATAGGATACCCTAAGGAAACTGTAGGGTATACCTTCTACTTAAGATCCGAAGGCAAGATCTTTGTTGCCAAGAACGGATGCTTTCTGGAAAAAGAGTTTCTCTCGAAAGAAGTAAGTGGGAGAAAAGTAGAACTTGATGAAGTACTACCTCTTGAGCGGGATAGTGACGCAGCACAGGAAACCGTTCCTGTGATGCCCACACCAACTGAAGAGGAAAACCATGATAATGATCAAGGTACTTCGGATCAAGTTACTGCTGAACTTCGTAGGTCCACAAGGACACGTTCCGCACCAGAGTGGTACGGCAACCCTGTCCTGGAAATCATGTTGTTAGACAACAATGAACCTTCGAACTATGAAGAAGCAATGGCGGGCCCGGATTCCAACAAATGGCTTGAAGCCATGAAATCCGAGATAGAATCCATGTATGAAAACAAAGTATGGACTTTGACAGACTTCCCCGATGATCGGCGAGCGATAGAAAACAAATGGATCTTTAAGAAGAAGACGGACGCGGATGGTAATGTTACCATCTATAAAGCTCGACTTGTCGCTAAGGGTTATCAACAGGTTCAAGGGATTGACTACAACGAGACATTCTCTCCCGTAGCGAAGCTAAAGTCCGTCCGAATCATGTTAGCAATTGCCGCATACTATGATTATGAGATATGGCAAATGGACGTCAAAACAGCATTCCTTAACGGGCATCTTAAGGAAGAACTGTATATGATGCAGCCGGAAGGTTTTGTCGATCCTCGGAACGCTAACAAAGTATGAAAGCTCCAGCGATCCATTTATGGACTGGTGCAAGCATCTCGGAGTTGGAACATTCGCTTTGATGAGATGATCAAAGCGTTTGGGTTTATGCAGACTTATGGAGAAGCCTGCGTTTACAAGAAAGTGAGTGGGAGCTCTGTAGCATTTCTCATATTATATGTAGATGACATACTCCTGATGGGAAATAATATAGAATTTCTGGACAGCATTAAGGCCTACTTGAATAAGTGTTTTTCAATGAAGGACCTTGGAGAAGCTGCTTATATATTAGGCATCAAGATCTATAGAGATAGATCGAGACGCCTCATAGGTCTTTCACAAAGCACATACCTTGATAAGATTTTGAAGAGATTCAGAATGGATCAGTCCAAGAAGGGGTTCTTGCCTATGTTACAAGGTATGAGACTGAGCTCAGCTCAGTCACCGACCACGGCAAAAGATAAAGAAGAGATGAGTGTCATCCCCTATGCTTCAGCCATAGGATCTATTATGTATGCCATGCTGTGTACCAGACCCGATGTAAACCTTGCCGTAAGTTTGGTAGCAAGATACCAAAGTAATCCCGGCAAGGAACACTGGACAGCGGTCAAGAATATCCTGAAGTACCTGAAAAGGACAAATGACATGTTTCTCGTTTATGGAGGAGACGAAGAGCTCGTCGTAAAGGGTTACGTCGACGCTAGCTTTGACTCAGATCTGGATGACTCTAAGTCACAAACCGGATACGTGTATATGTTGAATGGTGGAGCAGTAAGCTGGTGCAGCTGCAAGCAGAGCATCGTGGCGGGATCTACGTGTGAAGCGGAGTACATGGCAGCCTCGGAGGCAGCACATGAAGCGATTTGGGTGAAGGAGTTCATCACCGACCTAGGAGTCATACCCAATGCGTCGGGGCCGATCAAACTCTTCTGTGACAACACTGGAGCAATTGCCCTCGCAAAGGAGCCCAGGTTTCACAAGAAGACCAGGCACATCAAGCGTCGTTTCAACTCCATCCGTGAAAATGTTCAAGATGGAGACATAGAGATTTGCAAAGTGCACACAGATCTGAATGTCGCAGATCCGCTGACTAAACCTCTCTCGCGTGCAAAACATGATCAACACCAGAACTCTATGGGTGTTAGATTCATCACAATGTAACTAGATTGGTGACTCTAGTGCAAGTGGGAGACTGTTGGAAATATGCCCTAGAGGCAATAATAAAAGTATTATTATATTTCATTGTTCATGATAATTGTCTTTTATTCATGCTATAACTGTATTATCCGGAAATCGTAATACACGTGTGAATACTTAGACCACACTATGTCCCTGGTAAGCCTCTAGTTGACCAGCTCGTTGTGATCAACAGATAGTCATGGTTTCCTGACTATGGACATTGGATGTCGTTGATAACGGGATCACATCATTAGGAGAATGATGTGATGGACAAGACCCAATCCTAAGCATAGCATAAAAGATCGTGTAGTTCGTTTTGCTAGAGCTTTGCAAGTGTCAAGTATCTCTTCCTTCGACCATGAGATCGTGTAACTCCCGGATACCGTAAGAGTGCCTTGGGTGTATCAAACGTCACAACGTAACTGGGTGACTATAAAGGTGCATTACAGGTATCTCCGAAAGTAGCTGTTGGGTTGACACGGATCGAGACTGGGATTTGTCACTCCGTATGACGGAGAGGTATCTCTGGGCCCACTCGGTAATGCATAATCATATTGAGCTCAATGTGACCAAGGTGTTGGACACGGGATCATGCATTACGGTACGAGTAAAAGTGACTTGCCGGTAACGAGACTGAACAAGGTATTGGGATACCGACGATCGAGTCTCGGGCAAGTAACGTACCGATTGACAAAGGGAATTGCATACAGGGTTTGATCGAATCCTCGACATCGTGGTTCATCCGATGACAACATCGAGGAGCATGTGGGAGCCATCATGTGTATCCAGATCCCGCTGATGGTTATTGACTGAGAGCGTCTCGGTCATGTCTGCATGTCTCCCGAACCCGTAGGGTCTACACACTTAAGGTTCGGTGACGCTAGGGTTATGAAGATATGGATATGCAGAAACCCGAATGTTGTTCGGAGTCCCGGATGAGATCCCGGACGTCACGAGGAGTTCCGGAATGGTCCGGAGGTAAAGAATTATATATAGGAAGTGCTATTTCGGGCATCGGGACAAGTTTCGGGGTTATCGGTATTGTACCGGGACCACCGGAAGGGTCCCGGGGGTCCACCGGGTGGGGCCACCTGTCCCGGGGGGCCACATGGGCTGTAGGGGGTGCGCCTTGGCCATCATGGGCCAAGGGCACCAGCCCCTATAGGCCCATGCGCCTAGGGTTTCCCCCTAGGAGGATTCCTAGTGGTGGAAGGCACCCCTAGGTGCCTTGGGGGGGAGGGAAACCTCCCCTAGGCCGCCGCCCCCCCTAGTAGATCTCATCTACTAGGGCCGGCGCCCCCCTGGCACCCCTATATATAGTGGGGGAGAGGAGGGACTTCACACACCAGCCCCTGGCGCCTCCACCTCCCCCCGTTACGTCTCTCCCTCGTAGTCTCGGCGAAGCCCTGCTGCTGTGACGCCCTGCATCCACCACCACGCCGTCGTGTTGCTGGATCTTCATCAACCTCTCCTTCCCCCTTGCTGGATCAAGAAGGAGGAGACGTCTCCCGTCCCATACGTGTGTTGAACGCGGAGGTGCCGTCCGTTCGGCGCTGGTCATCGGTGATTTGGATCACGTCGAGTACGACTACATCATCACCTTGCAAGCTTCCGCACGCGATCTACAAGTGGTATGTAGATGCAAACTCTCTCCCTAGACTCGTTGCTTAGATGAACTCATAGATGGATCTTGGTGAAACCGTAGGAAAATTTTTAATTTTTTGCAACGTTCCCCAACAGTTTCATACCCTACAAACAATTTCTATCTTTTGTTCTTCGCTAATAGGAACTCGGGAGTGATTCTTTATTGCACTTTGAGGGATAATCATATGATCCAACTATGTTAGCATTGTTGAGAGATTGCACTAGTGAAAGTATGCACCCTAGGCCTCATTTTACATCATTGCAATATCGTTTGTGCTCCATTTACTATTTACTACCTTGCTATTTTTTATTGTTCGCATTACAAAAAGTCATATCTACTATCCATACTACACTTTTATCACGATCTCTTCGCCGAACTAGTGCACCTATACAATTTGCCATTGTATTGGGTGTGTTGGGGAGACAAGATATTTCTTGTATTTTATTGCAGGGTTGCTTGAGAGAGACTATCTTCATCCTACGCCTCCCATGGATTGATAAACCTTAGGTCATACACTCGAGGGAAAATTGATGCTGTCCTTCAAAACTCTACGCTTGGAGGCCCAACACATGCCTACAAGAATAAAGTTGCATAGCAGACATCACATATCACATCACAACATGCCCTGCAAAAGCAAGTTAGACGTCCTCTATTTTTTTGTTGCAAGTTTTACGTGGATGCTACGGGCTTCTAGCAAGAACCGTTCTTACCTACGGCACAAAACCACAATGGTGATTTATCAAGTTTGCTTTTTTAACCTTCAACAAGGACCGACCGTAGTCAAATTCGATTCAACTAAAGTTGGAGAAACAGACACCCGCCAGCCACCTTTATGCAAAACTAGTTGCATGTCTGTCGGTGGAAATGGTCTCTTGAACGTGGTCATGTAAGGTTGGTCCGGGCCGCTTCATCCAACAATATCGCCGAATCAAAATAAGACATTGGTGGTAAGCAGTATGACGATCACCACCCACAACTCTTTGTGTTCTACTCATGCATATCATCTATGCATAGACCTGGCTCGGATGCCATTGTTGGGAAACGTAGCATGCAATTTCAAAAAAAAATCCTACGCTCACGCAAGATCTATCTAGGAGATGCATAACAACGAGAGGGGGAGAGTGTGTCCATGTACCCTCGTAGATCGACAGTGGAAGCGTTTGGCAACGTGGTTGATGTTGTCGAATTTCTTCTTGTTCCGACCGATCAAGTACCGAACGTACAACACCTCCGAGTTCTGCACACATTCAGTGCGATGACGTCCCTCGAGCTCTTGATCCAACAGAGTGTCGAGGAAGTAGATGAGTTCTGTCAGCACGACAATGTGGTGATGGTGATGGTGAAGTGATCCGCGCAGGGCTTCGCCTAAGCACTACATGAATATGACCGGAGGCATAAACTGTGGAGGGGGGCGCCGCACACGGCTAGGAATCAATGATGTGTATTCCGGCGGTGCCCCCCACATATATATAGGTGGGAGAGGGAGAGGGGCAGCAAGGGGCGCACCAAGTAGGAGTAATCCTAATTGGGCGCCTCCCAAAAGTCGGTCTCCCCCCTTCCATAAGTGTCGGAGGGGGAAGGAAGGAGGAGCGGGCAGGGAAGGAAGGGGGAGGCCGAATCCCTCCCCTTCCTTCTCTCTCCCCCCTTTTCTTTCCCCCCAATTCAGCCTACATGGGGGCGCACCAGCCCCTTAGGGGCTGGTTTATCTCCCTCTTGGCCCATTAGGCCCATGTAGTTTGCCGAGGGTTGCCCGGAACCCTTTCCGGTGACCTGATACGTACCGGGTTCCCCCAGAACACTTCCAGTGTCCGAATACTATCGTCCTATATATAAATCTTTACCTATCGACCATTTCCAGACTCCTCGTCATGTCCATGATCTCATCCGGGACTCCAAACAACATTCAGTCACCAAATCACATAACTCATATAATACAAATCGTCATTGAACGTTAAGCGTGTGGACCCTAGGGGTTCGAGAACTATGTAGACATGACCAAGACACCTCTCTGGTGAATAACCAATAGCAGAACCTGGATGCTCATATTGTCTCCCACATATTCTACGAAGATCTTTATCGGTTGAACCATTATGATAACATAAGTTATCCCCTTTGTCATTGGTATGTTACTTGCCCGAGATTTGATCATCGGTATCTTCATACCTAGTTCAATCTTGTTACCGGCAAGTCTCTTTACTCGTTCCGTAATGCATCATCCCACAACGAACTCATTAGTCACATTGCTTGCAAGGCTTCTTATGATGTGCATTACCAAGGGGGCCCAGAGATACCTCTCCGATACTCGGATTGACAAATCCTAATCTCGATCTATGCCAACCCAACAAACACCTTTGGAGATACCTGTAGAGCATCTTTATAATCACCTAGTTATGTTGTGATGTTTGATAGCACACAAGGCATTCCTCCGGTATTCGGGAGTTGCATAATCTCATAGTCAGAGGAATATGCATTTGACATGAAGAAAGGAGTAGCAATAAAACTGAACGGTCATTATGCTAAGCTAACGGATGGGTTCCATCACATCATTATCCTAATGATGTGATCCCGTCATCAAATGACAACACATGTCTAGGGCTAGGAAACTTAACCATCTTTGGTTAACGAGCTAGTCAAGTAGAGGCATACTAGGGACATGGTGTTTTGTCTATGTATCCACACATGTATCAAGTTTCCGGTTAATACAATTCTAGCATGAATAATAAACATTTATCATGAATAAGGAAATATAAAATAACAACTTTATTATTGCCTCTAGGGCATATTTCCTTTAGTTAATTTGAAAGAGGCTCGTTAGTTCTCTAGACATTGTCGTTACGCTCATTTTCTGCTAATTCTTCATCAAGGTCTGTTCAAATCAACAAGTGAGGTGAGTACATGGAATATACTCGCAAGCAACCAACATGAGGTGTAATAGATATTCATGCATGGTTTAGTATGAAGAAAGATGGGTGTTGTACTAAGTTTCATCATTTGGGGAAAGCCGCATTTAACCTACTTGATACTCATAGTAGTTTTGTAAAAGCATTTTCAAAAGTAGTTTGTAGAACTACAATAACAGTGAAGCTCTGAGATATACTATCACTCCTGACCCTATCACTCAATCTTCATTCACCAACTTCAATCCTCATTAAATCAAAGATCCAGTATCATCATGATCCAATCCCATGTCACAATTCAAATCCAAATTCATAAACCAAATCTAATATCATAATCCAAGGTATCTAGTCTACGCCCATGGCACCATCCCCATGATACCATCCCAAACAATTTCCTCCATTTACTTTTAAAACCATTTGTCAAACAAAAACCATCTACAAGCTTCGTGTGGCCTCACTAGTTGTCCATTATCATGAACACGTCTATTCGAATAGATCGATCCTCTACAGAGGCAGTACACTTCAGTCACAAGGTGTGATATGCTTGCCTAGCCATCCAAGTCACGTCGAACAAGGATGACATAGTAGAACAACCATACATGACTTTCCTATTGCATGTCACTAATGTTGATCCTATAGTTCGAGGCAACAAATCTGACAGTGAGTACTAGGGGTACAAATAGGGGCCGAACCTAGTTAAGACACATGTGTAACACACGGATTTCATGAGTTCAGGCCCCTCTCGGAGAGGTAATAGCCCTACGTCTCGAGCCCTAAGGTTGTGTTTTCTCTTGGGGTGTATGATTACAGCCTTTGTCATAGCGTCGAAGGAAGGTTTATATGGAATGCGTTGCCCCTCATCAATGCTACATTACAAGGGGAGATAAAGAGGGGAGAGTTACTACGAACATTCCTGGTAACTGCCGCCTTTTTGATAAATAAGAGTGTCGAACCCAACGAGGAGCTAAAGGTAGAATCAATATTTGCTTCAAGTTCTATCGATCACCGATACAATTTTATGCACACTTAACGTTCGCTTTACCTAGAACAAGAATAAAATTAGAAGTACTTTGTAGGTGTGAAGGGATAGGTTTCCAAGATAATAAAGAACGTAAAATAAAACTTAGGTGCTGTTTAGCTAAAAGTACAATTAAATTAGTATAGCGAGTATGGATTAGTGGTGGTAAGATTTGCGGAATTTTCGCTAAGCAATTTGCTAAGTTACTAGACCGATAGCAAGTTTTTATGTGCGAGAGGCCATTGCTAGCATGTCATCCCTTACTTGGAGTTCTATGCACTTATGATTGGAACTATTAGCAAGCATCCGCAACTACTGATGTTATTTAAGGTAAAACACCCAAAATATTTGTATGTTGTGGGAATTGCACAATGTATTGCTCATGTGCAAACGCACGTATATATGATGTACAAAGGTGGGCCACAACCTCAACTATACAAGGCAACTAGGAGGTGGGCCCAATACACAGAGATGCACAACACATATACTCAACCCCCCTCCCCCCCGCAGTCGAAGCAGCAGCACTGCTGACGAAAATAATGGACCGGAACTCCTCAAATGACGCCGTAGGCAAGCCCTTGGTCATGATATATGCAAAATATGGCTAAGAGCCACCTGCTCCCGAACAAAATGAATATCCAACTCAATATGCTTGGTCCATCGATGATGTACCGGATTAGCGGAGAGGTAGACCGCTAAGATGTTGTCGCAGTAGACCACCGTAGCATGATCCACGGGGCAAGAGAGCTCCTGAAGCCACGCACACTCGGCAATAACGTTGGCCACAACACGATACTCAGCTCAGCACTGGAGCAAGAGACCGTAGGCTGCCACTTGGACGACCACGAGATGAGTGAGGGTCCAAGGAAGACATAGTAGCCCGAGGTGGAGCGATGAGTGTCAGGGCATCCAACACAGTCTGCATCGGAGTAGGTGGTGAGGGCAGTGTCGGTAGAGGCGGAGAGTGTGACGCCAAGGTCCATAGTGCCACAGACATAGTGGAGAATCCGCTTGATAGTGGCCTAGTGAATGTCCCGAGCAGCATGCATATGAAGACACACCTGCTGCATGGCATACTAGATCTCCGGTCGAGTCAGAGTGAGGTACTGGAGAGCACCAATGATAGACCTGTAGAAGGCAGCATCTGAAGCAGGAGAACCATCTATGGCAGGAGCTTGGCGTTTGTATCAATAGGCGTAGCGGTGGGCTTGCAGTTAAGCATGCCAGCATGATCCAGGAGCTCATGAGCGTACTTCCACTGATGAAGGAAGAAGCCATCCGAACATCTCACCACCTCAACACCGAGGAAGTAGTGCATAGGACCCAAGTGCTTGATGGAGAACTTAGCGCGAAGACGAGCAGGAGCTGACTGAGAAGACCAGCCGTGCATGCCGCCAGGATGATGTCATCGACATAAAGCAGCAAGTATGCCGTGTCGGAGCCCTAGTGATAGACGACGAGCGATGCGTCCGAGCGGGTGGAGCGAAACCCGAGCTGATGTAGAAATGTCGTGATGTGCTGGGACCAAGCGCGCGAAGCCTACTTGAGTCCGTACAAGGACCGCGAAAGCAAGCACACATGGTCGGGAAGTGCTAGATCAACAAACCCCGTAGGTTGCTGGCAGAAGACCTGCTCCTCGACGTGACCGTGAAGAAAGGCGTTGGACACGTCCATCTGGTGCACTGGCCAAGCACAGGAGACCGCAAGGTGAAGAACCGTGTGAATCGTGTCGGGCTTAACAACTGGAGCGAAGGTGTCGGTGAATTCGATGCCAGCACGTTGCCGGAAGCCACGAACAACCTAGCGCGCTTTATAGAGATCAAGGGTACCATCAGGACAGAGCTTGTGTTTGAAGACCCACTTCCCGGTAATCACGTTGGCGTGCCGAGGACATGGAACAAGCTGCCACGTCCGGTTGCGAAGCAAGGCATCAAACTCATCTTGCATCGCAGCCATCCAGAGCGGGTCACGAAGAGCAGCTTGAACAAAGGACGACAATGGCGATGGCATAGAGGTAGATGCTACACGGCCGTAGTCGTCCGAAGCATGGCGCGAACTCAAGCAAAACACACCCATACGAGCACGGGTGACCGGACCGACTTCAGATGGCTCAGTCGCAATCGCTGGATCCGTCGAGGCCGCAGGCGGGAGAAGCACTGGGGCCGCGGGGGCCGAAGCAGCGGGCACCGAGGCGGCGGGCACGGGGGCCGCGGCAGGTGCAGGCGCCGAGGCAGGCACGGGGGCCACAGGCGTCGAGGCCATGGGCGC
The DNA here is from genome assembly GCF_002162155.2 of Triticum dicoccoides. Lineage (NCBI taxonomy): Eukaryota > Viridiplantae > Streptophyta > Magnoliopsida > Poales > Poaceae > Triticum > Triticum dicoccoides. The sequence continues at coordinate 50,295,239 of NC_041387.1, forward strand.
GGACACCGAGGCCGCGGGAGGAGGGGGTGCTGATAACCCACAATTATATGGGATCGCAACAGTATTCGATCCAAATTAATAGATTCGACCCAAGGGGAGCCAAAGAATACTTGCAAGTATTAGCAGCTGAGTTGTCAATTCAACCACACCTGCAGATTAATTATCTGCAGCAAAGTGATTAGTAGCACAGTACTATGATAGTTTTGATGATAGTAGTAGCAGCAAAAGTAACAGTAACAATGATAGTATCGATTTTGTAGAAGTAACAATAGCAGTAGCGTAGTAACTTAGCAAGAACAATATAAGGTAAATTCGTAGGCATTGGATCGGTGACTTGTTGGATGATATTCATCATGTGACAGCCATAACCTAGGGCGACACGACACTAGCTCCAGTTCATAAATATAATGTAGGCATGTATTCCGTAAATAGTAATACATGCTTATGGAAAGAACTTGCATGGCATCTTTTGTCCTACCCTCCCGTGGCAGCGGGGTCCTATTGGAAACTAAGGGATGTTAAGGCCTCCTTTTAATAGAGAATCGGAACAAAGCATTAACACATGGTGAATACATGAACTCCTCAAACTACGGTCATCACCGGGAGTGGTCCCGACTACTGTAACTCCGGGGTTGCCGGATCATAACACATAGTCGGTGACTATAACTTGCAAGATCTGATCTACAACATGGATATAATGGTAATAACATAAACAGTTCAGATTTGAAATCATGGCACCCAGGCCCAAAGTGACAAGCATTAAACATGGCAAAGTCATAGTAACATCAATCTCAGAACATAGTGGATACTTGGGATCATGCCCTAACAAAACTAACTAGATTACATGATGAATCTCATCCAACTCCTCACCGACCAGCGAGCCTATGAAGGAATTACTCACTCCCGGTGGGAAGCATCATGGAATTGGCAATGGACAAGGGTTGGTGATGACAAAGATCAAAGATCCCCCTCTCTGGAGCCCCAAACGGACTCTAGATCTGGCCTCCCAATGAAGAACAGGAGATGGCGGCGGCTCCGTCTCGTGAATGCGATAATTTTTCTCCCCGGTTTTTCTCTGGAATAATGTGATTTTATAGCGTTGGTTTCAGGGTCATCGGTGCCACCAGGGGGGACAACCCACCTGGGCGCGCCTGGAGGGGGTGGAGTGCCCTGGTGGGTTGTGCCCACCCAGGTGCCCCCCTCCGGTGGTTCTTGGCTCCAGATATTTTCTTTTATGGTGTAAAAAATCCTCGCAAAGTTTCGTCCCATTCTGAGAATTTTATTTCTGGACAAAAACAACACCATGGTAGTTCTGCTGAAAACAGCGTCAGTCCGGGTTAGTTTCATTCAAATTATGCAAATTAGAGTCCAAAACAAGAGGAAAAGCGTTAGGAAAAGTAGATATGATGGAGATGTATCAACTCCCCCAATCTTAAACCTTTGCTTGTCCTCAAGCAATTCAGTTGATAAACTGAAAGTGAAAAATAAAAACTTTTACAAACTCTTTTGCTCTTGTTTCATAAATAAGCTTAAACAACACCCATGTTTTTAGCAAAGATTATAACTAACCATGTCAACAATAACTCTTAAAAATTATATTAACTCATATCAATGACATAATCAACTCGAGAGCAATAATAAGATATCTCAAACAGCAACACGTTGTCAAAACAACCATGATATAATATGACAATAGTGGTATCTCGCTAGCTGATACGTCTCCAACGTATCTATAATTTTTTGATTGTTCCATGCTATTATATTATCAATCTAGGATGTTTAATATGCATTTATATCCTATTTTATATGATTTTTGGGACTAACCTATTAACCTAGAGCCCAGTGCTAGTTTCTGTTTTTCCTTGTTTTTGAGTACAAAAAAGGAATACCAAACAGAGTCCAATTGACATGGCAATTTTTGTGAATTTTTATCGACCATAAGAAGCCCCCGAAGAAAAAGAGTTGGGCCACAAGAGTCCTGAGTCATCCATGAGGGTGGAGGGCACGCCCTACCCCCTGGGCGCACCCCCTACCTCGTGGCTGACTCGAAGACCCCCTGACGTGAAACCGACGCCAAAAATTCCTATAAATACAGAAACCCCCGAAAAGAAACATAGATCGGGAGTTCCGCCGCCGCAAGCCTCTATAGCCACCCAAAACCAATCGGGGGCCTATTCCGGCACCCTACCGGAGGGGGGGGGGGTCCATCACCGGTGGCCATCTTCATCATCCCGGCGCTCTCCATGACGAGGAGGGAGTAGTTCACCCTCGGGGCTGAGGGTATGTACCAGTAGCTATGTGTTTGATCTCTCTCTCTCTCTCTCTCTCATGTTCTTTATTTGGCATGATCTTGATGTACCACGAGCTTTGCTATTATAGTTGGATCTTATGATGTTTCTGAAGGAAATATGTCCTAGGGGCAATAATAAAGTTGTTATTTATATTTCCTTATATCATGATAAATGTTTATTATTCATGCTAGAATTGTATTAACTGGAAACTTGTACATGTGTGAATACATAGACAAAATATAGTGTCCCTAGTATGCATCTACTTGACTAGCTCGTTAATCAAAGATGGTTATGTTTCCTAACCACAGACATGTGTTGTCATTTGATGAATGGGATCACATCATTAGAAGAATGATGTGATGGACAAGACCCATCCGTTAGCTTAGCATTATGATCGTTACAGTTTCATTGCTACTGCTTTCTTCATGACTTATACATGTTCCTCAGACTATGAGATTATGTAACTCCCGAATATCGAAGGAACACGTTGTGTGCTATCAAACATCACAACGTAACTGGGTGATTGTAAAGATGCTCTACAGGTGTCTCCAAAGGTGTTTGTTGGGTTCGCCTAGATCGAGATTAGGAGTTGTCACTTCATGTATCGGAGAGGTATCTCTGGGCCCTCTTGGTAATGCTCATCACTATAAGCCTTGCAAGCAATTTGACTAATGAGTTAGTTACGGTATGAAGCATTACAGAACGAGTAAAAAGACTTGTCGATAACTAGATTGAACTAGGTATGATGATACCGACGATCGAATCTTGGGCAAGTAACATACTGATGACAAAGGGAACAATGTATGTCGGTTTGACCGATAAAGATTTTCGTAGAATATGTAGGAGCCAATATGAGAATCCAGGTTCCTCTATTGGTTATTGATTGGAGATGTATCTCGATCACGTCTACATAGTTCTCGAACCTATAGGGTCCACATGCTTAATGTTCGATGACGATTTTTATTATGAGTTATGTGTTTTTCATGACCGACGTTTGTTCGGAGTCCCAGATGAGATCACGGATGTGACTAGGAGTTTCAAAATGGTCGAGACATAAAGATCGATATATTGGAAGGTTATGTTCGGACACCGGAAAGGTTTTGGAAAGGTTCGGGCATTTTTTGGAGTATCGGGAGGTTACCGGAACTCCCCGGGGGAAGTAGTGGGCCTTAATGGGCTTTAGTGGAAAGGAGAGGAGGGCCGCAGGATGGCCGCCCCTCCCCATGGCTGGTCCAAATTGGACTAGGAGGGGGCGGTGCCCCCCCCTCTTTCCTTCTCCCTCTCCTACTCTTTCCCCCTCTCCCTTCTTGCAAAAGGAAGGGGACTCCAACTAGGATTGGGAATCCTAGTTGGACTCCCCCTATAGGCGCGCCCCTCCTAGGCTACCGGCCTCCTCCCTCCCTCCTTTATATACGGGGGCAGGGGGCACCCCAAAGCATAGCAGTTATTCTCTTAGCTGTGTGCGGTGCCCCCCTCCACAGTTTAACACCTCGGTCATATCGTCATAGTGCTTAGGCGACCCTGCGCCGGTAACATCATCAACACCGTTGCCATGCCGTCGTGCTGACAGAACTCTCCCTCATCCTCAAATGGATCAAGAGCTCGAGGGATGTCATCATGCTGAATGTGTGCTGAACACGGAGGTGACATACATTCGGTACTTGGATCGGTTGGATCGTGAAGACGTTTGACTACATGAACCGCATTACTAAACGCTTCCGCTTTCGGTCTATGAGGATACGTGGACACACTCTCTCGTCTCATCGCTATGCATCTCCTAGATAGATCTTGTGTGATCATAGATTTTTTTAATTACTACGTTCCCCAACAGTGGCATCCGAGCCAGGACTATGTGTAGATGTTATTTGCATGAGTAGAACACAAAGAGTTGTGGGCAATAATAGTCATACTGCTTACCACCAACGTCTTATTTTGATTCTGCGGTGTTGTTGGATGAAGCTGCCCAGACCGACATTACATGACCGCGTTCATGAGACTGGTTCTACCGTCGTGCTTTGCACATAGGTGGCTGGCGGGTGTCTGTTTCTCCAACTTTAGTTGAATCGAGTTTGACTACGGCCGGTCCTTGGTGAAGGTTAAAACAACACACTTGATGAAAAAATGTTGTGGTTTTGATGCGTAGGTAAGAACGATTATTTGTAGAAGCCCGTAGCAGCCACGTAAAACTTGCAACAACAAAGTAGAGGACGTCTAACTTGTTTTTGCTGGGCTTGTTGTGATGTGGTATGGTCAAGATATGATGTGATATAAATTGTTGTATGAGATGATCATGTTTTGTAATAGAGTTATCAACAACTGGTAGGAGCCATATGGTTGTCGCTTTATTGTATGAAATGCAATCACCATGTAATTGCTTTATTTTATCACTAAGCGGTAGCGATAGTCGTAGTAGCAATAGTTGGCGAGACGACAACGATGCTACGATGGAGATCAAGGTATCAGGCCGGTGACGATGGAGATCATGACGATGCTTCGATGATGGAGATCATGAGCACAAGATGATGATGGCCATATCATGTCACATATTTTGATTGCATGTGATGTTTATCTTTTATGCATCTTATTTTGCTTAATACGGCGGTAGCATTATAAGATGACCCCTTACTAAATTTCAAGGTATAAGTGTTCTCCTTGAGTATGCACCGTTGCTACAGTTCGTCATGCTGAGACACCACATGATGATCGGGTGTGATAAGCTCTTCTTTCACATACAATGGGTGCAAGCCAGTTTTGCACGTGCAGAATACTTAGGTTAAACTTGACGAGCCTAGCATAAGTAGATGTGGCCTCGGAACACTAAGACCGAAAGGTTAAACATGAATCATATAGTAGTTATGATCAACATAGTGATGTTCACCATTGAAAACTACTCCATCTCACGTGATGATCGGACATGGTTTAGTTGATTTGGATCACGTGATCATTTAGATGACTAGAGGGATGTCTATCTAAGTGGGAGTTCTTAAGTAATATGTTTAATTGAACTTTAATTTATCATGAACTTAGTCCTGATAGTTTTTGCATGTCTATGTTGTTGTAGATCAATGGCCCGTGCTACCGTTCTCTTGAATGTTAATGCATTCCTAGAGAAAGCTAAGTTGGAAGATGATGGTAGTAATTACACGGACTGGGTCCATAACTTGAGGATTATCCTCATTGCTGCACAGAAGAATTACGCCATGGAAGCACCGCTAGGTGTACCACCTGCACCACCAACTGCAAACATTGTAAATGCCTGGCAGACGCATGTTGATGACTACTTGATAGTTTAGTGTGCCATGCTTTACGGCTTAGAATCGGGACTTCAAAGACGTTTTGAACGTCATGGAGCATATGAGATGTTCCAAGAGTTAAAGTTAATATTTCAAGCAAATGCTCGAGTTGGGAGATATGAAGTCCCCAACAAGTTCTATAGCTGCAAAATGGAGGAGAATAGTTCTGTCAGTGAACACATACTCAGAATGTCTGGGGCATCATAACCACTTGACTCATCTGGGAGTTAATCTTCCTGATGATAGTGTCATTGACAGAGTTCTTCAATCACTGCCACCAAGCTATAAAGGCTTCATGATGAACTATAATATGCAACGGATGACGAAAACGATTCCTGAGCTCTTTGCAATGCTAAAGGTTGCAGAGGTAGAAATCAAGAAGGATCATCGAGTGTTGATGGTCAACAAGACCACTAGTTTCAAGAAAAAGGGCAAAGGGAAGAAGGGGAACTTCAAGAAGAATAGCAAGCAAGTTGCTATTCCCGGGAAGAAGCCCAAGTCTGGACCTAAGCCTGAAACTGAGTGCTTCTACTGCAAAGGGACTGGTCACTTGAAGCGGAACTGCCCCAAGTATTTGGCAGAGAAGAAGGATGGCAAAGTGAAAGGTATATTTGATATACATGTTATTGATGTGTACCTTACTAATGCTCGTAGTAGCGCCTGGGTATTTGATACTGGTTCTGTTGCTCATATCTGCAACTCAAAATAGGGGCTACGGATTGAACGAAGATTGGCTAAGGACTAGGTGATGGTGCGTGTAGGAAATGGTTCCAAGGTCGATGTGATCGTCGTCGGCATGCTACCTCTACATCTACCTTCAGGATTAGTTTTAGACCAGAATAATTGTTATTTGGTGCCAGCGTTGAGCATGAACATTATATCTGGATCTTGTTTGTTGCGAGATGGTTATTCATTTAAATCAGAGATTAATTATTGTTCTATTTATATGAATAATATATTTTATGGTCATGCACCCTTGTTGAGTGGTCTATTTTTATTGAACCTCGATCATGGAGATACACATGTTCATAATATTTAAGCCAAAAGATGCAAAGTTGATAACGATAGTGCAACTTATTTGTGGCACTGCCGTTTAGGTCATATTGGTGTAAAGCGCATGAAGAAACTCCATGTTGATGGACTTTTGGAATCACTTGATTATGAATCACTTGGTGCTTGCGAACCATGCCTCATGGGCAAGATGAATAAAACTTTGTTCTCTGGAACAATGGAACGAGCTACTAACTTAATGGAAATAATACATACTGATGTATGCGGTCCAATGAGTGTTGAGGCTCATGGCGCGTATCATTATTTTCTTACCTTCACACACGATTTGAGCAGATATGGGTATATCTACTTAATGAAGCATAAGTCTAAAACGTTTAAAAAGTTCAAAGAATTTCATAGTGAAGTGGAAAATCATCGTAACAAGAAAATAAAGTTTCTATGATCTAATTGTGGAGGCGAATATTTGACTTACCAGTTTGGTCTTCATTTGAAACAATGTGGAATAGTTTCGCAACTCATGCCACCTGGAACACCACAGCGTAATGGTGTGTCTGAACATTGTAACCGTACTTTATTGGACATGGTGCAATCTATGATGTCTCTTACTGATTTACCGCTATCGTTTTGGGGTTATGCTTTAGAGACGGCTGCATTCACTTTAAATAGGGCACCATCAAAATCCGTTGAGACGACGCCTTATGAACTGTGGTTTGGCAAGAAACCAAAGTTGTCATTTCTTAAAGTTTGGGGCTGCGATGCTTATGTGAAAAAGCTTCAACCTGATAAGCTCGAACCCAAATTGGAGAAATGCGTATTCATAGGATACCCAAAGGAAATTTTTGGGTACACCTTCTATCATAGATTTAAAGGCAAGATATTCGTTGCTAAGAATGGATCCTTTATAGCGAAAGAGTTTCTCTCGAAAGAAAGTGAGTGGGAGGAAAGTAGAACTTGATGAGGTAATTGTACCTTCTCCTGAATTGGAATGTAGTTTATCACAGAAATCAGTTCGAGTGATTACTACACCAATTAGTGAGGAAGCTAATGATGATGATCATGAAACTTCAGATCAAGTTACTACCGAACCTCGTAGGTCTTCCAGAGTACGGTACGCACCAGAGTGGTATGGTAATCCTATTCTGGAAGTCATGTTAATAGACCATGATGAACCTACGAACTATGAGGAAGCGATGAAGCCTAGATTCTGCAAAATGGCTTGAGGCCATGAATCTGAGATGGGATCCATGTATGAGAACAACGTATGGACTTTGGTGGATTTGCTCGATGATCAGCAAGCCATACAAAATAAATGGATCTTCAAGAAGAAGACTGACGCTAACAGTAATGTTACTATTTACAAAGCTCGACTTGTTGCGAAAGGTTTTTGACAAGTTCAAGGAGTTGACTACGATGAGGCTTTCTCACCCGTAGCAATGCTTAAGTCTGTCTGAATCATGTTAGAAATTGCCACATTTTATGAATATGAAATTTGGCAGATGGATGTCAAAACTGCATTCCTTAATGGATTTCTTGAGGAAGAGTTGTATATGATGCAACCAGAAGGTTTGTCGATCCAAAGGGTGCTAACAAAGTGTGCAAGCTCTAGCGATCCATTTATGGACTGGTGCAAGCCTCTCAGAGTTGGAATAAACGCTTTAATAGTGTGATAAAAGCATATGGTTTTATACAGACTTTTGGAGAAGCCTGTATTTACAAGAAAGTGAGTGGGTGCTCTATAGCGTTTCTAATATCATATGTGGATGACATATTGTTGATTGGAAATGTTACAGAATTTCTGGATAGCATAAAAGGATACTTCAATAAGAGTTTTTCAATGAAAGACCTCAGTGAAGCTGCTTACATATTAGGCATCAAGATCTATAGAGATAGATCAAGACACTTAATTGGACCTTCACAAAGCACATACCTTGATAAAGTTTTGAAGAAGTTCAAAATGGACCAGTCAAAGAAAGGGTTCATGTGTTACAAGGTGTGAAGTTGAGTCAGACTCAATGCCCGACCACTGCAGAAGATAGAGAGAAAATGAAAGTCATTCCCTATGCTTTAGCCATAGGTTCTATCATGTATGCAATGTTGTGTACCAGACCTGATGTGCGCCTTGCTAATAGTATAGTAGGGAGGTAACAAAGTATTCTAGGAGTGGATCACTGGACATCGGTCAAGAACATCCTGAAGTACCTGAAAAGGACTAAGTATAAGGATATGTTTCTCGTTTATGGAGGTGACAAAGAGCTCGTCTTAAATGGTTACATCGATGCAAGCTTTGACACTGATCTGGATGACTCTAAGTCGCAATCCGGATATGTATTTATATTGAATGGTGGAGCTGTTAGTTGGTGCAGTTCCAAGCAGAGCCTCATGGCGGGATCTACGTGTGAAGCAGAATACATAGCTGCTTCGGAAGCAGCAAATGAAGGAGTCTGGATGAACGAGTTCATATCCGATCTAGGTGTTATACCTAGTGCATCAGGTCCAATGGGAATCTTTTGTGACAATACTGGTGCAATTGCCTTGGCAAAGGAATCCAGATTTCACAATAGAACCAAACACATCAAAAGACGCTTCAACTCCATCCGGCATCAAGTCGCAGAGGGAGACATAGAGATTTGCAAAATACATAAAGATCTGAATGTTGCAGATCCGTTGACTAAGCCTATTCCACTAGCAAAACATGATCATCACCAAGACTCCATGGGTGTTAGAATCATTACTATGTAATCTAGATTATTGACTCTAGTGCAAGTGGGAGACTGAAGGAAATATGCCCTAGAGGCAATAATAAAGTTGTTATTTATATTTCCTTATATCATGATAAATGTTTATTATTCATCCTAGAATTGTATTAACCGGAAACTAAGTACATGTGTGAATACATAGACAAAACATAGTGTCCCTAGTATGCATCTACTTGACTAGCTCGTTAATCAAAGATGGTTATGTTTCCTAACCACTGACATGTGTTGTCATTTGATGAACGTGATCACATCATTAAAAGAATGATGTGATGGACAAGACCCATTAGTTAGCTTAGCATTATGATCGTTACAGTTTCATTGCTACTGCTTTCTTCATGACTTATACATATTCCTTAGACTATGAGATTATGCAACTCCCGAATACCGAAGGAACACCTTGTCTGCTATCAAACGTCACAACATAACTTGGTGATTATAAAGATGCTCTACAGGTGTCTCCAAAGGTGTTAGTTGGGTTGGCATAGATAGAGATTAGGATTTGTCACTCCGTGTATCGGAGAGGTGTCTCTGGGCCCTCTCAGTAATGCTCATCACTATAAGCCTTGCAAGCAATGTGACTAATGAGTTAGTTACGGGATGAAGCTTTAAGGAACGAGTAAAGAGACTTGCCGGTAACGATATTGAACTAGGTATGATGATACCGACGATCGAATCTCGGGCAAGTAACATATCGATGACAAAGGGAACAACGTATGTTGTTATGCGGTTTGACCGATAAAGATCTTCGTAGAATATGTAGGAGCCAATATGAGCATTTAGGTTCCTCTATTGGTTATTGATTGGAGATGTGTCTCAATCATGTCTACATAGTTCTCGAACCTGTAGGGTCCGCATGCTTAACGTTCGATGGTAATTTGTATTATGAGTTATGTGTTTTTGATGACCAAAGTTTGTTCGGAGTCCCGGATGAGATCACGGACATGACGAGGAGTCTCAAAATGTCCGAGACATAAAGATTGATATATTAGAAGGTTATGTTCGGACATTGGAAAGGTTTCAAAAAGGTTCGAGCCTTTTTTGGAGTATCGGGAGGTTATCGGAACCCCCGGGGGAAGTAGTGGGCCTTAATGGGCTTTAGTGGAAACAAGAGGAGGCCGCAGGGTGGCCACCCCCCCATGGCTGGTCCGAATTGGACTAGGAGGGGGTGGTGCCCCCCTCTTTCCTTCTACCTCTCCTACTCTTTCCCCCTCTCCCCTCTTGGAAAAGGAAGGGGACTCCAACTAGGATTGGGAATCCTAGTTGGACTCCCCTATAGGCGTGCCCCTTTAGGCTGCCGGCCTCCAACCTTCCTCCCTTATATCCGGGGGCAGGGGGCACCCAAAAGCATAACAGTTATTCTCTTAGTCGTGTGTGGTGCCCCCTCCATAGTTTAACAACTTGGTCATATCGTCGTAGTGCTTAGGCGAAGCCCTGCACCGGTAACATCATCAACACCGTTGCCACGCCGTCATGCTGACGGAACTCTCCCCCGTCCTCAACTAGATCAAGAGCTCGAGGGACGTCATCGTGCTGAACGTGTGGTGAACATGGAGGTGCCGTACGTTCGGTACTTGGATCGGTTGCATCGTGAAGACGTTCGATTACATCAACCGCGTTACTAAATGCTTCCACTTTCGGTCTATGAAGGTACGTGGACACACTCTCCCGTCTCGTTGCTATGCATCTCCTAGATAGATCTTGCGTGACCGTAGGAATTTTTTTAAATTACTATGTTCCCCAACAGTTTCTCCCCCTCTACCTTCTTGTAATGGATTGAGTTTTCCCTTTGAAGTTATCTTATCGGATTGAGTCTTTAAGGATTTGAGAACACTTGATGTATGTCTTTCATGTGTTTATCTGTGGTGACAATGGGATATTCACGTGATCTACTTCAAGTATGTTTTGGTGATCAACTTGCGGGTTCAGTGACCTTGTGAACTTATGCATAGGGGTTGGCACACATTTTTGTCTTGACTCTCCGATAGAAACTTTGGGGCACTCTTTGAAGTTCGTTGTGTTCGTTTGAATAGATGAATCTTAGATTGTGTGATGCATATCGTATAATCATACCCGTGGATACTTGTGGTGACATTGGAGTATCTAGGTGACATTAGGGTTTTGGTTGATGTGTGTCTTAAGGTGTTATTTTACTACGAACTCTAGGGCTTTTTGTGACACTTGTAGGAATAGCCCAATGGATTGATCGGAAAGAATAACTTTGAGGTGGTTTCATACCCTACAATAATCTCTTCGTTTGTTCTCCACTATTAGTGACTTTGGAGTGACTCTTTGTTGCATGTTGAGGGATTGTTATATGATCCAATTATGTTACCCTTGTTGAGAGAACTTGCACTAGTGAAAGTATGAACCCTAGGCCTTGTTTTGAAACATTGCAATACCGTTTTCGCTCACTTTTACCACTTGTTACCTTGATTTTTTTATAATTTTAGATTACAAAAACCTATATCTATTATCCATATTGCACTTGTATCACCATCTCTTCGCCGAACTAGTGCACCTATACAATTTACCATTGTATTGGGTGTGTTGGGGATACAAGAGACTCTTTGTTACACTACAAAAAAATACACTTCTGTGATGATACGTGTTTGTCATAGTAGGTCATGTTTTCTGTCATGCATGTACATCCATGACGATTTTATGACAAAATCAAGGTAGTCATACTTGTGCTATCATAGAAGTGTTCCATGACATTACCAAAATTATCATCATGGAAGTGTCCACTTCCATGACGATAAATCGCGCATCATAGAAGTGCTTTCATCAAGGGTGACCGACATGTGGCATCCACCGTAATGGCTCGCCATTAAGCTATCGGGTCCGGTTTTGGATCTGATAACCCGTTAAGGGCCCCGACCAATGGGGATTTTCCACGTGTAAAATCATCATTGGCTGGAGGAAACACGTGTCGGCTCACCGTTGGGACAGATGTCATCCACTCATTGGACCAAAGGCGCCTATGATACATCGGCACGTGGCATGGCCCAACAGAGGCCCATTCCTGTGAAAAGGCCGCCCCATTTGACTTGGTCAAAAGGTGGCGAGCCGGCCCATGGAAAGCATGTTAATGACTTGTTCGCATATAGCCCATTTACAGCCCGCTAACCCAGGGGCCGTTACGACCTATCCGAATTAGGCCCATTAGCGTCATCTGGGCCGTCCAATATGATTCTAGCCCATTTCAACTTCTGGCCCATGTATGGCCCATGACGTCTTTCGGCCCATATGAGGCCCTATGTAACTCTTGGCCCATTAACGACCCGTGGTGAAACTGGCCCGTAATGAACAGTGTATCACTTTATACCCATTAACGGCCCATTATTCCATTGGGTCGTTTCCAGCCCATGTTATCTTTCGGCCTTCTCAGGGCCCATTTATTCTTGGGCTCATTTCCAGCATCCGTTTACTTATGGCCCGTTACTTTCATTTTCTGCTTGTGGGCCAAATTCAGCCCGTGGTTACAGTCGGCCTGTTTGTGGCCCGTTAATGTGTTGGGCCGTTTTCATAACGTCATCAAATACGACCGATTAACGACGACCCATTATGGTCGGCCCATGAACAGACGATCCCAACTCTAGCCCGTTTACGGCCATAATGCGGTCTGTTATTGGCCCATGTTTGGCCAATCGATCATACGACATGTAGAAGGTGCAATGATGATACGGCCCATAGAAGGCCCATTGTGTTTACAGCCCATAGAAGGCCCACTGTTTCTATGCCCCGTAGAAGGCCCATTGTTTCTACGGCCCTTAGAAGGCCCATTGTTTTGACGGCCCGTAAAACGCCCATGGTAACTACAGTAAATATGTAGCCCATGGTTATTGTGGCGTAGTTTTAAAAAATAGGTTATTGCGGCCACTAGCAAACCATGGAAAAAGAACTGCACTAACTACAAGCAAAAAATAAACAAGACAATAAGGAAATAAATAAGCAAGCAACTTACGCTAGGCTATCACGACTATTACACATATTACATCCACTGTGCATCAAAGGTCGCCACCAGTGCATATAAACACGCTAAGAAAAGAATATACAAAACCGAGAGCACTTCAGAAGGCACTAGGCCTGGCCAGGACGGGTCCCGCAAGCAGCCGAACAAGCTGATGAGACCTCAATTGTGTAAATGATAGATGCTTCGTCCCTACCTGTATGGCACCATAGTGCGCAAGGCAGTCCTCTAACATCTTCATTACATCTTTGACTTCAAGTCAGAACTGAGTTGAAGCAAGCCTTTCCGCTTTAAGTTGAGACTGAAGAAGTCGAACTGATTGAGGCAGCGACTGCATAGAGGTTGTATCACACCTGCTAGTGAGTAGCTTCAACTCACTGTCTTCATCAAGACAGGACCTAGGAGCCATCTCATTGTCCTCAAGATGGTTTGGCTCACTATCTTCCCTAAAGTTCTACCTGGCATAAGAGATATGACTCTGAAAGAGAAACAAGGAGATACGTAATATGTTTCACAATTATATAAGCAAATAAATGGATCTGTTCTGCATAAGGAATAAGTTTTTACAACTATAATTTAAAAGTAGTAGTTGTTGCAAACATCCAATCAGATGTAAACAACAAAGTAAACAAGAGTGTAGGAAATGATGCCTATCCAAATCTATACTAGAACAAAGTTTGAAGGCTTGAGAAGGATGAACTTACATTACATGTTAACACGGGCTGGACAAGCCCTTCTCCATGTTGATGGAAGGATAATTCAATAAATTCCCAAAAGAAAATTCTTTATAAGCATTGCCATTATTCTACATTTTGCAAAGTAAATTATATAGATCAAATAATATTGGAAGAAACAGAGGATAATGAAGCTCAGGTGCAGATTGATGATACATAATCAAATAGCAATTAATTAAGTACCACGTTACAAGGCAAAAGGTACTGACAAGAGGAATGCAGACATCAATGTGTGCATGGCATTAGCTTTATTCAACATTTTGGTAAGAGTTAATGTAGATATGATAATTTGGAGAAAGTGGAGGGCAGTGCAGATAAGATGCAGAGTAATGCTAGACAATCAACTATCTTGCGATGCAAGTATAGTAATACCACCACCGTATTTTATTACTTGTCGCTCAAATGGATGTATCTACCACTATTAAGTTCTAAATACATCCAATTGATCAACAATTAATTCGATATAGAGGGAGTACGTGACAACAGGTACTTACATGAGCAATCCAAAACTTCATAACCATTGTGTTAATTCTACATTTATCTAAGAGTAAATATAGATCTTATAATTTCAAGCAAAGCAAGGATAAAGAAGCAAACATTTACAGTGATGCTACATAATCAAACAACAATGAGTGTAAGTATGCTCACAAAGGGCAAGAGATACTGACAAGAGCAATGCAGAGCCTAGTATTGTTGTGACATCCTATGATCCTTTGAGCAAGGATATTCATCTGAAATTAGTTTTCATACAAGAGAGAAGGTAAGGCACATGCAGAAATTTAGGAGTTCAAATTTTGAATTGATATCATAGACAGTACCTGACGCTAGGCTCTCAGTAGTTCTAATATGGGTTTGGCCAGTGGAGTAGGGGTAAAGTGTGGTACAATTGGGCGTTTGTTTTCTGTGGCTGCTGATCTATCTGATTTAACAGGTATAACTACCTTTTCCAAATACCTAGTTGTTACTCCTTGAGGATCTTCACTCACCCTCTTCCTTTTGGACATCTATTACGAAAGAACAACATTTGACTGGAAAACATAGTATGACGACACATGGAATAGGTACAAAAAATGGATAGGTATGCCATATACTCATATATGATGCTTAAACTAAGCAGATGGTGTAACAAAGTAGAATTAATGCAAGAGGTTAGATGCAAAATATGTGCGACCAATACAACCTTGCCAAGTTAGAGCAAGCACCTTGATGGGTGAATAAGATAGGCCATCCTCCACCATGCCAAGTTTGTTAGCAAGTGGATTGTTCCGCAATATTCCTCTCATGCGCCCATTCTCATATTCATTTTGATAATGTTCAATACCTGACATGCATGAAAACATAAAAACAAGTGAGATTATATTTGTAATGCAGAAGTGATTCTAATCCAATATTGCCTCCCTGTAAACCCCTTTGTGCTATCTCTGCAATTCTTCTAAGAGATGCCATGCATGCTGTAATTTGGTGTGTGTATTAATATAATGTGGCCTACTACTCAAAATATGAGAGCTCCAAAAGTGATGACATTTCATAGATGACAACTTCAACATATAGTAAAGAAGAACAAGTCGACCTAACCCGATAGATTCAAAATATACTAAGGGAGAACAACTCGACCTGACCAGTCGACCACAAGAGAAGAGGATCATCTTAAAGAAGAGCAGAAGAGCAAGTAGATTGAAGATATTACAAGTCTTTCTATATAATGTCGGTTGGCCACCCATGATGAACCAGAGCGCATAGAGAAATACAATTCCTTCCGGTCTCTCCATATGTGGCTCACATGCATTTCGAAAATAAAGTAGGAATATTTAGCTGACCAATTAAACATCTCCCAATTTTACTAATATCAGCATAATATCAAATGTGAATTTGTACAACTAAGCTTGTTTAGCTTGATGGGTGGAGCAGTGCTATTATGACACGAACCATGTAGAGTGATCGTGGTCATCATAAAATGGGGAAACCGTAAGCATGATGAGTATAGTGTTGACCGTGGCAGTGGGATGGCAGATCTGAAGCTGCAAACCGCGTAATGGGTAGTTAGCAACCGATGTTTGCTTTGAAATAACAACTAAGATTTGGTATGGACAAGAAATTACAATCAACCAGTGACAAAGAAATGCAATTCTGCTGTCTCTCTATATGTCGCGACATGCATTTGGAAACTCAAGTGGGAACTTTAGCTAACCAATTAAATGTGTCTATTAACTAATATCAGTATCATATCACAATCATATTTGAACAACTAAGCTTTGGAATTTTGAGTGTTGTGTTGTTTAGCTTGAAGGGTGGAGTAATGCTAGTACGACAGAAAGCACCTACGCAGATCATAGTAGAGTAGATAAAAGGGGAAACCCTAAGCATCAAGAGTAAAATCAGGAAAGTGGAACTAGCTGGACCAGTGGGTGGCGCACATGCTTTTCGAAACGAATATAGGAAGATTAGGTGACCAATTAAACATTATCTGTTTTAGTGATATGCGGCTCCAGCAAGGTGGAGGATGGGGGTGGCGGACGGAGGAGGCTGGCCGTAGTGGGGAGGTTGTTGTGGCACCGGCAGTGTATGAATGGGGAAATGGAGGGGGAGGAGGGATCTCAAACTTTGGGACGCGCTTGTCTGAAATGTGGGAAAGTTATGAACTTATCCCCCATTTAAAATTTCGGACATCACGTCGGTTGGGGATAGGACGGTAATCTCACACCTCCCAAATATTTACCTGTAACGATTTCGGGCGAGGAGAGGGTGTTTTGCCACCCACGATTGGCACCCATGGTGTATGAACGGGGCTGACAGGTAGGGTGGCTGTGTCACGTCTGAGGGAAGTTACACATCTGCCCCTATTTAAAATATTAGCCTACATCAATTTCAGATGAGGAGAGTTTGTTTTGCCGTCCATCGTGTATGAATGGGGAAATGGAGGGAGAGACACATGTCTTTCGGACGAGCTTGAATCAAATGTGTTTTGCCGCCCACATTTGGCGCCCACCATGTCTGAATGGGCTCAGAGGCCGTCGTGTCATGTCTGATTGAAGTTACTAGTCTACCACTATCAACAGTAGTGTAAATCTGGTCGATAAGGATGACAAGTGTGAGGGGTAGACGATAATTTCCATCTCGCAAACACTTGCTTCGGGTAGCCCACAAATTATAGTGGGTGTTTAGCCACTTCTTTCAAAACTTGGGAGAATTAGCATTCACGTTCGCCCTGGGCCCTGGCAACTAAATTCAAATCCAATTTGTATTCGATTACGAATATCCACAGATAATTCTATGTTTTGTTATTTATTTCTTCAAAACCACAACAAAGATTTATTCCACCTTTATATATGATTATGATTTAGAAATGTCGTGATCTTTGAATTCAGTAGGTTGGATACACTTTGAGTCAAACACTTATTTAATCCAATACAATATGCTCACACGAAAAACAGTTCACCTTATGTCAATCATACAAGTACTGAGGATTACCTTACCTAAAAAATTCGGATCATTACAACACATGGACAACATAGGGGGTCTTACAACATAATCCATTCAGAGACATGACACAACATGCAAGTACTATAATCTAATGACAATTTCAACTGGTATCTAAAGAAGAACCGGGATTACCCTGGGCTTCTGATAGCAGAAACAGTAGGACCTCCTCCGTCTTCAAATGCAACATTCTTACTTCCTCCAATGCTTGGGTTGCTTGCATAATGCGTGCCGCTAATTGCATAATTTCCAGCCTCAAGATCAAGATTACCTCATTCATGGCAGCCACACCATCTCTTTCTGCCTCTAGTAGAGCCTCAAGAACTATAATATCTGTGCTCAGACTGCTCTCCGGCTGTGTTGCCTCTGAATTGCTACCATCTAGTAACATGGATGGCGCACTGCTTCCACAAATAGATTCTAGGGTTGTACATTGTGTCCTAGTGTGAACGACATCCTGAAAGGTTTCCGCTGGACATAAGTAAGAGATAGTTCTCGCATGATCCAGGAAGTAAGCTTAGATGGTAAATGACGTACAAATTATTGCCGAGCATGGCAAGCTATATTTAAATGGTTTGAAGCAGCATCAGCCGAAAAGAAATTAAAATGGTAAGATGAAACTAGGGATGCAAGTGGCAAATAAACGACATCCATCAGTCCCATCTAGTTAGTTTTTGCTAGCTCCCTAGTTCATTTTCCTCAAAAAACAAAAACTCTTTTGAACTATCATACCACTAGTGGACTTTAATCGGGATTAAACGGGACCCAGTTGACATCCCTAGTTGAAAGGGAGTGTACCACCGCTATATCTAAGTTGCCAAGGCATCTTAAAAGTTGAAATAATCTGAGAAAGCACTTAACAGTGTGGCCTCATATAAACTATGAAGACAGTCTTGTGATGATGTTCAGAGGAAAAGTTAAGGACTCAATAGAACTAGCCATGCATTTCTTTACAATAGTACAGCAGGCACTGCTGACATATTGGCCAACTCAGGTATAGCATAACAAGTAACAAACAAGCATTTGAATCAAGCAATACAGCAAAGCAGATAACTGAACTATTAGTAATTCTATAGGATTACAGGTTGAGGGCACAAGCCAAGAAAGCAGCCCACTCGCATTACATTTCACATGTACTAAAACACACTAGCTTACTATCGGATTGCGGGTTCCGGCAGACCCTTGAGGTTCGAACTCTGGGGTGCGTGCGAAGATCTCTCCTCTACCAACTCGCGTCTCGTCGCCTCGCAAAGGATCTTGGATACACGATGAAAAACACAGGAGACGCAAGGTTTATACTAGTTCGGGCCACCGTTGTGGTGTAATACCCTACTCTAGTTTGTGGTGTGGTGGATTGCCTCTGGGGCTGATGATGAATAGTACAAGGGAAGAACAACCTCGCGAGGGATGTTCTTGTGGTGGTGTTTTCCCTTTGGAGGGGTCAATTCCAGCTGCCTCTATACTATGGTGGCTAGCCCTCTATATAGAGTAAGAGGCCCTGGTCCTCTTCCAAAATATTGAGCGGGAAGAGCGCCAATAATTGGCCATTTTGAAGGGGAACATCTAGTACACTTATCCTGACTAAAGTTGGTCCTCGCCTGCCAAAACTCTGACGATGATGCCGTCCTGGGCTCCATGGTGACCTCCATCCTGCCGTTCCACTGGTCTTGGTCTTGTTGCACCAAAATGGTAGCCTTTGCCTGATGCCTTGGCCTATGCTTGCTCCCTTTGCACCAAAGGGGAAACAAGGACACTGCGCAGGCTGGTGCCTGCCTGGCCTCGATCGTCATGGCTTGCGTCACAGGCACCACACGAGGTACCCCTGCCTTGATCTCTCCGCCTCCTCGCGAGCCAGCCTGACGAGGCTACTCCCGAGGAAGCTCCCTGTCGTCCGCCCCGCGAGGCTTGGCCCCTCGCAAGGGTCTTGAGCTTGAGTTGATGAAGATGGGCCGCACTGGGCCACTGCTCGAGCCACACCGCAGGCCGCAGGAAGGCAAGTCTGGGGACCCCCATTCCTAGAACGCCGACAGTAGCCCCCGGGCCCAAGGCGCGCCCGGACTTGGCTTAGTAGAGAAGCAAAGGGGCAAGTGCGAAGCACCACGGGCCCCAACAGCCTGCGGCCTTGGGCGCCGCGTGGCGGTTGATTGGACATGGGCGTCTCCGCTTCCCCACGACGCCTCGACAACCGTTTGACAAGACAAGTCCCTGCATGCTAAAATGGGTCATGATTACCTATGATCGTGGAGGCCGACGGTTGGCTTCCTCCGGCCATAAGTATGGAACGGCACGAGCCCTTCCAGACCATCTTTCCCTTGCTACGCCCCTCCTTCACTCCTCCTTCAACTCGGTTCGTCGCGTCCCATGGCACCCACGAAGTGGTTTTCAGCCGCGGAGAAGGGGATGGCCCGCTGGGAGGGGCCTGACTCTCCTCCAGCCAAGCGCGACCGGGGCCGCCCTCGCAAGCATCCCGCAACCCCCGCTAAGGCTACCCGAGGCCTCGGCAGAAGTCACTCGATCGGAGGGGAAAAACGCGTCGTGGCTGCACGGCCTCCCCGCCCTCGATTTCACTCGGCGGAGGTGCTGCCGGAGTTCGTCATCTGGTCAGAGGATCCGGCCAGGATCTGGCTCCAGCTCTCACGTTTCTTTGCCGGCAAGCTGCTGGCTAGTGCCACGAGCGGGCTATGGCTTCAGGCGGATGCCTGCTATAGCAGGGCCTCTTGGGTGGCGGTGGAAGTTTCCGCTGCCGGGAACGTGGCATTGACTCGTGGCTGGCAGACGTTTGCCCGCGCGCGTGGCCTCGGCCAGCGATGCACTCTCCACTTCAAGTTCGACGGCGACGCCACCCTCTTTGTGAGGGTGTTCGGGGGAGACGGCCGCCGCGTTGGGTGCTGCCCCGAAGGTGACGACGACGGTCGAATTCTCATCCTTGGCGATGGAAGCGGCGAGGATGATACTGGGCACGCGCCCTGCGGTTCTCACAGCTCCCCAAGCTTCAGCGGCTCCCCTTCCGATGGCAGCTCCTCCAGCGGCGGCCGCAACCAGCCATCGCACCGCCAAGCTCGCTTCGAGGGGGGAGGTGGGTCGTCTTGCCGCCGCGCCCAGGTGAAGCGTGAAGAGGAGAGCGCCTGAGCCTCGGAGGGCGATGTAGATATTCTCCTTCGGGTCGTCACCGGTCGAGCCGCGCCTGTTTTGTTTTATCTGCACGAAAAAAGATGTATGGAGGCCAGCGGGGGCGTGCTACAATATCGCTTTTAATTACCATGTTGTTCTCGTTACTCCCGTGTTGTGCAATGTCGCCGCGTGCTCATGCGTAGGAATAACCTGGTTCAGTTGGGGGAGCTTGTAGCAACGTTAGCCTCGGGAAGCTTCGATCAGAGGCCGCGCCACAGGTCTTGGCTCCTGCAAAAAGAAACCTGCCGGGGGATTAAGTTTCAGTCCTCGGCCGCTGGGGCGACCAGCTCAGGCCCATTGTATGCGTTGTGATGCCCGTGGGACATTGACGGGGAGGGGTGCTCCCGCAGTGAACTTAGGCCGGTGGACCTCACGACATTAAACCAAGCGACGCTCGCGAGGGTGCCCGCGCAGTCTCCCTCGCGAAGGTCACGAAAGGAAAGTAGGTCCAAGCGAAGATCAAAGACGGAAGACATCGGCTGGGCGCTGCACCACACTGAAAGCAACTCCAACTAAAGCTTCAAACAAAGACGAACTAGAAAACTACAGAAAGCAAATGAAAAAGCCGCGTCCGACACCTAATCTAGTGTTCGACGTCTTCTCACCAGCGCAGAGCTAAGTGCTGCCACTGGGCGTGGGCGGGAGCCCCTAAGGCCCAGGGGCGGCACTCTAGAGACTCCGGGGCGTATACAGCCCCACTCATTATTACGTGAGAGTGTCACGGGCGGCGAGCTTCACAGGCATTGGCCTTCTTCACAGGCACCGGGCCTTTTATAGGGCGGCTAGCTTCACATGCATTGGCCTTCTTCACAGGCACCGGGCCTTTTCGAAAATGGCAAACTTCACAGGCATTGGCCTTCTTCACAGGCACCGGGCCTTTTCCAAAATGGCAAACTTCACAGGCATTGGCCTTCTTCATAGGCACCGGGGCTTCTCCAGGGTGGCTAGCTTCACAGGCATTGGCCTTCTTCACAAGCACCGTGCCTTTTCCAAAATGGCAAACTTCACAGGCATTGGCCTTCTTCAGAGGCACCGGGCCTTTTCCAAAATGGCAAACTTCACAGGCATTGGCCTTCTTCACAGGCACTGGGCCTTTTCCAAAATGGCAAACTTCACAGGCATCGGCCTTCTTCACAGGCACCGGTCCTTTTCATAGGATCTGGGCCTCGCTCAAGGGTAGAACCTCTGGAGGTGCTGAATGTTCCATGCGTTCGGGATGGGCACCCCCTGCTGGGTCTCCAAGCGCGCGGAGCCAGGCCTGGAAACATGAACAACCTTGAACGGGCCCTCCCACATGGGAGAGAGCTTGTGCAGCCCTTCCCTGCAGAGGACCCGTCTGAGAATGAGGTCTCCTACCTCAAGGGTCCTGGGGCGGATGTTGCGGCAGTGGTACCGTCGCAACGCCTATTGATATCTTGTTGCTCGCAGCGCGGCCTCCCGACGGCGTTCCTCCCCTAGCACGAGATCTGTCCTCCGCATGGCATCCTGTTGCGATTCGTCGAATGCCAGGACCCGCATGGAGCGATGCTTGACCTCGTGAGGGAGGACGGCTTCAGCTCCGTAGATGAGGAAGAATGGAGTTTCTCCCGTTGACTTGGTTACGATAGTGCGGATAGACCACAACACAGACTAGAGCTCGTCGTACCAGCCCCTGCCGCAGGCCTCCAGCTTCTTCTTGAAGGTCCTGGTCTTGAGGCCTTTCAGAACCTCCGCGTTGGCTCGCTCAGCCTGGTCGTTGCTTCGAGGATGCGCCACTAAAGCGTAGCATATCTACGTTCCAAGATTAGCACAATATGTTTTAAAGAGATTGCTG
This sequence comes from Triticum dicoccoides, assembly GCF_002162155.2. Taxonomy (NCBI): domain Eukaryota; kingdom Viridiplantae; phylum Streptophyta; class Magnoliopsida; order Poales; family Poaceae; genus Triticum; species Triticum dicoccoides. The sequence continues at coordinate 50,317,755 of NC_041387.1, forward strand.
GTGAACTGTGAACCGTTGTCGGTGATGTGCGGTTAGGCACCCCGAATCGGCTCACGAGGACCTTGATGAACTTGACTGCGGAGCCTGCTGGGATGGTACGGATAGCTTCCACCTCAGCCCACTTGTTGAACTTGTCGGTGGCGACGTAGAGGTAGCGATAGCCCCCTGGCGCCCGAGGAAACGTGCCCAGAATGTCCAGCCCCCAAACCACGAATGGCCACGAAAGGGGTATGGTCTGCAGGCCCTGATGGCTTTGCTTGGCGTGGAATTGGCAGGCTTTGTAGTCCTTCACCAGCTCGACAGCGTCATTGAGTCCTGTGGGCCAGTAGAACCCGCTGCGGAACGCCTTGCCGACAAGGGTTCGTGATGATGAGTGGTGCCCACATTCTCCATCGTGTATGTCTGCCAATAGCTCCTTCCCCTGCTCCCTGGAAACGCAACGTAGGGACACGTCGTTCGGCCTCTTTCGGTAAAGCTCTCCATCTTGAATTCAGTATGTCGTGGCTTGCCGCGCCATGCGTTCCGCCTCTTCCTCCTTCTTTGGTAGGGTCCCTTTCGTCAATGAGGGTCCTAGTGACGGCCACCTGGCAGATAGTAGGAGTACACAACATTGGGAGTGCACCTGAGCAAGCAGTGTTGGCGGGGTGATCATCCAAGCCAAAGGTTAAGTCGGCCTTGGGTGACGCCCATCCTGGAGGAGCTGGGCGGCGAGTCTGGGCAGCGCCGACCTGGCAGACGAATGGCTTGACATGGCGGCGCGTGGGTGGTGCTTGCGAGCTCCCTAGGAGCGTTGCGATGACTGGGAGCGCCGGGGCCGCGTGTTGGGCAAGGAAGAGGCCGCGCATTTCCTCCCAGGAGCCCACTGAAGACGCTGGCAGATGGAGCAACTACATGCGTCGGACGCCGGCGAGCGCCATGGGCAGCCAGTTGGCCATGACCCGACCGTCGCCTCCGGCCTTGAGGACGGCCTCCTCATATGCCAGTAAGAAGGCTAGCGGATCTGTTGTGCCATCATAGCGCGGCGGCACCTCCGGCTTGAACTTGTTCGTCCACTGCACCTGTCGCAAGGCGTAGGTCAGAGCCCGGAGCCCCCAGGGCCCCGGGCCGGCCTCCGCGGCCGGAGGGGATGTCGCGTCGCCAGTCATGAGGGGGAAGCGCAAGGTCGATGGAGAACGTCTGCTGACGGGGAGAGCTCTGGTGCACCCCTACCTAGCGCGCCAAATGTCGGATTGCGGGTTGCCGCAGACCCCTGAGGTTCGAACTCTGGGGTGAGCACGAAGATCTCTCCTCTACCAACTCGCGTCTCGCCACCTCACAAAGGATCTAGGCTACACGATGAACAACACAGGAGACGCAAGGTTTATACTAGTTCGGGCCACCGTTGTGGTGTAATACCCTACTCTAGTTTGTGGTGTGGTGGATTGCCTCTGGGGCTGATGATGAATAGTACAAGGGAAGAACAGCCTCGTGAGGGATGTTCTTGTGGTGGTGTTGTCCCATTGGAGGGGTCGATTCCAGATGCCTCTATACTATGGTGGCTAGCCCTATATATAGAGTAAGAGGCCCTGGTCCTCTTCCCAAATATTGAGCGGTAAGGGCGCCAACAATTGGCCATTTTAAAGGGGAACATCTAGTACACTTATCCTAACTAAAGTTGGTCCTCGCCTGCCAAAGACTCTGATGAAGATGCCATCCTGGGCTCCACAGTGACCTCCATCCTGTCGTTCCGCTGGTCTTGGTCTTGTTGCACCGAAATGGTAGCCTTTGCCTAATGCCTTGGCCTATGCTTGCTCCCTTTGCACCAAAGGGGAAACAAGGACACTACGCAGGCCGGCGCCCGCCTGGCGCCTGCCTGGCCTCGATCGTCACGGCTTGCGTCATGGGCACCTCACGAGGTACCCCTGCCTTGATCTCTCTGCCTCCTCGCGAGCCAGCCTGACGAGGCTACTCCCGAGGAAGCTCCCTGTCGTCCGCCCCGCGAGGCTTGGCCCCTCGCAAGCGTCATGAGCTTGAGTTGATGAAGACGGGCCGCATTGGCCACTGCTCGAGCCACGCGGCAGGCCGCAGGCAGGCAAGTCTGGGAACCCCCGTTCCCTGAACGTCGACACTTACCATATGTTGTTGTGAACCCTCGCTGTTGTTGCAATGTTCTTTGAAGATATCATCAGCATCGCATGGTTGCAAATCTAGTTGTTGTAGTTTATTCTGCACCCTCTATTTAGGTAAAATTAATTTTAATTGCATGCACTGGTTCGAATTGATCATCAATGGTTCATCTAAACTAATGAAAGAAGGGTGTGTGCATACATGACAATATATCTACTTCCCTCTATTTTTATGATTGTTTGAGGTGCCAGCCCCAAAGGAACAAATATTTTGCTTGATGGGGTTGGCAACTCCATAATTAATAGAAGCATCAAATTAGTCATGCAACTTGGGAAGATCAAGAACACACAAAAAAGTAATGAATGAAGGCTCGGAGCAGTGATGTGATAGCAAGCATCAGAAAATGTAGGGTAAAACGAACAAAAAGCAGCGGAACCACATGCTAGTTTGCTGATGTGTAATTAGGCATAGAGAACATGAAGTAGTCTGATGGAACCACCAAGTGCCATCAGAACAACACCATTATCATAAATATAGCATGCAAGAAGTAAAATAGTAGGCAGTGATATCTAGGAAGTACAGTAATATTTAGGACAAAACTAAAGCATATTAACTATATGTGCACTGGTATGTAATTTAGCACATGTAACATGTTCACTGCCAGAAGTATGGCCCTACAAGTGCAAGCAGAATAACGCGTCTCATGAAAAATTGAATGATGCCCTGAAGACATTCAAAGGTGTGGTGCTTATGCTAAGAAAGTGAACGTAGGCGCCGGCTGTTGGATAATAGTACCTGATTCTTGATGGTGTATGGGTATCATTGTTATACTTGATAGCTAAGGATCGTCGATGGTGCTCGTGTTGCAATTGAGTTTGGGCCGGCTATCACCGTCACTGAATCGGCTCCGGTGCTTCGGTTGCGGCGCCTGTCGACATACAAGAAAGCTCATCTGTGGTAAGTGAACAGTTGCACGATAAAGAAGAGAAAAACCGAAGGAGTACAAATCGAAATAACATGATGAGGCTGCACGTCGATAAAGCAGGGCCAGTGGAGTTGAATATGGCTTGTATGAAGGTGCAGTGGACGAAGGCTTTGGCGGGTGCGGTGTATAGTGCTTTTGGTGAGGAGGATCTGTTACGGCGGACGACGGCTTGTATGAAGGGCCAGTGATGGGGCGGACGAGGGAGTCAGTGAAGGGCCTATACTGTGGTGGACGAGGGTGCCGGTTAGGCAGATCCGGTGCGATGGTACATGATGGCGCTCAATGAGATCTAGAGCGGTGGACAAGCCAGTCGCTGAAGCGGCTCCGGTGAAGTGGTGAGTTGGCAGTTGGGGGTTCGAAGGTGCGGAAGGTAGATCCGGCGGGGTGTGAGGTCCACCACTACGGCGGAAGACTAGATTCGGCGGCTTGCCGTGGTTGGGGGGGTTGGGGAGGGGAAGGGGAGGGGCTCTAGGGAAGAATGTTGGGGGCAAAGAGGGGGAAATAATGGAGTTACCAAAGTAGCTCTTTTCCGTTCATGTGGCAGGGGTAAAACAGGAATATTGTAGGGCTAAACTTTCGGGCGCGAGATATTTTGATGTGAGCGGGAAGTTTGAAAGCTTTTGGCGCCTGAAATTATTAGTGTTCTGCTCTTGTACGACCGACTATGATATCATGGCCGAGATTTTGTTTGTTTTGCACACAAAGAAAAGTGCAAGTTTTGAAAATTAATGTCTCAAACTCGAAACTTAGATTGTCCATTCAATTCAAATATGGATCATTGAGCTAGTACAAGCAAATACCATCATACGGTCCAATTCAAATGAAATTCCAAATGTGTTTATCCTAAATACGATGACAAAAGCAAAAATGGGTATGTGTATGAATAAAGTGGATGATTATAAAGTTTGAACATGCCCGTATGTGTATATCTCTAGGTTTGATATATGAATTTGAAATCACGAAATCCCGGCTTAAAAAATGTACCTCCGTTTAAATGAATTACAAAAGCTAATGATGGAGTCGAATTCCAAAATTCCAATCTTAGGTTTGTAATTCTGGTACATCAAGGTATATCACGCATGTTCAAAAGTATCGTTATCTCATAGTCCAAACTGTGAAACAAATTGATCAACCATGAGTGCACACACTATTGACCATATATATCTCAATTATGCTAAAGTACCTCAAATATAGACACCTCACTCTTTATCTGAAGCCAACACCCCCCC